>NW_022196900.1:45854111-45871477 GCF_008632895.1 Mastomys coucha | reverse complement strand
AAAAATCATAACTGAAAACTTTCATTGAGTATTGTGCATATGGGAGGTGAGACAATCTTCTATTGTTTGTAAATCCAATAACAATACCAAGGAGCCATTAAGTAAGACATTTGGTAAATGTTTATTCATGTATGAAATATAATACAGTGTTCTATTTGTGATTCGCATAAGCTTCCTCAGTGTTTGAAAGTCTGGAGCAGACGATCTGAGACTTTATGCAGCTGGTATTTTGCTCTCAACATGGAAGCATTTGGAGCCTGTCACCTTTATATTTCCAGCAAGATGCACAAGTCCTTCAAGCATCATTTGATATTATTTAATAGAGTGATAATATTTATGTGCATCACACAGAACACATAGCAATAGGACAGGTTAATAGATTAACGTGTGAAGTCACATTATAGTCACCAAACTGCCTCAGAAATATATTAGAATGGATGCTGGCCACAGGCAATATCAAGGTTGCTGAGGTACACCCCAGGCATCATTTTAAAAGCCTGCTTTGTAATAAGCAGAGGTAGTGAAGGCGTTAAATCATGGTTTACTACTGCATGGCTTACTTAACTCACAGTCTTACCATCTCTGGGGCTAGGCTCGGAAATCAATTTCACACATGGCTGCTATCAGCATTCTTTGAGCTATTAAGACGAAAGCACTTTCTCCTCTTTTTAATAAAACCAAGTTCACTTTTATCTCCCTGCTCTTTGACTTCTGGTCCGGCCTTGCCTTTCCGTGTCCTCTGTGTTGAATAGCCTGCTGACTCTACTCTGCGGGCCTTTCACTTCAAGCCTTTTGGTTAATCTACACCCCTGTGCCCACTTCCTCAACACCCCTGAATTCCATCCTGTGGTACATACAGTCTGGCTTCTGCCCACTTCTTGACTGACTAGGATCCCCTGCCACTCATCTGGATCCTGTCATTCACCACATCCTCTGACCTTCCTCACATCCTGCTGTGCAATATGCTCTCTGGCAGCCACAGCCTGCCTGTCCCTCCCTCTGATTCTTCTTACTCATCCTTACTGGTAAATGCTGGAATCTCTGAAGGGTTTTCCCAGTATCGCCTCCCCCCCACACCCCCTATCCCCCACCCCATTGTCTGATACTCCTCTTGACCTTTTCCCTTTCTCCAGGACTCTCTTGTATTTGCTGATGATTTACCAATCTCTAGGACATTATTCCACTCATTCAAATAAATGCCTTGTTAATACTTTCGCTTAACATTTCTAGATCCAAAAAAATATTTGGGGCTCCAATCCTTTTGTAGCCTGCTCCCTAACATCAATAGAGAATGCCCCTTCCTTCAAGTCTCCTTCATCTGCCCATAACACAGACCTATGTATTCACACTCAGATATTCCATTTCCCTCTGCTGTGTGTTCTCCTTAACAGGGTGCCTCCTTCTGCCTCCCTCCCACTCCTCCAATTAGTACCCTAAAGGAGCTCTTCTTACTGTTGACATGACTTATAGCTGGTTTTCCAGACTGCTCATGACCTTGGCCAGGCTAGTGCCTCTGCAGTGTGGCTATGTGTGCCCAGATACTCTAAGGAAGAAAGCTGTGGGTGAGGAGGCAATGGTGGTGTCGCATAGAGCCTTGAGTTCCAACTGAGGGATTGAGCTTAGAGTGAGGCACAGCCAGAGCCAGTAAAGGCATTCGTGTGGACCATGATGTGCTTGGGTTTCATAGTCTTCAGTGTACTTTTACTCTTTGTTTGAAGCTCACAGTACCCCTATGGGCACTAAAAGTATATGGACATTTTGGAAAAAGAAGAGGACAGAAAGTTGTTGCCAAAGGAATAAGTGAGGAATTAATCTTACAATCATTTCAATAACAGATAAGAGCAACTTAGACTCCCTGTCTGATTAAATGAGATACGGCTCGGTAAGAGTTAGTCATCCAGATCGGAATTAAGTTCAGCTGCCCAAGGAAAGCCATCGAGCATCCAAAATATTGAATCTGACACAGTGGCCATTGAGAAAAAAAAAAAAAGGAAAACAAAAGGTTTAAATGACAAGTATATGCAGAAGACCAGAGGCCTCGGTGTGCCTGATTTGTTTCTTCAAGTCAGACTGGCCAAGCTCTAATTTCTATCTTGTACCAATGTTTTGTTCTCTCCGTGGACTCTATTCTTTTTAATAAAACATTTACCTGTTCAAATGAGTAGTTTTGCTATTATACTTAGATTTCACAAGAGGGCAAGTACTGCTGTTTTCTGTGCACGCTGTTACACTGAGGGTAGTCATCTTCACACTATGCACACTATGTACTGCCCTTCTGTCTGATGTGCATCCCTACCACTTATATACCTAGTCCATTCCCACCCACTAAATAGGCTACTGGAACTGGCACATGGCCACTGTTGTAGGCCATGAGGCTCATGGAGTTGTAGAGTTGAAGAGGGGAATTACAAAGATTCCTCAGTGTTGAAACCATTCTCCTAGGACGGGAAGGCATTGTCCATCTTTTCAACTTTCTTTAGAGCAATCTGTTGTTGGTGGTGGAGTTTTGGTTTGTTTTTAAAGCCTGGCTACACATTTGAATTAGCTACACACTTGAATTACTTGGGATCTCTATCTGAGCTTGTCATCAAACCAACAGGAACTGAATTTCTTGGTTGAGGTGGGGATGGGGGGTGACAGCAGATGGCCAGACATGTTCAATCCAGAGTTCTCAAGGGGCTTTGATAAAGGAGAGAGCTGAGAACCTTGAATGAGGCAGGCATTTATAAGCAGATTCAAATGAGAACTTTCTTGAGCTAACCTTCATTTTTTCTTTGGTCTTATGCTTCCTGGTCTCAGTGGGCCCCAGAGCCCCTCCTCCAAGTGAAAGAATAAATATTTTTTGATTCTCATTCCTACTCTCTGAGCTTGACGGGGAAGCTGCTGTTAGTAAGCAAAGCTACTGTCTGTCTGGAATTAAGGGAAACATAAGAGGGTAGTTCTGAGAATGAGATAAACATGTTTCAGCATCTAGGGTGGGAAAATAACAACTACTGTTGTTGTCTGGGTGCTTGCTACCCATGTAAGATCCTGTGCTAACTATGTTGTGTCAGTCATTTTATTTTCCTTTGTTATGATTTTGGATGTGGATGATGCTGTTGACACCCATGGAATGGGCAAAGACCCCGGGGCACAGAAAATTGTAGAAAAGTTATCACAGTCAGTCCAAATCAGGAAATCTAGCTCAAGACGTCTTGTTCAGGAACTGTCAGAGTTGGCGTATTTGGGGATCACATGGATTGCTTACAAATCAACCACACCAAGGTATTCTTAAGTATAGCAAGTTCCTGGAAGATTTGGAAGTAAAGAAACAACAACCACTGCACTATTACTAGCCTGCAGATAGGGAAACTGAGGCACACAGAGACTATGAGATAGTTAAAGGGCTTTGACCTTTATAGGGAAGAGAATGAGCTTCCATAAGTTCTAAGTAGAGACTTTCCATTGTTTTAGATAAAGAGAGAGGGGCAATAAATAAATACATAAATTCATAAATAAAAAAATCTGTACCAAAGGAAGGTACAGAGAAGCAATGGGAAGGCTACATGATTGTATCTCTGTGCTGGAACCTTTGTTTCTTATCAGTTAGATATTGGAAAAATCCAGAAATAGTACTCTATCAGATGGAAGATGCCAAAAGTTGAAGTCACACTATTATTTTATTTATAATTTTATTTATAATATCATTATTTATTTTATTTATAATATTATTATTTTTAAAAGAAATGCCACCTATTAAACTATGACCTGCTATCAATTATAAGTACATCAAAATTTCCAAAGTCAGGGGAAAAAAAAAAACTGTGTATCTTAAGATCGATGAAATACGGTACAAGCTGTGAACTCTCATGAACTTGGTTTAGAAACTGTGGAAATCACTCAGCATGTTGGGGAGGCGCCTGCCAAAAGAGGCCAAAACACAGCTCAAACGACGTGGAACATAATCTGTAGCGCATATTTTAATATGATTTGTTTGCAATAAGAATTGAATACACAGAAATTCACACCACCTTTAGGTTTTCTTATCAGTGAAATAGGTGGGACCAGCACTATCTAGCACAGATAAACATGGGTCCAAAAGAAATCACATTTTTCCTCTTTGCTAAAGTTGGAGAGATGTTTATGCTGTTGAAGTCAATTTTGAGGAAGAAAGGAGGAAAGCAAAAGGGGTAGATGTCCAAAATTATTATGAAAAAGGAACCATATGATTTTAAACATAAATACCTGTTTGATGCTCTTGCCAGGAAAGTCCATGTTACGAGGCAAGGCCAATGTAGAATCAGCTTTGTACTAAAGCTGTATGGATAGCTTTGTATACAACAGAGACTATTTGCTCATAATGAGGAGATGGAGAACAATACCGGAGGACTCCATTGTCTGACTCATTAACAATCTGACTCCTTACTAGTCAGTTTCACAAAACTACTTATATTACATGTATTGCAAGCTTCTCTCTAAAATTTGTGACTTTTCCCATCACATTTCATATAAATGAAATCTCGAAGTTTACAATTTTGTACTAAAAATGGTTTCTCTTCTAATGACCACAATGGGTATTCATCATAGCAGATAGACCCTCAGTCTACATCTTTTTAGGAGATCCAGCTGTTTGTCAAGGTAACCCCACATGTGGAACCCAGATTAAATGGTGTGAGGATATTGAGAAGGGGGGCAAAGGCACTTGCTGATATCTTGGAAAGATTTATGACTGGGACATGAATCTGGAAAGCTTAATAGGTTCTTTTGGTGAGGGAATAGGCAAGTTAATGACCAAACACGAGGAAACGCTGTAGCCTTGGGTTGCAATAATCAGCAGAAGGTACAAAAATGGATTTCCTTAGGCTGGCTTTGACGAGTTTATCGACAGAGAGTAGAGGGATCAGTCTGAAACCATGGGAATCTCTTCAGAGAGAATGGTTCCATATTTACACTTCCCAGGAAAATTCTTTCAGGGTATGGATATATTTGTTTCTGTAAAATGCTTTCCATAGTTTTGAAAAGAATAATCCTGTAATTAGCTCACAATCTTTAATAAGGAGTGAATAATATTTAATTATTCACTCTTGCACACGTTACATCCCAGAAGTCCTAGGCACCTACCTGGTGCCAGGCTCTGGTTCTTATATCAGCAGTGGGACCTGAGCCCTTGTACCTAAAAGGAGCTCTAGAGACCCCATGGGTAAGTTTCCTACCAACGGTTCTATAGTCTTCTAGGGGGACAACTTCTTTTGGACATTACTGTTTTTGCTTCTGTTGGATTCCTGGTGTTTCACCAGGAGATGGGTATGAATATAACTTCTAGGCTCCTCTTTGTCTTCTTCATTCCATGTGGCCACCACAACTGTCTTTCTAAAACAATAACTGTAGTTCTTGCTCCTGCTCATGGCCTGCAAGGCACACTGTGGCCTGATTGTTCTCTATGCCAGGATCCATTCACTGTCTCCTGAACTCATCCTTCTTCTTTGTCCTTGTAGGGTCTCTGCTGAGCATGCCCTCCCCACTCTCTACTTGGCCTGGCTTCAGTGAGGATGCTGCTTTCGTAGGAGAGAGCCTGGAACCCTCAGGTAGTAAATGGCAGTATCCTTTCTGTTTTTGTCTTCTTTTGACTCAAGGAGAGAGACAGGAATGGAACAGACCAGGCCATTGCAAAGTTTTTGCTGATACACAGAATAATGAGAAAATAGTAAGAACCCAAGTTACTTGGTCAAAAATCCTGTGTTTGGCTTTTTGTTTGTTTGTTTTTCTTTTGAAAATTTACACCTGAACTTTTGGCTTTTCAAGTGACTTTCAATATATTTCCTGAATGAAAAACAAACAAACAAATAAACAAATTGGTAGAATTGGAACACGAATGAACCCCATGTATATTAGAACTGGTCTGTACTATTACCAGACCTTGTCCAGCTGAAAAACCTCCCCAGTTTTCTGGCCTGTGATTCCCCAAGGCTGTTATGAGGAGGAGGTAGATTTCAAATGAGGTGTTTCTTTTGTTTGTTTGTTTGTTTGTTTGTTTGTTTGTTTTTGAGACAGGGTTTCTCTGTATAGCTCTGGCTGTCCTGCAACTCACTCTGTAGACCAGAGTGGCCTCGAATTCAGAAATCTGCCTGCCTCTGTCTCCCAAGTGTGGAGATTAAAGGCGTGCGCCACCACCGCCTGGCCTACAAATGAGGTGTTTCTTACATTGATTCGACCATACTCTTTAGTATTAACTCTATGTTGTATAACAAATCAATGATATTTCATATAATATACTTTATTAATATCTGTAGGTAGAGAATAAAAAAAATTATGTCCATTTTCTTTACTCCCCTCCTTCCTGCAACTGTCTCTTAATCGTTTTTGAAATTTCAGTGGCCTATGAAATGTAAAATTCTGCACATCGCTTCTTTAAATTACAACTGTTAAAGGCATAAACTACTAAACTTTTCTTCCCTTTTTATTTTAGATTCTGTAGTCTGGGTGGGGATTCAGCTCAGTGGTAAAGTGCCTGCTATGAAATGGATAAAGTCCTGGGGTCAGTCCCCAGCACTGAAGAAAAGATCCTGCAGCCTGTAGGTTGTTTGAGCCTCATCCAGCTGAAGTTAGTAAGCTTCTTGAGGGAAGATCACAGCTAGTGGCATCCCATACTCTTCTGACTAGCCTTCTGTTTGCTTGAATGAGGGGTTAGTTTAAAGGTTTCATTTCTTTAGCATAGCCCTAAGATGGAAAAGACAGGTGTTTATGTATCAAATAAACACAGAGACAGCATAATACACTCGTTAATCTTAGGTTTCAGTATTGCTATTAAAAAAAAAAAAAGAACTTCAGGGGGAAAAAAGGAGAAACTCAGAAAATGACCTTAAATATAAATCTTTAGAGACTTAGAGTTTTTCTAGCACATTCCTTCTTGAATCACTATAAATAATGAATTAATATGTCTATTTCTTTAGGCAGAGACACCCTTACATCAGCAATAGTTAAATATACAGTTTAAAGAAAATAATATCATGACAGCAACATAAAACCAATGGAAAGCAGTGGCCAGTTAATTCCTGTCTCGCCCACCACCCCTATCCCCAATCCTTTCTGATATTACATGTAGAAAGACCCACTTTTTATACCATGTCTGCTTTGTTTAACACAACCTACCCAGCACCAAACATAGTACTGAGACATAGCTGACCCTGGAATTACACAGTCTCACATTGATTCAAGGACGGCAGCCAATTCTTAGAGACCTACTATATACAAGACCCTTAGGAAGTTAACTTTTATATACAGGTCAGCCAATTACTCACATTTGTTGATTTGAAAGCAAGAGAAATGACACTTGACTACTGTGACACAGCCTGTCACCTGGACATTTGTAAACCTACAATAATCCTTGAGTTTTAACTCAAGATTGTTGCTCAGCAGCTTCAGTGGCTACAAGGTCACAATACTCCAACACCCCCCCCACCCCCCACCTCTAATTAAGAAGAGTTCTAGGCTTCTAGAAAGAATTCAATGGAAAGAGTAAGCCAAAGGAAGAGAACCTGGATTCTATGGCTGTCCCTACTTAAGAGACATTGCTGATAGATGGGACTCAGATTTCCCAATCAACACTTTGCATTTTAAATTCAATTATTTGTCAAACAAAAAAATGCAATGATGGACAATTGCTTCACTTATCCACACAGCAAACTTACATTAAGTACCTATTTAAATAAAATTCTGCTTGCTGTGTGTGTGTGTGTGTGTGTGTGTGTGTGTGTGTGTTGGATATGATGACACCAAATTCTTACCTCCAAAGGGGTCCCCATCATTGGAGGCCACATTCATTCTGTTACAGGGTGCAAGATCGGGCAGTCTACATGCTATCAAGCTCCTTCTGTAATGGTAAATTCAAAGCATGCTTGTCATCTGAGGTGAAGCCCAAAGCAAGGCCTCAAGGACCAATGGTTAGAACAGCTCTAATGAAAGAGTAGGACATTTCTTCCAAGCTCTCTTCAGAATCTCACTCCAGAACCAGAACCATGGGCACTCTGATTGTTTCCATTACCCTTTTCGTTTCTGGTTCTGCTGACAAAGTTCAATATTTACACAATACATGTACAGACTTCCAGTGGTGGCTGGGATTATAGCCTACAAAATAGGTTGGGAAATCAGATACCCAACCATACCTCTCTATAAGAATGAAGTGAGGTATATTTATTTTATTGGACAGTTTGAAATTATTATAGGTTGCTGACAATTTCCTGTCTCATTTCTTTTATGCTCTTGGAATTTAGGTCAGGATGTCTTGGGTTATCACACTCCTTTGTTCTAACATTTATACCAGTAAACCAAAGTAATGTAAAGAAAGTCCCGGGGTGGGCGAGGGGATGAAGGGAAAATACTCAAAACCTTAGGAGGAGGATGGCAGAAGCTTTGGAAAAAAATCTGAAAAGGCAATGAAGATGAAGATGGAAAGTCTGTGAAAATTAATGTAGTGTAGAATTGGCGAGTGTATCACTCATTTCTTTAAATAAATAGAAGAAAGAACCCACTTAGGAGGTGCACCCAAATAATTCACAGGTGGCGAAACTATTAGAGTCCTACAATTTCTTGCTTCAGAACTAAAATAAATCCATATTAGAAATAACATATGCCTTACACAAAAGATTTTCTGTTGGTCCATTGCTTTCAGATATCTTCCTTTGATACACAAGCTCACTTAGCTCTCATTATAAATTATTTTAAGAAGACTTTAGGTGAAACTCTAAAGACCATGAGAGGTACTAGGTACTATAGTACATATATATTTCAAATGGAGTGTGTTTGGTCTTGCACAGATTTTTACATATAGATCTGCTAGTAGGATATAGGCAAGTTGGAAGGCTATAGCCAGGCATCATGGAGCTCCTGGGATAGTGGGACACATACTGTGTCCCCACATGTTTACATTTGTGATCATCGACCACATAGAATGATCACACTTACAATAATAACAACTCTTGTCCCTTTGTTTGTTTTGGGACAGGGTCTCTTGTGCTGTCATTCTCCTTTCTTAGTTTCCCAGTTGGGCCATCATAGTCAACCACGTGTGGCCAAAGATTTACTTTGAACCAAGATTTTTCTTAAAGAACTAATCTTAATTATTAAATTGTTCCAATGTAGTTTCTTATACAAAGTATTGTTCATCTTGTGTTTGTTTGTTTTGTTTTCTTTTGTTTTTTTGTTTTTTTCGAGACAGGGTTTCTCTGTGTAGCCTTGGCTGTCCTGGAACTCTGTAGACCAGGCTGGCCTCGAACTCAGAAATCCACCTGCCTCTGCCTCCCAAGTGCTGGGATTAAAGGTGTGCACCACCAATTCCCAGCCAAAGTATTGTTCTTAACTACAATACTTCTGAAAATCACTTATGTTTGGAGACAGATGATTTTTGATGTCATTTGTAAAGATAGCATGTTCACAGTGTGAGGGAAGCTATAATTTATTCACACATAGGTATTAAGGTTTAATGAATCTAAGTAGTTGTAGGTGGTATATTTGCAAACAAGCCAGTTTGGAGGGCAGCTGAAAAATCACAAGGTCCATTTCAGAAATGTTGTCCATGGAAACATTGTTTTTTAAAGGTAAAATGAATATTCCAAAGATAATAAGGTATCCAACAGGCTTCTGAGCTATTTATTATAGGTTCTATGTCTTATTCTATCTTCTAACTTTTCCCTCCTGCTAATGGCTTTTGCTTTTGCATTAAGTAAATGTCAAAAAGTAAACGACTTTTGTCTGGATATTCTTAATCACCTGACATATGACAGCACTTTTATGTCTACAAAGGAGAAGAAAAAAACGCAAACACTTAAGTATGAAATGGTGGCTTTTGCTCTCTCAGCATCTTAGAGAGCTAGGTGTGATGGCAAGGCACAAGAGTTCAGAGAGAAGTGGAGGAAAGGGTCTGGTTAGGGTTCCAGGGTCAGTGTTATAGCACAATCTTCACACTGATATGTGAGCTTCTCCATAAAAGCTTGCCTGTTATCATTCGATTGTGGTTTGAATATCCCCAGGGTCTGCTGTGCCTGGAGGTTTGCATCTTAGGTGGAAGAACTAGATAACGATACAGATCCTTAAGAGATGGAGCTGCTAGAGGGAGACCTCAAGGTCTCTGTAGGGAAGCAGTCTGGAGAAACTGGACTGCAGACTCTATGTCTGCGTCTGCTCTCACATGTAAACTTCTCTTCATGAATTCTTGCCATTGGTATCTGTGCCAGGAGGTGAGGCAACCCTCTCCACAGAGCCTGTGAAATGCCAGTTGGACTTTCAGCCTCCAGAACTACGAACTAAAGAAACTTCCGACTATTAGCTGCCTCCGGTATTTTGATATGGTGATAGAAAGTGCTGAATATTGCTCCAAGAAAAAAGAAAAATAAGTCGAAGACAATTTGAGATCAGGTATACTCAGTAAGAGGGGTTTGTAAGAGGGGTTTTTTTTTTTTGGTTGTTTTTTGGTTTGGGGTTTGTTTGTTTGTTTGTTTGTTTTGTTATTTTTCCCCTGTTGTGAACTTTTCCTTGCCTTTGGGAGTCTGCTTTTCTCTTTGTCAGTTGTTCAGTTTTTGATTTTTCTGATACTCTGTCACTGGAGTAACTGGAGTGTTAAGGCTTAGACTTTACTTCTTGGTGCCTTTTTCATCCCCTTGGCCTTGCTGTGGATCTGAGTGGCTCTCTAGCTGTAGTTTAGTTGTCTGATGCAATGCGATGGAGGAGATCTCAGATGACTGGCTACGAACCTCTATTGCTTCCCTTGTTCCTTTATGCAGCCATGGGTTCTATGGTTGAAATGCTGAGCTGTTTTTCCTGCTTTCCTGGAATGAAGACACCCCCCAGCTACTCAACACACTCAGAGTGTGCAGCAAACAACCAACTATAAAGATTAAACCACCATTAGGATGATGTGGCGTCTTCTTATTTTTCTTTTTCCATATAATAAATGGAAAGAGGTATTAGCACTTACAAGTGTGCACTAGAATGCATAAAATCTAAATTTGAAGCATATGTTATTTATAAAGGTTTTGAGCATGTAACACATTTCCACAAATTTTAGGATTTTCACATAACAAAGGCTATTTCCCATATTTAAATGAACATTCTCAGCGAAGGTTCATGAGGGTTGGAAGGGAGTGGTAAGCTTCAGTCATCTGGAGACCCAGGCCACTGGGTAGCCTCGGCATCCTAAACGTTTCAAAGGTCTATGCTAGATCCTCTACCTTTAGTGAGCAGGTAAAGAGAGTGCTTTGTTCTTGGAGGACCAGCTGAGATGGGTCAGACCCAAACCTTCCATCTGACACTTTTAACCATACTGACCAGAACTCAAATTGACTAGCACAGTCAGGCTGCCAGGAGGACTAGGAGATAAAGCTTATTTCAGTGCCCAATAGTATAAAGAAATGGGTGAACTAAATAACTCGGGGTCTGCTAAAGCGAGAGTTTATAAGTACTTTATTTTGTGAAACTGTAGCTAAAATAAATACTGTGTTCTCCTAAGGACAAAGTTTGTGAAAGGAAATGTACTTAAGACCTTAATGGATAAAAAATATACATGAAGTATGCAAAATGATTCATTTTAATTGACAACAGCAAAAAGAATTACTGTTCAATTACTATTGACTGTGTGCCCCTACACATCTAAGACAGAAACACAACACAGATGTCTTCTTTTCTGAATTTATTAAATGCTTTTGACTTGGGCTTTCCTAAAACTGAAAGAGTGAAATGCTTTGTATTGAAACTGAGTGTCCACAGTTTGCTCCCCTCCTTGTAGGTAGGATTTCTTGCTGAGTCACTCTTACCTACTTGTTTCAATCACTCAATGAGATTCTGGTATCAGTAGGAGGAGTATACATCAGACATTCTGATGTTCCTCCACAGATTTATAGGGCAGGCAGCGTACAGATATCCAAATCAAATAGAAGAAATACAAAGACAGAAATAGATGCACAGTAAAGCAAGAACTACAAAGCCACGCTAAAAATTTTAGACAAAACAATGAAGTATAATTTTAACAACTCTGACTATGACTTGGTGCTGAATATAAATATATGTATATATATTATATATATCTTATATAATATAACATATTAATATAACAATTATATATATGTATATATATATAAAATTTGGTAGGATTTGGGGTGGAAATATTTAAGCACAGAAATTATTTATTCTAAAAAAGTTTATGATTAATTATTGAGATATCTATTTCTTTCACCAAACTAAGGAATAGTACTGAATATAGGAAAGAGTCAACTCAATTATAATAATTTCTGAGCTTCTTGGAAATAAAACTAATGAAAGGCCAAAGGTCACTCACTGTTGGCTATGGAGTAACCGCTGAGCAGCTTCTTGACATGGCTAGAAAACTTTTAACTAACTAACTGCCTTCCATGCTGGGTGCTTTGGCCAGCAAAGTCAAAACAAAGTCAGAACAGTTAAGCTTTATTCGATGTGGGTTTTAATCTTGAAGTTCAGGAATTGGGGAGATTTAGTCATTTGTTTTTGAGCTCATGGAAAGAAGGGGTTGATAGCAACAGCTTACCCAGTTAGCAGGCAGGCTCCCCACACAGCTGTGCTGGCCTATTTCAATTAGGATCCTTTCAGACTTACATCACCTTGGTATGCCAGTCCTAAGCAGCTCATGAGCCAGGCCTGCCAATCAAGCCAAAATTCAACCACATGGTACAATTTTTATGATGTAGACAGAAAGGGACATGAGGTTGTCTCACTCTGGTCAAAACATGAAGCTGGAAGGCAGCTTTCTAAAGAAAACCAGCAAGGATGGCAAGACTGAGACTCAAGTCAGGCACGTTCTCCTCTGACTATCTCAGTGCACCCATGAATAGCTCAGTAGGTTATTCGCATTGACTCAAGGACCACTCTCACACAGAATGAGACTTGTGTCCTCATCCCGAGGAAGAGAGGTCACTATGAGGTCACTTGACTGGAGACACCTCAGAAACTGGACAGTGTATTTACCGAGGAAAGGGCAGAATGCAACTGGAATAATTGAATCCTAGAACGTGTCAGTGCTGGAAGCTGAGGCATACACAAATTGAAAGCAGAACTGCCATTTGACCAAAGAAACTGGACTGTGCACATGAAGTCAGAGGAGAGAAAAGCAAGACTCAGAGCCACCCTGGATGGAGCTTATCATTCCTTGTCTTAGTCAAGTTCACAAGTATGTCTCATCCCTATGTATAAAGGGAATGGTCTAGATGCTGTAATGGATATAAAACAAAACAAAACAAAACACCCATATTTTACAGTCATATAAAGTAAGCACGAATCCTTATGTTAACTTTAGTGATAAGAATGAACCTCTGTCACTGTTAATTCAGAAATTTGTTTCCCACATTCTTCACAGGCATTTATAGAGAGCACTGATATAATTGTTCATCATATAAAGGGAGAGACATGTACTCATTTTTGTAATCCCCCTATTTCCCAAAGTCTTTACTATCCATAGACTATTCCAAGGAAAAACTTCCCTAGTATAACAGGTTTCTTTTGTAGTTCACTGGTGACCACTACTGGACATTCTTCCCTCAGATAGCGTGCAGTGGTACACTGGGTCTCATGAAAAATGATGCTGTCATAGGCCTTGACATAAAAAATCATTAAGGATGGGTACCCAAGAAGACAAGAAATATCAGACAAGGAAAGTAATTTTTATAATAAAGGACATTATTCCTATGGACTTATAAGGAAAATCCCTAGCTTTGACTTTAAGATTGTATAGATATGAGAATATAAATAAGATTGTGAGTGAGTAGTTATTCAGAAGGGCTTGCACATGTGAACACATGGACATGTGTGTTCTCTCCCCCTTCTCTCTCTCTCTGTCTCTGTCTCTGTCTCTCTGTCTCTCTGTCTCTCTGTCTCTGTCTCTGTCTCTGTCTCTCTGTCTCTCTGTCTCTCTCTCTCTCTCTCTCTCTCTCTCTCTCTGTCTCTCTCTCTCCCTGTTTCTCTCTGTTTCTCTCTTCTGGAACAGGCCACAATCTGTTGTGATAAGGGATTTAACATTCATTCCACAGGCTAATGGTGCTTCACACCATCCAAGATAGATTCCCTGAGATAATAGTAGAGGAGAGCAGCAGAGGAGCTGAAGGGAACAGGCTATTGTGTTTGACTAGCTTCCATGTATAAATTAGTGTAGAGATGAAAAAGAAATTCAACAGAAAAACACATGTACTTTATTATAATTCCAAGAGTTACTCTTGCAACTCTCACAATGGTAGGGGAAGGAACTTACAACCACTTACAAGAAAGACAAAGCAAACCCAGGCTTGATTAAATGCGCCTCTGACAGGAAGAGATTCAAGTGTAGATGGACATAAGTGTCAATGGCCGGTCATGGGGCTTTGGCACTTTTCTTTTGATCTAAACAATTGAGACAAAAGAGACAAGGGTGGGAAGACTGGAGACGTTGAGTAATGTGTCTTAATATGACCTGAATAGCAAAATGAGATCTCTTGATCCGTCCATTGAGTACAGATGTCTTTGGTGACATGGCTGCTGTACAATAAAGTATGGACAGGAAGCTCAGATTGACACAGATCACACAGGGGCTCATTCTCCCTGGAATAATGCTCTAGGAGAAAAGGACTGTTGACAACAATTAAGGCTCCACAACATTCCTTATTTGTGTAATTCAAGAACCAAGTTCAGATGCAGATTATTTAGCTGTCAATAAAATGAAGGCTATTTTGATAAGGCATCAATTGAGCTTGCTACTCTACAGACAGGATGTGCGTCGTTAATTCTAATTCTAGACAAGACTCTTGTAATAGGTGAAAGAACGGTAGAAATAACAAATCCTCAAATTCAGTTTCTGGATCAAGCCTGAAAGTTGAGCTGATGATGTCACACTTCTGGTTCTAAGTCAACTACAGGTCAGGCTAAAGTTCGCTTTTTCTTAAACCAATAATACATTTTGGCTGCAAAGCTAAACAAGCATCTAATGACGAAGCCCAATGAGTGCCTGTCATATTACACACATATTTAAAGGCCTTTATGATCTATAAAGCTTATATATCTCCAATGAAGAATATGTCTTTAATGCTTGAGCACTTGATATCCACAGTATAAAGTACATAGAAACAATATACAGACTTCTCATCTGTAAAATGGGCTTAAAATTATCTTATTCACATGGCTATTGTGAAGAGTCACTAGAATGCTTTCCAAACAACTACTCTAGTGTTTGACACCTCCAGACATACCCCGTATGACAGCCATTACACTTCTTTTTTTGAGTATAACCGTCAAACTCGAAATCATGTAAGCATATGCATAAAACAAACCTTGGTGTGAGATTTTTTTTTTTTTTGCTAATTCCATCATATAATCATTGTATATTCAGACATATATTAAATCTTTTTAAAATAGACACATTTTTTTTAAGGTGAGTCTAATTAATTGCTCAGACACCTATATAAATATTCAAGATACCAAGAAGGAATGTAATGTATTTACCAAATGAATAGAGAATCAACCAGCTACTGAGGAAGAGTGTTGTTTAAGTATAATAAAATCATATTTCCACATGAAAATAACAGCCAGTAATATGAACTGGTAATTTGCTTTATGATGCAATTTAATGGAGAATAGCATACACTTTAAAACCAATCACAAAGAAGGAAAGATGAGATGAATTTAGTGATCTATGCAAGTCACAGATCCCATGTGGAAAAAGTGAGACACCTCTCTCGAACTGCTTGCTCCCCAGCCATAAAGCACACCTCAGACACTGTTCATTTCAGTCCTCTGTGAAACCAATGTCTAGTCTACTCTCCCTAACCCTTTACTTTCTGTTTAAATGGTCATGCATATTGAAACTACTTCTAATTGCAAAGCAGTATTCCAAGTTTAAAGCTACAGTGATGCAATTGGTTACAATATGACAGTGTAAGACATGGTTCCTGGGTGCCTGGTCACTGAACCCCACTGATCCTCCTGGAGTTTTCCAATTTGTAACAAATGGTTCCCTTCCCTTCATAAACATTCCAATGTCCATCAAACTTGTCAGAATCTAAGCAGAACAAAATATTCCTTCCCCATCAACAAAACAATGTGTCCTATATAATAGTTACGCTTTTACCTTTGTCTCCTCTTCTCTTCCTTCTGAAGAAGTTCTGGTTTGCCATAATTGTGACAGGAAGAGCTAGAGTCACGTTTCTTTGGAATCAGAGTGTGCACATTTTGGAATCAAACCTTCAGATGAGGTTTACTAAACTGCTTGCCCAGAACACTCTGGTTTAAAAGAAATGTGCATTGCTATTAATATTTTGAGTGTCGATTTTTTTGGACAGTATATGTTCATTTTCTGCCCATAAAACCAAGTATGAGTCACAATGGAACATTTACTTCAAGTCAAAAATGCAGTGTGTTCTGATGTTCAAGAGAAGAGCCTTATCACTGGGGCTGGAAATCAGCAGGACAAGAAGTCCAAGGATCTCCATCTGCCTTCAGAAGCAGATCTGAGATCAAAGACTTTAATCTTCAATTTATAAACATTAGCAGTAACTTGTATTCATAAATGTGTAGAGTAATTATGGGTTATAATCTGGGTTGATTGTAAACAGGGCTCTTGTTCGCTCCCTTTTCACTTGGTTCAAGAGTCTTTATGTATAGAGGAAAATAATTCACACAAGGCACTGGAGAACAAGAACCAAGCAAGCTCTTTGCCACCTATCCTTCAGAAAACCCAAGCCACCACAGTGAGTTTGATCTCAGGACATCTGTTCTCAGGACTCCACTCAAACACACAATTATTTATATAGTTCTCAACACATACTATCTGCAGTAGAATATCCTGAAGTTCAAGCCTCAGTAACAGTATCATTCACTAATTCTAAAAAAGTCTTTTATATTTGATTTTGCTGGGAAAGTTGGGGTTAAAGTTCTCAAAGAGTTGAGTTGTATTTTGTAAACCATGAAAATTCTTTTACCTGGAGTTTGAAGATCATACACAGACAGACAGAAGTACACACACACACACACACACACACACACACACACACACACACTCCAACAGCACCCAGACGAAGTGGCAATAGTAACGTATTGAAATGAAAAGGCATTTACCAGGAGTAGGAAAGCCAGAAAGAGCAGCGGTGTGCCAGGAGCTGCCCGACGGCAGCATTCCATACTTGGATCTTTGCCGGAATCCGAATCGGACACTGAATAAGCTGCTAAGTGCTCCTCTGCCCGCTGCTGTCACATCCAGTGCTGGGGCTCACACTCCAGCCCTGCCTATCAGCTTCCATCAGCCCCGCTCACATTTCCTGAGCGAGGGTGGGTGGGTGGATGGGTGGGGGGTAAGCTGAATGGAATCTCTCTAGAGCAGGCAGCCAGCCAATCAGACTCCTGCTAAT
>NW_022196900.1:45787202-45854101 GCF_008632895.1 Mastomys coucha | reverse complement strand
CAGAGAAAGTGAACAGTGTGAGCAGAAACGAGGGAAAGGGACTGAAAGGCAAGGGAGCAAGGAGCTGAGCCCAAGAGGAGAGATGTGCAGAGGCAGAAGCGCAAAGCTCAAAGAGGAAGCAGGGCTGCGCTCTGAACCAACCTGGTTAGTGCTCTGTGAGACGCGATTCTGTTTGCCATTTGCTTGGGCTGGTGTCTGTTGCTCTGGAAAGTACAGTAGCTCCCTGTGACGGTGTATTGTTCCATTCAGGAGAGAAACTTAATCCCCGTCAATATAGAACATATGCTATAAAGGGACCAAGCCCTAGTCGGGACTGAATGTGCCCTTTAAATGTATTCGGTGCTAGCGTTCTCTTCCTCTTCTATAAAGTGCCTTTTTATTTTCCCTTTTGAGTTTGGAAAAGAATACTATAGATGGTTTGGAAAGGTCCTCACTAAACCTAACAATGGCTTTAGTTATTTTCTGTATGGGAGTCTCCGTTTAAAAATAAAGGGCTGGTAAAGCCTTTCTTTGTGGACTGACAATTTGAAACATCTAATACTTAGGAGTTTTAAAGGTATAACAAGACTCATTTAGAGCCCCTAGTTTAAAAGAAACCCTTGACAAAGACTCCAGGATGAGGGTGTTGATGTTGAAATTTGTTGTGAAACAACTTCTGGGTTTTGACACCTTGACAATTTTTAATTATCTGATTTAGCCCTTGTTAGGAAAGAAAGGGTGATTTTACCCTCACTTAACCTCAAACATTCTTCAATGGACACCTGACTCAGGCTTTCTCAGAGCTGCTATGACAAAAAAAAAAAAAAAAAAAAAAAAAAAAAAAAAAAGTCATGAGTTGGGTACCACCTCTTTCCTCTTCATGGTGGAAATAGGGCCAGATAGGTTGACCTCCGAGGTGCAATCCAGCTGTAGGAAGTACTAATGAGCTCCAGAGTGACAACATGGCTACAGGAAAAGGCCAGAAGATTGGGAGCCTGTTTCATTCACATCAAGCAAAGCCTGAGTGGGCCAGGCGGATTTTTACTAACATATTAGACAGGTGTTAAGTATTCAATATAGTTGTCTTTCCTCCTTATCAGCCCAGGAACTCATTCCATTTGGAATAAAGAATAAAGCAGTAAGCATAACCCCATTTCCAGAGGAGAAGTGCTTCCTTGCAGATCTGTCAGCCCAGAAATACACAGAGAAGGCAGAGGGCACTTAGAATGCATGTTCCTCCCCTTTGTTATTAAAAAACTACCTCACTGTAATGGGCATGGGCGTGCAAATACAGGCAGGCCTGCCATATACACACCTGCCCGAGGCTTTGCAAAGAGGTGAAGAAAAGCAGGTTGCTCAGCTCTGGTTACTCCTTCCATGTGGTATACTAGTTAGTGAGGAGCTTTTAAAGATCCCACTTCCAGTCTGTCACGAAAGTCTAGGGCATATGAGGACTCACCTTGGCCCTTAATACTTTATGCTGAACTTGGAAAGTTGATAGTACACATCTCTAACCCAGAAGGTCCTAATTTCGAAATATAATTTTCCCTTTTAGAATGAGTAGTTTTACAAGTCTCTGAAAAAGTACTGAATGCACAAAAGCTAAACAATGCAGCTATGTTAGATAGGTGGCTGAAATCCTCACCTCAACCAAGAAAGGGTGATAAACTGAAATAAGCTTGATCCTAGGCAATGTGCGCTCTCTCTCTCTCTCTCTCTCTCTCTCTCTCTCTCTCTCTCTCTCTCCTCTCTCTCTCTCTCCTCTCTCTCTCTCTCTCTCTCTCTCTCTCTCACACACACACACACACACACACACACACAGAGGAACAGTCGGCCGCATGGTTTTCTCAACCTCTTGAGTTACTAGCTGAAGAGTTCTAGCCATTTCTGCAAAATGGAACATCTCACTCAGCACTACTTCCTTTGTCTTCCCATGAAAACTCACTCATTAGACAGTGTCAAACTAGAAAGAAGAACAGTGTGAGAGAAGGAATCCTGTAAATTATTGAAATCAAGGAATACTGTGACATTGTGAGCAGCAAGATGCTATTTGTAGGGAAAGAACATTGGCAGGATCAGAAAATACCACTCCTGCTCACTTCTGGAGTCTTCTTTCTGGAAATATTCTTCTGACTTTTTGGCATCATGTCATCACACAGCAAGATGGTCCCTACAATGAAACCCTGGAATAATACAGCAGTTTAGTCAAGACCTTGATTGTGAGTCAAACTTGTGGAGGATACCCATCCCAGTGTCTTAAGTGTGGTTATTTTGATGACAACATTTTCTTTTCTATGAGAAGTACCAAGAGAAACAAGAAAAAACAGTTGCTTGCTCTGTGGTTCAAGTAGTATAAGGGAGATGACATGCCAACATAACTTAAAAAAATCAACTTGAGTTTGAGTCACTGGGGAAACGTTTTAAGATGAGCTAACAGAATTTCTAAAGTTGCTGTGACTTTGGATACTTTGGGGGTACTTTGTGGAGCTGTTAAGTGTTCCTACTGTCCAATATGTGTGACATTGAGGCTCAAAGAGACCACCTGACAAAGGGCCCACAAGCTGGAGCCAGCCCCAGAAGCAGGGTCTTCTGACTTCAAATCCATTCATCTCATTCCATTATAAACACATTTGTATCTACTTATTTACACATGCACAGGTTCAGAGGCTGGCACTGGGTGGAGGGGCTGGGCTAGACAGGAATGCTTGTGGGAGAGGAGAAATGGAGATGACCAGGGCTTCTTGTGCATATAGCTTACCTGGCACTGGAAAGTATCTTGTTTTAGTCTATAGCTTCTGTCTCCCAACTTTGTCACTTCTAAGAGCTTTTAAGGGCCAAGGGAAAAATAACATAAACCCTAGGTAATGTAGATCATAGTTACGGCAGCTGGGGAAAGACCACTTATGGCACTGAGCAGGGCGTTGGCCGCGTTCCTTTTTTCCTCTCCAGGTATCTAAATTAAAGCCGTCTGCAAGAGTCGGTGCACAGCAGCCCCCAGAAGCTGTGGCAGCCGTCAGCTTGGTTCCCGGTTCCATGCACAATATATTAGGTGAAATGAAAGCAGCGGCGAGAGCCAGTGTCAGGGCTGTCTGAAGCATCATTCCAAACGGTATGGATTTAACAATACTTAATTTAAAAAACACCGGCTTGGACAGCAGCAAGCTGTTAACAGTCAGGGTGCTTTATGGCAGGAAAGAGTGAGCTAAACTTTCGGAATTTCACTCCCTAAGGAAAACGCCTCACAGCTTTTGCTTCAGAGCCACCTGTCTGGTCCTTGAGGTTGGACTTCTTTGCTTAGCCCTGCAGTAGCAGAAATGGTAGGACACAGATATGGTTTTTTTTTTTTTTTTTTTGGAGAGTCTCAAGAAGGGCTTTGTGGAGCTGAGTAAGGCCTACGTTCTCTCCTTTGAGGAGGCAGAGACGGCCATCTCTATACAGTATCAAAGCAAGCCAGCCTTGTTTTTCCCATGGGGCTATACGGAAGGTCTCAGTATTAGTGGGTAATCTGGACAGAGGGCAGAGCAACAGCAGAAGACTTAAACAGAGGCAGACTGCATTCTTGAGGGCAGAACTGGAATCTGGGCACAGATTTCAATTCACCCAGTATCCATTCAACACCAAAGTATATTCCCTGCAAGTTTCAAGTCATCCTTTGGAGAAACTGGTGAGATAAAGCATGACCCTTATCTAAAACCTGCAAAGAACTGCTACTCTCATGCAATAAATAGGCATACTAAAGTTGCATATTTCCCAGGGACCACTGGCAGAATAATAGCTACATTTGATGAGCCTTCGGTGAGGTCTGAGGCACAACCATAAGTACTTTGTGTATATTCCTTATTGCAATTCTTTTGTCAATCCTAAAGACAGACATATTGATTAGCTTTATAGCTTGATACAAAGATGTCAAGGAAGCATTACCAACCTAAAGATACATGAGCTTCTTCTCTTTGCTTTTCTGCTCTGATGTGTTCTCTGTATTGAACATTTTAATGAATTTCTGTCGGAAAATGATCATAATTTAGACTCTTACCACAGTACATAATTCCTCACTTACAAACCACAAAACAAAACTTAGAAGCAAATACTTGATGGAACTGAAAAGACAGATTCGTTTCTGATCTGTGAGCTTGAAGCCAGGGTTCTTCATTATTCTACATAGCAAGAACTAGGGAATGGATCTCAGAGGTTTACTACTGAATGATAATGAATGAATGCTCAGTACATACTTACCGTGTGCACAATTTAAGGATTCTGGAAGGAGTGAAACGGGCTTTATTATTTATTTATTTATTTATTGTGGCTCCTTTTGATACAGAGTGACTTATCAATGTAATTGCTGAGGTTTGAATTATGGTTGCAATGTCCGTGTATTAGACCCAAGTGTAATATATAAATCCAAGGGCCTTGATTCTTAGTTCGATACTATTTCCATGACATCATTCTTCACAGATAAAATAATTATCCCAGAGCCAGACAATAAGGTGAAGGACTGTTAACAGATTTATAGACAATACAGAGTAAGCAGGATGTAAAACAAAAAGCTGAATTCCTCTGTGTGGCATTCAAGGTCCTCCGTGACCTACTTTCAGTCTAAGAGAAAAGAAATTTGCCCTCCAGCCCCGCTGCAGACCTCCGGTTATGCCAGACCTGTTCTGCTCCTGTGTACCCACTCACTCTGTCCTGGCTGCTGACGACTTCTGTGCTAGCACTGTCCTGCTGGTCAAAGTGTAGTTCAGTATCCCCTCCTCCAGGAAGGCTTGCTCCAAGCCAGTGGTTCTCAACCTTCCTAATGCTGCCCTGAGTCTGCCACCCTTTAATACACTTCCTCATGCTGTGGTGACCCACAACCATACAATTATTTTGTTGCTATGTCATAACTTAGTTTTACCCCTGTTACAAATGAATTTGCAATGTAAATATCTGATATGCAGATGCCTGATGTTTGACTCCACAGTGGGTGGAGACCCACAGATTGGAAGCCACTGCTCTAAGGCATGAGTTCTTTGAAGCTCTCCTTTTGTCCCTTCGCTTGCGCGACGCTGATTTTAGATATTTGTAGGCATTCTTTAGCCATCACCAATATGAGACACTGTTCTGATAGAAAATGTTTTCGCTGTTGATCCTTTTTATCATTGTTTTTGTAGGGTAGACAGTTTAGCAGTCTGATCATGGTTATTTCTGACTTCTTTGACTCCTCATGACTTTAAAGGCCATCTTTCCCCCTGTGACGGCATCTTTCTATACTCTAAATTGTAATTTTAGCTTTAAGTGTGTATCTGGCTTCAGTGGCAAACTGTAATTGTTTTCCCCTGAACCCCTGAAAAACTGCTCCCCCATGTGGACAGGTATTTTTGTCAAACTTCTTTCTTGTGAGCAAATTAACATATGTCCACAGAGTATGGGAGAGACAAAGAAAAGCAAGTCAGAAAAAAAAAAAGAATCAGAAGAAAAGCATCAGGAACACTGCAAAAGAAAAGAAAGTCTCTAAAACTAAGAAAAAAATATAGATTGAATGTAAGGTATAATTTGAATTTCAGCCAAGTACCCAAATCATGGAAAATCAGAATACTTTTCCTCAAAACCAGAATAGATCATTGGTCTTCTTTTTTCCTGCTAATTCAGTTGTGTTTCCAAATTAATAAATATATTAATGGTTTCAATACAAAGTTAAAATAATCTCATGTGACAGTTATAAACATTGTGATGAAGAGTTAGTAGGACCTATCAGATAATTAAATGACAAAAGATAGTTCTTAATTTAAATCACCATGAGTTAGTTTATTTTCCTTTCACCTTTTAATTTTTGCTTTTTAATTTTGACAAAAATTAAATTAAATATACTTATGATGTACAGCAGAATAGCCTAAAATAAATATACTGTGTAAAATAGATAATGCAACCAAATTAACATGAGCACCATCTCCTATACTTAGGGTTAGTTTCTGTGCTGACTTTATATATATACATATATATATATATGTATATATATAATTTCCAGAAAGGACTTGGAATCTGTTTCCTTCTTGAATTATGGTGGTCGTCTTAGCAAAGACTTTCATGAAGGAATTTGGAACTTGTAAGTATGATTCAAAAAAAGGAAAGCAAACTAAGGTTACAACTCAGAGAACTGGATAAATGCCAAAGACAACAAAACATTCACCATGGATGCAGGTGTCCTGTGGGGAAAGATAGGGTGTGGTAGAGAAACTCAGGTAAAGGAAGCCAGAGATTTGTCTTTTTTACACGTCTATTTCCGCCCCATTAGAATCCAAATCTGTTTTCCCAGCACAGAAATGAGCAGTGCTGGGAAGCCTGGAGTGTGGGAGGAGCCGTGTTATTCCCATTTAGACTATAAGATGGTAGCTAGCCACAGGAGCTTTGGAAAACAGCTGGTCAGGACACAGGTGCCAACCGTGGGGATTCTTGTCTTTAAGAGAAGCAGCCAACAAGCTTACCCTGTGAGAATGACAAGGTCATTCTCAGACGGTCCTTGATGGGGACATGGCTATGCAAAATAGTTAGCAGAACCTAGTAAATAATGAAATGACTACAAGAAATTTCTTAATTTAAATTAACATTACTAGTTTATTTTCTAAGTCATTTGCTTTTTAAATTTGCCAGACATTACATATAGTTATGATGTACAACAGAATGGTTTTACATAAGTGTACTCTGTAAAGTAGATAAATCAAGCTAACTAGCATGTGCATTATCTCCATGCAAGCTGATTAATGTATGCAAGTCCATTCAATATCAGTGACTGCTTCCAATACCTTTTCTTTATTTTGGTAATAAAGTCTATGTGCAGGGCGACCCAGACTGCATGGGAGACCCATGCATGTGTGCCCATGAGACCAAATGCACACCAAGATGGTGGAAGCAGAGGGAGGGAGTGAAGCTCTAAATGATGTGCCCACAGGGAGAGAGCCATCCCTTGCTTCATGTTTCCTGATTTTCTGGCTGGAATGCTGGTGTGAAGACTGGAGCAGCCTTCTTATACCACAAGGTTACCATGGAAGGAGCCTTCCATTCCCAACTCCCTCAAACAGCAAGATGCACCTGGAATCCCCTCCTGTAGCCTTCAGTGAGAGAAAGATGTGTGTTTGATATCCATAAGCTTAAAACCCAGGAGCAGCAAAATGTATGCAAAAGCAATTAAACAGGCAGACAGAGCTAAGTAAGTCCCTAGCCCCACCATTTCATATCGGCCTTTTGCACAATAATCTCAGATGATCTATGAAGGAACAGTATGGCTAATATTGATCTTAGAAACACATAAACCAAGTGCTCCTGAGATCTTAAAGTATCTAAGATGATTTTGCCCTCCCTGCTCAATAATATAAAAATGCCTCTGACAAATTCTTAGAAGGTAATGGTCAAATGTGGAAAGCCTGTCTTTGCCTGGTTACTGCATTTCCTATTTTAGGTAACAACAACCATGTAAGTCTCTGGGCTTCTCTCTGTCCTTTACTGCTGGGAAGCTCAGAACAGTGGCTGTACTCGGTTGTCTCACTTTCCGCAGCCCCTAGGTTTAAAAACTCTTCTCACCTTGTCTTCTGAGTTGTGTAGTTTGATATCCCATGTAGGTTGTTCAGTTTTTGTATTGCAATTGTGCTCCAAACAACCTTTCAGCTTGTTTGGGAAAAGATGATTTATAACCACTACCACCACCAGCAGCAGCAGTAGCAACAACAATAACACAACCACTGTAATTCCGATGGGGAAGCAGATGTCAATGCCCACTTCGTGAGACCGCCAAATTCCACGGTGATATCTTGGTGCCAAGACGCTGTTCTTGAGGTGACCGGTCTGACTTTTGCTGTCTATCATGACTAACTTTCAAAGCCTTATATTTTTTCCTTACACAAGCCAATTATTCCTTGTGAGCTCATTGCCCCACCATCCAGTTCACCCCCTTAGTGGAACGGAAGTAACACACTCTGATATCCTAGCTCTGTTTTCACTAATCCAGTCTCTGACTTAGGTGGAGTAATTCCTTCCTCCACCTCCTGCAACGATGACATAGGGACAGATGAGGAACACAGAGAGTCTAAGTCCTGATGTTACAGTGTATTGTCTGCATCTGATTCTGCTTGGCCTGGCTACTTACAGCCCTAAAGTCAGTGAAGCTGGAGATGACAAACATGCCGCGTGACTCTAGGAGCCTGGCAAAGACAGTCTGGGCATTAACTGTTGTTATTATTGCCAAAAGATAACATTGTAAAACCCTCAAATAGGATTTTGAAGGCAGTAGATCTTGTCTTCCATCACACATAAGCCCCATCAGTGTCTGCTGAAGTCATACATTTAAAAGCATTAGCTGATTTACTCAAAGAATTAAATGAAGAGTCGTGTTATAGTTCAGTAATTCCATTCCTGGATATGTACTCCAAAGAAAGGAGAACAGTCTAAGAAGTGTTTGTACATATATGTTCAACACAGCATTATGTACAACAGTCAGAGGCAGATGCAACCCAAATGCCTGCTGACAAATGAGCAGTTAAACAACACATTACCTATGATGAAATATTCCTCAGCCTGAAACAGGAAGGGAATTCTGACTCAGGTTACAGCACAGATGAGCCACGAGGCATGTGTGACCCACCTACTTAATATGCCTAGAATAATTAGATTCACAGAGCCAGGGGGAGATGGTGCTTTTCAGGACTTAGAGAAACAGGATCAATGTTTAATGGTTCAGAGTTGAAGATGGTGAGGATGAGAAAGTTGAGGAGGAGGATGGATGGTCCAATACCGTGAGTGCATTCAGTAGTGCTTAATACAGCCTAGATGGCTACACTGGTAAATTTCATGTTATATATGTTTACCACAATGTATTTTTAAAGAACAGGAAAAAAAGTTAAAGGAAAACCCAATTTACCTATATAAAATCCATGCAAGTTATCTCCTGCTTTGAGTTGAGCGACCTGCAACTTGATGTGATGGTAAACACGGCTTGTTTTTTTTTTTTACAGTTGGAGACCCAGCACACTGCTAGCTCATCCTAAAGGCAAGAGGCCAGCTATCAAGACCTGGGGATCTGCTCCCCACACTGTCTTCACAGGTAGAGCTGGGCCTCAGTTCTCTCCAAGGTTGTGTCTGAGGCTGTGCTCCACTCACTCCCCCTGGATATGTGAGTTAGTCTGCATTCTTGCAGAGGACTTATGCTGCTCAAGGTATCAGGTATCTGTCTACTTGCATTTGCATCTATTTATGTGATTGAGGGAATCATTTAAGTGTGGTTTTCCAGTATCTAGCAGAGGGCTTAGCAAACACACATGCATATAGATAGTGTTAGTCACACTTTAGCATGCAGACTTCATATAAATGCGCACAAATATCTTCAGGTATGAACATCCGTAGATGTTTATAAATGTCTTCCACCTGTTCATCAATGAAGCAAAATGCCTGCTCCCTTTTCCCTACTTTGCAAGGACCACTCTTGTGACTCCCTGCCATGTTCTACTTCAATAGTTTTATACCTGAGTTCTCTAATCCACAGATAAAGGTAAGACACTACTTTGCAAATGCATGTGATTCTATTCTCTTTTACATTTTTATTCTGGGTTACAAGTTTTCTAAGACAAGAGTTGGGCAGATTAAATTAAGAGGTAAAATCAATTAATCTAAATTTACCTTACATGTAGACAAGAATAATGTATATGTCTGCTAGTAATGTCATAAGGCAGTGGTAATATGTGAGGTAAACTATGTGCTGATTGGCTCAATTTAGCCACTCACAAGGTCATACATATTTTAAAGATATGCTGTATATGATTGAGATGTGCATATTTTATTAGTTAATGAAAATAGAAACATATGTCTAAAAATATTCAAATTCTACCATAAATCAATAATCAATAAATCAAAAACAACTACCATGGCCAAGTCATTGAGTTTTCTCACCAAAAAGAAAAATATAATCATGGAATATTATCAGCAATTCCACAATTTTTAAAAAAATACTTAAAAATATAATAAATAATAAAAATTGATACTGAAGAATACATACTTTACTAATACATTTCTTAGCAATGGAATGGGATTTTGTTTACAGGAGAATTCTCTGCTCTGTGGATATCAAGAGTGTTGTCATGCAAAATCTTCAAGGGTCTGTTCAAGGAAGAAATTACTTTTGCAACATATGAAAGCTATGAGAAGAAGCCTGGGTCGGGGGGTCGGCGGGAGAGCCGCAGCACCCCAAGGTAAAGCCTGTATGTACACCCAGTAAAATTTGGAAATTGAATTCACTCTGCCTCAGATTTCATTTTCTCCCTATTAAATCAGAGTACAACACAGGCATCACACAACCTGCCATAAATAATTCTTCACAACTGTCTGCTTCACTTTGGAGTGTCCTGGCCTCTCTCCAACCGTAAACCTGCATTTACTTTTACCACTCACAGGCCAGCCGGGTGGATTCAGGCTGAGGAAGCTAAACCTGAAAGAGGGCGGGCTCTTCAGACAGTTCCTCTGGCAGCATCACTGCAGCAAACAAACAGGGTTTTTGTCAGGGAGCTGGGCAAGTCCTTGAAGAATCCTTGACAAGATTTATAAATAAGATACAGTGTTTATTTATTATTTGAAGAAAACTTTCCATTGTGTTCGCTTTCGTAATATAATATGATCTATATTTTTGCCAAGAGTAGGGTGTGGTTGCTCAGCGGCTTAGCTGATCATGAAATGTCATGCTTCAAACTTGAGTCAGAGCATCAAAACAATGCAGCTCTGGACTGCGAATGCCAACACTTCCTCTACTTCTGCTGGAACCCACCACGTCCCAGAGGGGGATACTCTTAACCTTCCCCTAGCGTGCTCACCCTTGTCCAAGGCAATCTGCTGGGGAATCTGGAGTCTATACTCACTTCACCTGCTCTCTTCTTCATTCTGAGAGCATCATCCTTTGCCACTAGAAGCTTTATCCCTTGCAGACTTCCTTTATCCCTGTCTTCCCTCCCTGTCTTTTTCAGTTGTTAGTTAAGTCTGAATGAGAGGAACCTAGCTTTGTGATTGCTGTCCCAAACTCTTAGCAATAGGGGCTAGTGAGCTCTCATTTTAAAATAACGTTCCAAGTGAACATTGGAGGCCTTTCCCTTTAAGAGAATCAGGGATAGATTTTTTTTTTAAATAAAACGACATACTTTAATATTTTCCTATAGAATCTGAGTAAGCCTGATGGGTTTAGTTAACTACCTTGATTAGCAATGTGTGATGATTTGTAGATGTTTGCATGTAAATTCTCTAATTGTAGGAACTTAGCTTCTCCTGGTCACCACTGCTACCCAAACACACCAAACAGCACTGTTCTAAGGTACACACTTAATGCTTATGATTAAAATAACTACTAAGATGAGGTCTCCGGGGAAGCAGTGTGTTTGTAATATAAATAGCATCATCCTCAGCATCGAACTAGGGATCAGGGTGGCACGCCTGGTATGCCCAATAAAACACCAGTAAGGAACAATGAAATACAAAGGACACTTTGTTTGTGATGTATTATTTCCTGGATACTATCATTTTAACATAGAAAAAAATGTATATCTTATTCCAATATGATGTGGCTGACAGCAGATATTAAGTTCTCAAGTTGATACTTGATGAAAGTTTAAATAATGGATGGTTTGAACATGTAGAACTATTGTCTCAAACAGATGTGTGAATTATAATAACAGGGTGATCTCTGTAATTCAGTAATTATGACAACTTTTAGAAAAACATACAACTTTTATTTTTAAAGGTTTCTTTTGTTTAAAACATATCTTCTCAAAGCGGCAATATTGTTTATTGAAATACTGTTGATACAGAAACAAGACTTTGTACTCCAAACATGCAGGAAAATATTTTTGTCATAAAAATCAAAGAACTGATCCAGTCCTTTCAAGATCCAAGATTTTATTGCTCTGGCCTTAAAAACTCACCCATGAGGAAAGCATACTTTTGCAAGTCACTCAGATTTCCCATTACCATTGGACAGAATGCCTCTTCAGTCAGCATCTCCTGGACCAACCCTACTAAGCATATATTAAACCTCAATTAAGCTGTTTTCTCTAAGGAATGTTCTGGAAATCTTATGAACTAAGTCAAGAAGAAGCTAGCATGTGCCATAATTGAATCTACAAGCTTTACACTCAAGTACTCACATCTTATATTCATACCTCTATAGGGAAAGTAAGTTGCCATTTAAACATGAGTTAATCCAGCAATAAATCAGAGAATAGGCATTTTATTACAAGCATCAAAAACAAGAGAAAAATAGCTAATGAAATACAGGTATATCCCACATAATAAGGATGCAATTGTCGGGTAAAACATTGTGTGTGTGTGTGTGTGTGTGTGTGTGTGTGTGTGTGTGTGTGTGCGTGCGTGCACGTGCATGTGTTTATATTTTATTGTTGGAATATATGCACTAAATCACCCCTAGGTTGTATTATTTATTCCTATGATCACACACACAAATCTTTTCAAACTATTGATTTCAATAAAAAGAGTTTTTCAAAGTGCTTTAAAAGCCCATCTTCTTTAAAACCCTGAGATCTGATGGTCAACCTGGACAAGAGCAGAGACTGGGTAGAATGTGAGTGGGCAGGTTTATTCTTCAAAGGCCCGAGAGGCAGCACTGCATGCACCTTGTAATTTAGAACCCCAGAAGCCAAGGTCACTGACCCCAGCCTCAAGCATGGACTAGATCTCATTGTTGAGACACAGGCACATCCTCTCTTCTGTCCCTGGAGGAGAGTGGATGTCAACTGTGCCTACTGGTGATCGTGTATGAGCTAAGACAGAATGTAAGCAAACTGAAGAATTCTCGAGGTAAAAAGAACTTTTTTAAAATTGAAACACAATGTGTATAAAGAAAATTACAAGTCGGAATTCTTTTTGTATCCTGAGGGGAAAGGGAAAGCCCAGTAGCTTTTTCCCAGTCCTCTTTGTTCTCTAGCTTCCTGTGCTTTTGTCTAAAGAACTTCTCAGACTCTATTCTGGCTTCTTGCGGACAGAGAGATGCACCAGCGGTGAAACTATTCCCTGTAGAAGTTCTTCTCTTCTTTGTGTATAATTGATCATTTTTGCTATATGCTTAAGATACGTATAATTTTTTTCTGTAATTTCATTTTATGCTAACTGACATATCAATATTCCCTCTTATTTACCAACATTGTTTCCCATGTTTGTAGCTCAACTCCATGTTAGAGCAGTCATTTACAAGTCCACAGCCTTCTAATGTATGATAAATGACAATAGACATAAAGTCCATAGATATTAAAGGGCTTCCCTAAGGACACATAATTTCAAGATTTTGAAGTGTGAGGTGATAAAATTGTAACCAGAGGAGGAGGAGGAGGAGGAGGAAGAGGGAGAGAAGGAAGAGTTTCTTTCAAAATGAGAAGAGTACGCATATTTCCAAGGATTGTTTTAGATTTTACAGGAGTGAGACAGCCAGATACCATGTCCAGTTTTGTGGTGGTAGCACTGTACTCTGGAAAAGATAAGGAACAAAAACGTTAAAGGGAGCAGGTAATTTCAGACAGTAGTAAATGCCATGATGTAGAGACAGCTGACACAGGCTCAAGGTGGTGTAAGGGTGCAGAAGACACTGTGGTGTACTTTGAGGCCAATAAGCATTTGTGGAGAAAGATCTCAATGAGAAAATAAAAGCAGTCTCAGTTTCCAGAGGGATAAAGGGATGTATATTTGAAAACTAGAATTGAATGAACCTTTATTTTTAAATATTTCTAATTTGAAAAGAAAAGGAAATACACTTACTGAACAAAGAAAAACGAAGCCTAGGCAGTCGAAGATGAACATATATGAAATGAATATGTTAGGTATTATGTCTGATGACTCTTGCTCAGCCTGCAAATGGTGTACTTGCGATTTTCCCTGGAGTACTGCTGTTCACAGCCTTGGTGCTCTGGTTAAGAGATTTTCTGTAGGGAAATTGGAAGTCTAGTAGCCTAAGCAATCAGAGCCCACTGATGAAGTGTAGAGCAGTGAGTTGTGCTGTCTACCACAGCACAGAAGGAGAGTATGTAAGTGAGGGCTGAGCCCAGGCTGTCGGGCTAACAAGGCTTAGTAAGCACCGACAGCACTTGTGAAGACCTTTCCTGGAGTCTGAGGAATAATTACAGCATCTCTAACCTCAGAGGAGTACGGAAAAATTGAAGGCTGTTCAGAGGAAGTCAAACAAGATGATTAAGAATTGAATAATGGGGCCTCTGAGAAAAGGTATAGCCAAACTGGAGTTCCTTAGCCTGGATTATTTATCTTGGTGAGGACACATCCAAGGTGGGGCTTAATGTGGTCTTCAAGAATATGAAAGGTAATGGTGACTAACTGTTCTTTATGACCTCAATGAAGAGAACAAGTTGAAATAGGAGGCCTTTCAGTTAGAGATAAGGATTTTGGATTACGAGGTATCCAAGACACAATGAATTTACACAAGCACACATTTTGAGTTTCCTTCTTTAACTTTTAATCAGGGGGATATTAACCTTAGATCTTTGAGCCATTTCACACTGCTGGAGTTGGAAATTCTCAGTAAGTCAGCTGAAATTTTGTAGATATGTCTACATACATTACATATACATTTGTTTTCCAGGAAGAGAATTGGCAACTATTTTTATATGAGGTCTCTGCTACATGTGCCTTAAAAAAAGTCACTGCTTAAAGTTTTTGTTGAGAGTCTCATTGGTTTAGATCAATGGAGGCACACTTTCTTCTAGAGGAGGAGAATGGACAAGACACCATTTCAAGTTACTCTAGATTCTTATAAAATGTTTTAGAAACTTTGAGACTTGTGAGAATGAGATAGCAAAGAAGAGAGAAGAGAGGGAAGAAGGCAGAGGGAGGGAGAGAGGAAGGGAGGTAGAGAAAAAGAGGAAGAGAAAGAGGGACGTGGAGAGGTGGAGAGAGGGAGAGAAGGAGGAGAGAGGGAGATGGGGAGTAGGAGAGAGTGAGAGGGGGAGAGAGGGAGATGGGGAGGGTGATATAAGGACTTTAATACTAGTTTTTAAAATACACATAAGTGAAATGCATTTATGAATATATTTAAGAATATGTGTCATAAAATGAGGGTGTAAGTGGTACTCCTTTGGAATGGTACCAGCTTAAAAACATTTGTAGCATATGAGCACATGGGAAAAAGGTATTCTGTGGAATATTTAAAACATATGGGTTTTGTTTGTATTTCTTCCAAATGTTTGAGAAAAGCGAACAACTTGTACCTGTATACAATCGTGACTATGAATGCACTATTCTGTTTGAACAAAAAATGTATTTATAAGTGAGCCGTAAAGCACTGAGAGAAATCATAATGTTAATAAGTAGGAGGCTATCGGGTTCCATATTAAGCCTCTCATACCTGAAGCTCACTTCGCAATGAATAGCAAATTTAGCTTGATGGATTAAGCAGTTTTCAATAAATATAAATTTAGGAGATCCATAGGAAGTGATGTAATAAAATTCATGATTAATTAGGTATGTAGATAATATTCACACCCACTCAACCCCATGAATTGGGTGGAGGAGGGAAAGTGCTGTATTAACGAAACAGGTGTACACAAAATTCCACTTTGTTTCCCCTCAATATTTGAAGCCGTAACAGAACACAGTTTATACATCCTAAGATGCCCCTCAATATCGCAGAGGGTAATGGTGGTTGGTTTGGCACATGCTCACAATCATTTTTATTTGCTGATCATTAATCTCATCTCTTATAATTATTTTATAAGGTACAATGAAACTTCAAATTATCATTACTCCTGGTTTCATTGTCAAAAAGAAAGAGAGTAGTACAAACTGCTAAGGAAATTGAGAACCAGAGAAAGAAAGGTAAGGCAAGACCCAAACTCTGCTCTCAAGAATTCTGCACTGAGAGTATCCAATGCAAGCCCCTGTTGTCAGGATAGTAGCTGAAAGAGGTAATCGTGCACTCCTGGGACATGCTTGAGACATTTGCATTAAGGCTTTGGTCTCCATCCTTTTTAGCTTTCAATAATAATCAAAATGAACCAATAAGCTTAGATAGCACTAGTTACTAACACGTGAAACTGAGCTTAGATAGCACTAGTAAATAACGTGTGAAACTGAGCATGTTAAGTTTCATTTCTGGAGCAGCCAGATAAATGTCTTCACACATGAGCCTTTTAAGTCACACAATATTAAGAAAATATTTAAAAAGTGGCAATAGTTTCTCTGAAAAAATACCAAGCAGTTGTTTGAATGAAACCTGATTTGTATCTCCTTACATGATCAGAAATAAGGGTGCAGATTAATGACCTGATGAAGACACATAAGGCTTTCTATACCATGGTACAGATACAAAGTGGTAGTGTTGTGGATGTTAAATGAACCCTAAACTGGTGATGAGCTAAGTGATGCTGACAGTGATAACGATGATGGTAATGACAGAAGACCACTGAGTATGATTGTCCATGAAAATCAGCACTGCAGTGAGTTCTCACATGGAGATATTCATGAGGGAGCATTCTGCTTTTCATACATTTGTGAAAACATGATGATTTTCAGGAAAGAAACTCCCATATGGACTTTCTCCTAAATGTAAACTTCAGGAGAATTTGGATACATTTGTATGTTCTGATGACCTCCAAATCTCAGTTCTCTCTCTTTCTGTGTGTGTGTCTATGTGTGTTCATGTGTATGTGGATATACATTCACATGTGCATACATGTGTTTGTATGTTTGTGTATGTGTTTGTGAATGGGTATGTAAAGCCCATAAGTCAACTCAGTGTCTTTCTCATTCTCTATTTTCTGATACAGCCTCACTCATTGAGGCTGGAATTAGCCACAGCAGCTCTACTAACTGACCAGCAGGTTCTGGGAATCCTCCTGTCTCTGCCTTTGAAAGATTGAAATACAGGCTTTCGTTGCTTGACCTCACTTTTATAGGGACTTTGAGGGACCAAACTCAGGTCCTCCTGGTTGAGCAGCAACCACTTAACCATCCACCCCAGAACCACTTCTAAATCACATTTCTTTTCCAAAAGTACCTGCACTTTGCCTAATTGAAAAATCAAGGGTGCAAAAAAGTCTGGATATCAAATAAAAGAACAATTCCAAATACCAATTTCAAAGAAGGCTCCTTGAATTAAAACTCCATGAACTCACATGATGGTGCTTGTCTTAAAAGTCAATGAAATAATTCCTCATGGAATTCTGCTATACTCTAGTTTTATATAATTTTATGTATAGCAAAAAAAAAAAAAAAAAAAAAAAAAAAAAAAAAAAACCAAAACAAAACAAAGAACAAAACAAAAAGAAAATGGCTTCGGAAATATAATACATTTACTTTAAAAGATTTGGTTTTTATTATTTTTAAGTTATGTTTTAAGGTATTGTATCTGCCTGCTGTTATATGCAGATCCCGCTAAAGCTGGAATTAGAGACAGTTGTGAACCAACTTATAGAGATGTTGAGAACCAATGAAAGTGCTAAGAACTCAACTTGGGTCCTCTAGAAGAGAAGGAAATGATCTTAACCCATGAGCCATCTTTTCATCTCTGGAAAGAGGGTATTTTGATCTACGTAAGGATATTCTGAGTCTATCTCTAGTAAGAAAGAGAGACATCATCCTTGATGACAATTTTCATTTAATCATATTGTTTCTTCTAATTTCCCAACTTGATTTTTTTTAAAAGTAAATCACTTTTGAGGACATTCAATAAGAATAAAGATTTTGGTGAGTTTGATGTTCCCCAAAGTTTCTTGTATTAAAGAGCTTTGTTTGTAGCCCTTGGTTCTACTGGCAGGTGGAACTCTTAGAAGGTAAAGAAGTTTAGGTCAGCAGGGTAGAGCTCTGAAACTGGTTAGCATGAACACAGCTGTGATGCACTCCATTACCATAAGCCCAAACATTGGGACCAATCCACCATGGACTAAAAACTCTAAAGCTGTGGCCAAAATAAACCTTTGCTCTTATTCGATTATTTTGACACAGAAAGATCACACACACACACACACACACACACACACACACATTAATGTATATATGAATGAATATATTTGAGTCTATCTAGCATTAAGAATGATACTTTTCTTTGAGCTACTCACCCATTTCAAATTAAAAATAAAACTAGCCTTTTTTATTGCCCGATTGCAATTAAATCATAGCAAATATTATAATAATTGAATAACAGTGCTGCCATGCTATACCTCCAAAGTGTTTTTTTAAATATTAGGTTTACTGAGGCATCATTTAAATAGCTAGAAGCCACCCACTTCAACTTATAAGTCTTCAAAACACACATGTTTTGACAAACAGTTGCAGTCATGTAACTCCCTAAGCAACCATGACACAGGATAGCTCCATCACTCTATGGAGCTTTTGTATCCCTTTGTTAACCTTCCCACTTCAATTACTAAATATCCATCCACTGTGTGGACAGAACACATTTGTTTATTCATTTAATGGTTAGTGGATATTTGGGAGGCTTCCAGTTTGGGGTGGCTATGAATAGAGCAGCCATAAACATTCCTGTACATATATTTGCATGGAGATACATTTTCATCCCCCTGTATAAATATCTCAAAATGGATTTCTGGGTTATATGGTAAGTGTATGTTTAACATAAGCAACTGCTAAGCTGTTTTCCAAAGTGCCTTTCTCATTTTACATTCTCACCACAGTGTTAGGGCACCAGCTTGCTTGCATCCTTGCCAGCAATTGGGACTGTTAGATGTTATAGTGTCAGCCACATCAGTAGGTATGGAGCAGTAGTATGTCACTGTGATTTCAGTATGCATTTTGGAAAGTGCATATGAAAATCCTCTCATGTGAAATTCCTGAATATGTCTATTTTCTGACTGTTGATATTTTGTCCAGTTTATTCTGAGTGGTAATTTTTATATTACTGATGTATAAGAGACTTTAACATGTTCTGGATACAAGTCTTTGCAAAGTTTGACAGCATGAAAGTTAATAACATCATTTATCAAAGTGGATTGTACCGGCAAGGAAATATTAATTATACTTTGATTTTTTTCTAATTATTCATGCCTTGATTAAATCAAACACATTGCCTCTAAGAGAAAAGCAGCAGATAAAATTAAGTCACAGTACAGTCATATACTATATATTCCAGAAACAGAAAGATAACTGGCCCTAATGATGGGGACAAATCATAATCTTTTATTTAAATTAAATAATTGAGCTGTTGACACCATTTTCAGGATAATTTTTGCTACTTAATAAGTGATTCCTGTTTTCCATTTCCAATGGAGTTCAAAGGGTTGACTTATATTCTCACAAAATTCCTCCTTGAAAGCTCTCAATCCATCCCTCTTACATAGCCAGCCTTCCTTAATATCTATAGGAGTAAATATGAAAGTTAAAAGCACAAAAGGTAGCGTGGTTAGGAGGTGAGGAAGATCTGGTAACAGTTAGAGGAAGGGAAAAATATAATCAAAATATGTTGCATAAAAATTTTAAATATACACACATACAAATGTGTATATATGATTTTTCAGTAAGTGCATCTCCTTCTGGCAATGAATAGTCTTTCTCCATAAATGGGCATAGTACTTGAGAACAAAGAAAGTTCCTGTATATTACATTCATAGACACATTTTCAAGAAAAGGATATTAACCATCAAAATCTATCTTGCTTAATACTACTAATAGCAAAATAATCTCACTACTAAGAATTTATAGACACAGAAATGTCTAAGAAGACATATATTTTGTACACACATTTCCTGCTCGTAGAGACGTATGATAGAGTGGGCACAGTTTTGGCACATGATGCTCTGTAGAAGGCAAAGCATGTCAGAGAAGTAGTTACATTATAGAGACCACAGACTAGGGCAGAGCAAATGTCTAGAACACACATTAATGGACAATAAGATCATTTACTTGATGTGGTAGTTAGAGTCTGGTAGAAACCATCTAGAATTATGTCAATATATATAACTTCAGAACTTTTGTTTTTGCCATTATTTTAATTCACAATGATGAATTTTAAGGTTAGCTTTAAAATGTGCTTTTGGTAGGTGATTTTTCTAACTTAATGTTTAGGGGCTTGGAAGTGAAACATTTGAAAGGTGGGTCACGATCTTTATAATACTCTCCTCTGCTCCTGGCTGCAAGTGACACTTGGCCCTGATATCATTGTAGTTTTCAAGCTTCTTGGTTTGATTACAATAGCAATCATTTTCCCTTGACACCAAGTGGATGACTAGCTCATCCAGCATCCTGTATCCTTCCCACGTTGGCTCGCTGGCAGCAGACCCTTGCTTCTCCATGCCAAACTTCTCTCTCCAAGGCTCCTTGACATTTTTCCCTGAGTAGCTCAGCAAAAGCAACACAAAAGAGCAAACCCCTGGAGGGATTCTTAACTGGGGATTCAGAAGTTAACAAAAGGACTCCTTATTGAAGTTTAGGGTTTTGTTTATTAATTATTTTATGTTCTCTCTTGTTTTCTGGTTAGAGAATGGGTGTACAAATCTTTTGTTTTTATGGAGTTCTGAAAATGTTTTCAGGGCTATCAAGCTTTCTACCGAAAGCTTATGGACAAACCAAACAAGATTTCTCCCATGTCCACGCATGCATACTCAGCACCTTCGAAGTTTTTATACATCTGAGTTCAGGCTCCTTTCACTACAGAGCTCCTGCCATTGCCCTCCTTGGGAACATTCATACAGAGGGAAGTGAAGAGCAGTGGGTAGAACCAGGAGTCTCATTTTAAGGAGGAATGAATGACCTTGGACATTTGGTACTTGTATAGGTCTGTCTGAGTTCAAGTCCTTCCAGGGTCCTCTGGTTCAGCTTCCACTGTGGCTAGGTTTTGGTTTTACATCAGGTGAACAGAGGAGCCAAGTTAACCTCTTAGGGAACACTAGGATGCTGTTGCTTTTCTTTCTTTTGATGGTTCTCTTTTCCCCCACAGAAGTCCGTGGTGTCTCCCCTTCCAACCTCCCCATAGGTATGACATTCATTTTCCCCATGATCTCGATGAATAATGACACAGAGGGCATGGAGCCAATCCTACCAACATTTTACACTTTCTACAGAATAAAAAGGCACCAAAGCAAACACTCCAACCCTCAGCCTCAGGGATTGTGACTAATTTCCAAGCTCTCTTTGCTCTGTAGTAGAATGCTGGCTGTCATTTCACACTTGGCTTTTTTTCACAGAGCCCTTGAGCAAACTTTATTTACAGTGTACACGGACTTTCATTACTACATAATGCAGAAAATATTTGCTTCATTATGAAGCCAATTGGATATTTATTTTGATTTTTGTTCCTTGTGGTAAACAGAACTCAAAACACTCTCTACTACCATTGTTCCAAACTAGTCAAAAAAATATGTAAACAATCAGCACAGTGATTGTGTGGCCCAGATCTTGTGATTGCCTCACCTCCCCTCCAGCTAAAGGAAAGTTTTGCTTAAAAAGAAGAGGGAGAAGAAGAAGAAGAAGAAAAAAAAAAGCTCATGTCAATTTGAAACTTGAAAGCGGCCCTCACTCATCAGGACTATCTTCAGTTCATACTCAAGACTGCCTTTTTCAGGATGTCACCACACAAGAACGTCTTTTAAAGGTTTTGGAATGAAATTTTTTTCTTTGGATTGGGTCCAAAAGCAGGTTTCGTTTTGCTATCAGACAAATAGAATAAGGCCAAGTGTGAAAGTCCTATCTGGTTTAGCAGGACGGAGGGAAGAACCAGTGTGGGGAAACACATGTTTACACACAGATGCGGTTGTCTATAGTAACACACGTGCCACTGGCTTTTCTAATTGTACTTCCTTCAAGAACCAACTTGCCCTGTCCACCTCCCCTGGCTTGCAAAGATTGTCCAGCCTTGGAATGGACCCACCTGACTTTCTGTATGGTCCAGTTTCTGCATATTCACAGTACAATAAACACGTCAGCCCAAACTGCCTGCTCAGCACCCTCGCCTGTGGACTCTCTGTGATGAATACTTTTTATAATTTGATAGACTTTTGACTGATGTTTAATCCTGCCCATAAAACCCATACATGATCATTTTTGCATTTTAAAGAAAGAAAAATAAATCCAGAGTAGCACAACGATTTTAGTTCATCTTCTTAAAATGCTTTGAGTGAACCACATATGCGTGCCAGCACAAATCCAGACTAATATTGATGTCAACACCCCCCGTGGGTATACCTTCCCACTGAGAATTTGGAAGTGAGATTTACTTTCCATCTTAGACTTAAGCCCACATATAGAGTTTCTGGAACTTTAATCCTAAAAGATCATTGCTCAGTGGCTTTTTCTCTTCCCTATTCCATTGGGCATTGATTAAATGTCTGCCTTCCCACTGGAGGTGATCAACAGCTGAGCTAATGTGCTGTGCAGTAGGGAAAGACGTCTTAGGTTCTGGAATCAAAGCTGCCACTTCCTGGTTACATGATCGAAAGCCAGCTATCAAACTTCCTGCTGCCAATTCCTTCTAAAAAACAAGGAACAGCTTGTCATAGCAAACATGTCTGTAATTGTAGTGCTGGGAGGTAGAGGAAGAAGGTTGGTGAGTTCAAAGTTAGCTGGGGCCACAGAAAAGACTTCATCTTTAAAAATGTGGGAGGAGATATATCAACATAATAAGGATTAACTGTAAGACACCCTAAAATATTTGATTTAGAAGTATACGTAGTTAATACTGGCTTCTTTTTGTTCTATGCACACTGTTCTGAATCTTATTAAGTATAATTTTTCCCATTTTACAAGAAATGTAGGTATTTTAGCATATCGGATTTTCTAAACAGAAACAAACAAAAGCAAACTAGTGATTAATACAAAAAAGTGAAATGAAAAAAATTCCAGATGTCACCAGAGAATCAAATACTGGCAACAGTTGAAATGTGTGTGGGGTGTGTGTGTGTGTGTTCTGTGTGTAATACATGTGTATGGAATGTGTATCTATTCATGGGCGTATTCCCATCTATTCGTGGGAATGCTTATGTATATGCACACACAGCTTGAGGCCCAAGGTCAATGTCTGGTATCTTTTCTTAATCACTTTTTACTTTGATTTTTAGAGTCACTCAACCTGCAGGTAGAATGAGTAGCCAATGACCATTATGGATCCACCAGTTTCTGTCTCAGTGGAAGTCTAGGATTACAGGTATGACTTCCAAGTGTGGGTTCTGGGGATCTGACTTCACATTGTCCTGATTCTGCAGCTGGCACTTGACCGACTGAGCCATCTCCCAACCTATGTCCAGAAGCTTAGATAGGAATCGTGAATAATACTTCTTTGTCAATCATTTGTCAAGTTCTCATTTACAGCAAAATATCTTTACTTGCTCTGTTTATTCCTCAATAAAGTGGAATGTCAAAACATTAAAATCATAGAATAAGCAAATGCTGGTGCTTATTACTACTTAGCCATCTTTATGTAATAAGATGTGGTGGGAGAGATGCCTCTGTCTGTGAAGTGCTTGCTGCGAAAACTTGAAGACCTGAGTTTGAAACCAGCATCATACACACACACACACACACACACACACACACACACACACACACACACACACGTACGTGTGTGTGTATATCTCTCCTAGAATTCTAGCTCTGGGGAGACAAAGACAGAGGAGCTGTGGAGGCTTGTTGGCTAGCTGGTCTAGCCAAATTGGGAAACTATAGATTCATTAAGAGACATTCTATAAAAATATGAGGTGGAAAGAAATTGAATTAGATACCCAGTATTGACCTTTGGCCCCCACATGCAGGCAGACACATACATACACATATAAAACATACACACACAAAATACAATGGTCTGGATAAGAAAAAATACATCAGAGTGCAATCAATTTTTATATTAAATGCAACTCTGAAGATTTCATCTTTCAAGTCCAATGTCTAATTTATTTTGGTGCATTCAATAAGCAAAGGAAAAGAACTCAGACTTCTTATTTTATTTGTGTTTATATGAGTGTGTATGTGGGAGTATGTGTCCCACCATGTATGTGTAGGTCTTGAAGGACAACTTGCAAGTTTTTGTTCTCTCCTTACACCATGTGGAAGATCAAACCCAGGTCATGTTTAGCAGCAAGTGTCTTTACTTACTGAGCCATTTTGCTGACCCATAAGGAATTTATTTAACATCCACACACATACACACACACAGAGAGACACACACAGACACACACACACACACACACACACAAAACTTTCCAAGGGAGTGGCAGATGGGTCAGTTTTAGAACAAAGATAATAATTTTAGAAATCACCACACTAAGCTAGTGAAGAAAGAATCTGATCATCACTGTTAGAACAAAGCAAGTAGAACCTTAGTCTTCTGAAGACCGGTTCCCAGAACAGACAGGAAGTAATATTGTAGTTGTCATATGGTGTCTTGGCCCTTATGAACTTCTGGTTGAAAGTTCAACTGCCCAGGTTTGAATCCTGGATTGATATCTTTCTACTTGACTTTGGAAAGTCACATTAACTTCCTAACTTCAGTCTTTTCATGTATGAGATGACATTTCTCATAGTACCTGCTCACTAGATTATGATAAGCAAATTAAATATGGCTTGTAAGGGATGAAGAGAAGGAAGGGTACACAGCTCATTGTGAGTGCTCCATAGCCTTAGCTATTGCTGACTAGAGGGCTCTATTTATTTCTAATTGCTAGGAGGTAAGAGATGACTATGGCCATTTTGCACTGGTACAAAGGTCCTAGGAAGGTCACCTACCTTCATGTCCGTGTCCCTTCCATTTAGTGTTTACTTACCGAATAGATACTTGCATCTGTTCCTCCCTTGAACATTATTTAAGGTAAGACAAACAACATAATTCTGTCCTCAAGGGATGAATATTCTTACAACAGAGGAAGGTGCACAGGTGAAATACAGCAATGCTGTTTGAGGCAAATCTTCAAGAAAGGCATTTTTGGATATTTTTATTCTTTTATGTAAAGATTCAGGACAATAAAAACTGATAGAATGTTGCATGTGAATAATACACATACTTTTTCTTTCAGTCACATCTAAGTCAATGTTGAGGGGACATATATTTTTGAACCAGGAAGGAGTAATTTCAAAACCTGCCCCACTGTTTAGTAAGCATACGAAGCTGTAGGAGTTTATTAATCTCTGTGAGCTCTCATTTCCTCATCTATATGAGGGAACCTTCCCAGTAGCTCAGATCATCAATGTGAGAACTTCAAAGTGGCCCTTGTGAAGCACCTCACGCAGAGCCTGACCTCTAGAATGTCCTCAGTGATTTTCCCTTCTTCATCCACTAAACAAAGGAAGGATCTAAAGCTTCTGAGAATTCCCTAAAAACCATATGTCATTTTCACATCTATGTCTTACTGTGGTAATGCACCCTGCCACCAAGCCCTCTTTAATCTCTTTAGATCACAAGTAAAATGGCTTCTAGACATACCCCCACAGGAACAAAATCATTTCTATTGTAGATGCTGATGGTACAACTGCTCCTACGTAAATATGAAAATAATCTATGCCTCTGCCTTTCACAACTTCTTATCCCTACTACACGATTTCATTCATTAATGAAAAGAGGTTTGATTTTATATTTCAAATACATTTTAAGAAATGTATTTATCTTTCTTTAATGTGTTTGGCCTGTCTGTATAGAAGGGCACTCTGTGCATACCTGTTGCTTGTAGAGGCCAAAAGAGGGCTCTGGATGCCTTGGGCCTGGAGATAAACCACCTTGTGGGTGTTGGAGACTGGACCCAGGTCCTCTGCTAGAGCACCAAGTGTGCATCTCTCCATGGTTTATTTCTCCTTATGGAGCAGATATGTCATATATTCAAATACATACTCATACTGTTTTATGAAAGATGTAAGAACAGCATTATAGCTTTTCTCCTCCGAGTTTGTAGTTTCTCCTCTGACAATTCAGAGCTATAAGCCATACATACCAAATTCTTAAGTTGGGCCCCAGTACCTGCCAGCATTTTCTTATAGAGAAGTTGAAAAACAGTGTACACCTATGTTGAGAAGAACTACAAATTAACAATTTATTCCATTGACTCATCCTGCTCTGATTTATGAAGTCGTTCTCTTTTCTATATAATCTCCACCCTCCATCTTCCTCAAATGTTTTCTCTGTGTTACCTTCCAATTTTTTTGACTGAGTTCTAGGCCTCTGACCTCCATGGCTTATCACAGAACAAAAGATAAAGCCCTGGGACGAGCACTGCCTTTGGCTTTTAATCTACTTCTGGCTCACTGAGAGGGTTCGGTTTTTTCTCACAGATAATTCTTTAACATTTATATAAGCCCTGGTATTCATTACACACTGAAGGGGAGAGACTAAAGTAATGTATCCTTAGCTAGATCATAAAAGACTGTCAGCTCATCAGTGACTTCCTATGATGTCATCAGCAGGAGAGCTAGAAGAGTTAAGCTCCACACTGAAGATGAAATTACAACTTCAGTATTGACCCACTTACTTGGCCTAGTGTGCAGAGCAGCTCTGACTTTAATATATGTTTCCTTATCCCTATAAAATACATCAAAGGCCAGAACTTCAAAGCCCTGCGCGACTGGCCATTTGGAAAGACGTATATCCGGGCCCCAGAGGCTTCATCTTAAGCAGATGGTGGTGGCGATGGTAGGCTAGAAACTTCGAGCCTACCATCGGGCTTGTAAAGCCACAGTGGAACACCAGTCCTGGCTCAGAAGGGGGTGGCACAGAGGGAGATGGACCCTTGTTTCTGTTTCTTAAAACCAGCAGGTACAGAGCTGACTTGAGGCAGGGAGCAAAGGCTGAGTTAAAGCTTAAATTCCTAGGAGCATTTTTTCCTCAACCCTGCTCTCCCCTGGAGGGCAGCACCTATCAGACTGGGGACCTGTATGCCGCTAGGTGGCGCTCTCTTTATTACTGTCCCTAACTCCACTTTACAAAAAAAGAAAAAAAAGAAATACTGAAGTAGTTGAAAACTCTACCACAAGACTGTAGAAACAAATATCTAGAACACCTAAGAGAGAGAATAAATGTTTATTACATAGTAAATTTCTTCCTTTCTTCCTCCTCTACCTCTTCTTCCCTTATCCTCTTCCTCTTCCTCCTCCCCTATCTTCTTCTTCCTCCTTCTCCTCCTCGTCTTCCTTGACCCCTCCTCCTCCTTTAGTGGTGAGGGGAAACAAAACCATGTGATTGAAATGCCAGTATGTAGACTTTTCGAAAGACAGTGCCCAGCAACCTTGAACTTTCATAACTTCCTTTGAAAGTCTGCATAGATGTATAGGTGTAGCTTGAGAGATCTGCCCATACGGATGGCCTTAATAAACTGCGAAAAGTTTTTATAGGATAGAGAATTATATATTTTCTCTCTCTCTTCTATCTCCATTCTCTTATTCTCTCAAGCTCTCTCTCCCTTTCACACTTTCTTTATGTTTTGGAAATAGAAGACTGAAGCTTGGAGTCTATTACATAAATTATAACACCCTTTCATTATGCATCGTAAATTACTCTGAGCATTTTATTTAAAGCTTAAAGCAATCTTTTTAATGTAGTTCTTTAGAATAAGACTCTATGCCTTCAGAAGACATTTTATGGAGGCAGGGATATAGCTCAGCTAGTAAGTGCTGGTAGGCATGAGGACCTGAGTTTTATGCCTAGCACCCAGGTAAAATGTTACATGTAAAAGAGTAGTCATGGTGGTTCCCATCTGTAGTCCCAGTGATGGCAATGTGGAGACAGACAGATCATTGGAACATGCTGGCCAGCCAGCATGCCAGCCAAGTTGATGAGGTCCAGGTTCACTGAACCATCCTGTGTCAAGGAAGTAACATATAAAATGATTAAGGAAGGCACTATGACCACCACTCACATGTCCAGGTATGTACACACACGCACATGCACATGCACCATGCTATTTTGAGTGGCATCTAGTAAAGATGTTAAGGAAAGAAAAATTTTTATTCACCAGGCCACAGTGAAAGGCAGCTGGTCTTCTACAGCTCACGGTTACTCACCACGGAGATACATGGCAGCATTTCAAGCATTATCCTTTAGCCACGCCGAAGCAGGAGTCTGCAATACTCCAATTTTTATCTCACTTAACATTTATTAACATTATCATCTTTTTACCTTTTAAATATCTGCACTCTCGTGTAGCTTCAAAAACTTAGTTAAAAAAATTGAACTAAAGCCCTTTTTGTTCAGGTGACATAGCTCAAACTTTGTGTTCAGCCACATGGAGATACTGTATTTTCAATGCTGCTCCAACCATGGGCTGAGTCCATTCCATTCATGGCCTCCAGGGATACACATATTTAAAGTTTTTGTCTTCTTAGCATCTCCTGTATAGAAAAAAAAGGGGAGGGATTCTTGTTCCAAACTCGGGCAGCCTTTGAAGGGGCCTCATGTCATTCTTCATCGTTCGACATTACACATGAGGCTGCGGCTTTGTTTGTATTCTCTGGAGTGAATTCTTTCCCTTCCCATGACAGTCCATGGTGAGTTTTGAAAATCTTCCTTTCTATCCCCGTGAAGGGAAGGAGCTGTCTGAAATCCTGGCTTGTTGTAAGACTGATTGGAAAGTAAGAGTGCATCACAGCCTTGTGAATGAAAGTGAATATTTACCAACTCTCATGAATCTCCCGCAGATATGAATTTCCCCAGAGAGAGTCAGTTCTTAGAAGGGTGAAGAGTAGGTACTTTTTCTCCTTTTATAAAAATTGTGATTTTGACCCCCAACTATTATTGAAACATGTAGTTCTAGAATATTCTCATCACCCACCTATTCCCTCTTTCCACTGCTCTCAATTCCTTATAATTCCATAGGATCATGTGTTCTGGGCATCAAATATAAATAGAATCATTCATGGCCTTTAGTGTCTTTCAACTTTTATTTAGCATGTTTGGAGTTCATCTATGTTATACCGTAATCAGTATACTTTTTATGGCTGACCAACATTCTAAAAATGTCTTTTTAAATTGCTCACCATAAATTATTACTTCTCTTAATCAAGTAGACCATAACAGCTTGTGAATGATCTTAAAGGGAATAGTAAACTGGATGCTAGAATATTAGTAACTCAATCAAAGATACCAAGTCAAGTGATTTCTGGTATTTTCTGCATGTAAAAAATAAAACTTTTCATTATTTTATCCTGCGATTTCTAATAGTGATCACTAGAAAAAGTAAATGTATTAAATCTCTCGTTAAAATGTTCAACATAATTTTAAATGTAACACACATTTAGTAAAGCTCAATTTTGAGAAACTAGGATGTAATCTATTCTTCACTGCTCTGTAACCACACTAAAAACAAAAAACAAAAAAACATAATGAAGATTAAGGAAACACACATTTGATAATATCCACTGCTTATTAGAATGAAGTATTAGTTTTATTTACATAATAATTTAATAAGATACTTTTGATGAAGTAAGCTTGTCAAGATGACAACTGTATCTGATGCTGTTGGATGAGTGGAAGGAAGAATGGGCAAATGAATAATGATTCAAGCAACAGAGCAGAACATTTTACTAACACCTAGTAATCCACAGTGCTGGTATGGAATACAGCCTGTCATGGTTCAAAGCATTTAGATTACATTACATTCAAAATTTGGCATTCAAGCACGAACAAGAAGACATTATTGATAACTCATTATGACTTCTGTAACATGGACCAAATAGGTATCGGATACGAATATATTAATTCATGTGTGGCAAGATACACACCCTACTATATCATGATATAAAAGTAACATTTAAATGCTCACACATCTGTTCTTTGATGAGGGACAAACATGCAAACTAACATGGTTTGAGAAGGTTCCAAATGCCAGGCCCAGGGGGTAAGGGGATGCAAAGTGGTAAGACTGGTAAGAAAGAAACAAATCCTCGTTTCTGTGCTAATTTATTTGCATTGTGAAGGTGCTTTCTACTTGTGTATATCTGTCTTGTATGTTTCCCTAACTGAACATCTTTAGCAAGGAATCACAAGGAAGGTGAAGGTTAGGATGTAACCTATTCTTCATTGCTCTGTGACCACACTAAAAAACAAAATGAAGACAAAGGCCCAGGGATGCTTTCTCTTTAGACTACACTGCCCCAGGTATGTGGCAATGGACAACGCAGAGCAAGAAAGATCCCAGAATTGCAATAATGAGCTTGTAAGGGTGACACTGTTTCATAGGACGCTTCAGAAATGCACTGCCAAAGAACTTTCAAAGACATTTGGCTGTAAAACAGTATGGACCCACTGGAAAACATAAAAAAGGAGAAAGAAACAAACTGTCAATCACTCATGAACTGAACCAGGCAACTCTGTATAGATGCAGGTGGGGGATGGGACTTTGGCACTCTAAGCGACTGCACATCTGATGCAGGAGCTGGCGTCATCACCAGTGGAGTAGAAGGCAGCTGCCCAGCGTGTGCTGACTGCCTGCAGCCTGCTGTTTGGGTAAGCTGAGCACAGGGTTCTCACTCGCTGAGCCTCTGGCTCCTGGCACGGGACTTGCAGCCAACAACAGCAAACGGTGGAGGCCATGAGGAAGCCTATGGGGCTGTAGCCTCCTCTAGGGTAACATTCTCAAGCCAAGAAGAACTCAGTGCAAGAGGGAGGTGTAGAGGGGAGCAGCTTGAAACCCCAGAAAGGGGTTTCACAGTGGGGCGATGGTTCTAACATCCTGCCTTCAGGTCCTGCTGACCCCGGAGGACATGCACACATCACTACCGGAGGGACCAGGAGGCAGAGTTCAGTGCCTGTGGGTGGCTGTCCTGGTGGTGTTGGGTTCCTCCTGAGAGATCAAACATCGCTGTTAGTCTGAAGACAAAATGTAGCTATTGTCTTCAGGGAAGGCTCTGTTCTTATCAGAAGTTAAATTTTAAGACTAACAATTCTGACAGCTCTCTGTTTTTTTCTTTTGTTCCTTATCTGTTTCTTTCTCAAGTCCAAAAGTGACCAATGAATGCTTTCTTGTAACATAAGGTCAAGGAAAATAACGATGTTATCTGCTTTGATGTGAGAATAAACACAGCACAGTATATCACCATCAGGTACACTCACAGTGGCAGAGCCTCTGCCTGCTCTCCACTGACTCAGGGTGACCTGGCTCCTTTCCTTGTCATTCCAGCAGGCAGGGGGATTAGCAGGCAGGGATGTATCAGTGCCTGGGGAATGGTGCCTGGTCTTGGCACTGAGTGTGTATCAGTGTTAACAGCTGGTGCATAAGTCCTGCTCAGTAAGGATTTAGTGGCAACATTCAGTATAGGATTAGCCTAGCAAACAGGGTCAAGCTGTCTTCTTGCCAAAGCTGGGAAGCCCAAAAGGGCATGTGATCTCCTGGGATTAATCCCGGTATTTAGGAAAATGCCTGCCTTATCACTGCTCTGGATCAAGGGCTTTGCCTCTTGATGAGAAGAAATGACTTCTAAATAGGACGTGATCTAGTGTTGGGGTCACCCTCTGTACTCTGAAGACTGGTCTGTAAGTCAGACATTACAGAGCCTGTTAGCTAAGCGAAAGTATCCAAGGAGAATTCAAAGAGAGAGAGAGGAGAGAGAGAGAGAGAGAGAGAGAGAGAGAGAGAGAGAGAGAGAGAGAGAGAGAGAGAGAGAGAGGAGAGAGCAAGAGAGAGAGAGAGAAGGGAGAGAGCAGTGGCATAAGGTGGGTCAGCAAAGAACTTCTGTGATCTCCTAAGGAGTTTAGAGTTTAGACCTGGCCATGTTCAGTGAGACAGCAGTTAAAAATCATTAAGTGTTGTGTTACACATTATCCTTGTGCAGTGACTAAGAGCAGTTTCACTCGGGATGGGTGACAGAGAAGCCAAATGAAGAGACTAGCATTGGATGTGGAAAAAAGGAATAGATGTGCTAGATATTAATGATACAACATTTATAAGACATAGAAATACTTGGATACAGTATACACAAAGAGGTAGATGAAGTAGAGGATGGACTATAGCTCCTTCAGGCTGGTAGATCAGATGCTCCTGCTACCATTGAGTTTGGCAACTTAAACTGCAGGTTCTCCAGAGGACCCTGGTAGAGGTAGAATCCAGTTTGGAAATGCATAGTACAAGGTCCCTGTAATGGACAGTACCCCTCAGTGGGAACCTCCTGAGAGCATTGCCTACTCCCTTTCCAGAATTTCAGTTCTTCTAAATGGTTGTCTATAGCCAGTACTGGCAGTTGCCCAGTTGTTGGTGTCAGTCTATAAGACAACTATGAGGTTATTCTAACATTAGCAATCCCTCTTACAGCTAGTTTCAATCTTGAAGTGGACCAGCTTCTTTCTCTGTATTCCTCTAGCCTTCTTTATGCCATAACAGGTACATCTGCCATGGCAATTCCCCAATAACCTTAGCAGGCATCTCTCCATCACAAAAGGGTCTCTAAGGAATTTCACTGAGGAATGAGAAAACCAAAAATAAGTGGTTCTTGGACCTAAATATGGATTTTTTTTTTCCAAGAGGAGGGAGGAGTCCATTATACCAATTACAGCAGGTAAAGGAAAACAGGTTGAAACATCTGTTGAACACAAAGAAGGCAGTATAAAAGATCAGTGGGGAGAAGAAATGAACAATGGGCCAGAGGCTTGATTCAAAGCTTAATTAATTAGTTAAGTAATTAATTAATATGTGGAGAATCAGGGTAGACTACTGCTAGAAGTCCATCTACAGAGGGTAAGAACGAAAAAAAGGTGGCTCACACTCAAGATCTTAGGATCAAGGGTGTTTCAAGAGTGAAGAGCTGAACTCAAGCCAAATATTAAAGCAGTAAAGGCTGATGCCCCTTGGGGAAGGAAGGAAGCAACACTGGCTGCAGATGGGTGAAAAAGGTTTTAAGTGGTAAGATGCTCAACTAGACTCCCCAAGTCTGGCCCCAAATCCCCACTGAACACTTACAGTCCTGTGTAGGTTTTTACCAACTTCCATTCCTGATTTTATTTTCTACTAATCTCTTTTAAGTAGTCATCAACCAATTCTAAGGTGCCCCCATACTGTTTCTGTTGGACCTCGTCCTTCCCATTACTGGAGCCTCCCGTTCTAGATCTACCCGGGCTTATTACTACTTTAAATTTTCTCCCAATTATTTTAGAGTAAAAAAATTACAGGTTATCTAAGTACATTCTTCTTCAAATTTCAACTCACTTCCATTTTGCCCAGGACTCCATGAGTATAGTTCCCTAGACTTTCTCATTCAATGCCAGTGAGGTCCCTCCCTATCTTTGTAGAGTGCCCAGTCCAGAAGGGAACTCAAACAGTAAAGAATCATGCACGTGAAATTTCAATCCTGATCATGAACTAGAAGGGATAATAGCAAACAGGAAGGATGCAGGATAAGATAGTGGAAGATGGTAAAAATACAGTGAGTGAGTCATCTTGACGTCAACAGTCTACTCAAAGTAAGCATTCCAGTAATTAAGCACACTCCTCAGATAGTATGGTCTTCAAGATAGGAATGTTTTAGAGATGAGAACCTCATATAATTTTTGAGTAATTTCTCAATCTACAGAAATCCCCAGGGTGTACACATCACATCACATCATGTCATGTCACATCACATCACATCATATCATATCACATCACATCACATCACTGTTTATTTTCTGAGTCAAGGCTTCATCTGTCCAAGACTGGTCTTAAATTTAGTATCTAGGCAAGGGTGGTTTTGAACACCTAATCCTCGTGCTTCAGACTCCTAGTTACTGGGATTACAGCTATGCCCCATTATATGTAGAACCTACTCTGTGTTCTTCTAAACATTTATCAGTAACAAACATTTTCTGTTCTCATTTCTCCTGTTTTCTTACTCAAGAGGACCAGGAACCTGATGCTCTAGTTCTTTGCTATAGGCACAGAATAGTTCCTGGCACATGGTAGATAGCAATACAAGCTTGCCCAAACTGAATTTTTATTTCCATAGTTAAGAAGTAAGCAGAAGTCAGTCTTATATTGGAGCTTCTCAAAATAATACATGCTCAGAACTAACTTGCCACAGCTTCCTGTTTTTTTTTTTTTCCATGAAGATGGGCTTATAAGCTCATGTCTCAAACATATAGAGCGCAAGACTTTCTTAAAAGAGAGAATTTGGAAATTCAGTCTCTTGGGAAATGTCTTGCCCAGTCTGAATGTATGTTTTTTCCGTGTGACTGTTCCCTCCAAAATGCTGCTGCTATTTACCAAATGCCTTCCTAAGTTGAAGCCATCACAAAACTTTTCAGAGTTGTCTCATAGACAACTTATCATAACTCACCTGCCTGAAGCAATTTATAGTTTCTAACAGCTCCTTGTATTGGTGGAAAGACATGAGCATACCAATTAACATTCCCCTAAACAGCAAAGCACTCTACAGGCACACTTTGTAGAATCCATAGGAATTCCATGTTCTATATGCCAGGACATTTGCATTGTAGACCATGTCTGTTAGAGTTTTATGAGTCATTTGGTTGAAACTTGTAGAACTATTTGAAAATTCTCTCCAGCTTTACTGTTAACTGAATAGTTTAGAATCTAGCCAGTGTTTTGGGCTTAATTAGGGTAGTATGAATAAACTGAGTTTTCTGCTTAGATCCCTGGGATTAATATAAACCTGGTTATAAAATTGTGGCTTCCTTTTCAAATTGTGCCTTTAATTTGACCTTTCTGAATAGTTGCCAGTCAATTCTGAGGTGTATCACTATTTTAAACATATCCAGATTAGGGCTCTTAAAAACAACTCAGGTTTCCCAGTTTCATCTCATCAGAGAAGTTTAACACTTCTTGTTCAAAAAATGTAGTCATTGCAAGCAAGCAATCAATTGTATTCCTTAGGAAAGGCCAATAATTTATATGAGAGTTCACAAATAAAGTATAATAGTTCACCTGAGGGAAGCAGGAACAGTTCTCTTACATTCTACTTCACGAAGTGATTTGTCATTTTTAGTGGAAATAAACACATGCACAGTTAGCACTTGATTATTAGGGAATATGTATTGAGAATCAATTCATGATCATTGAAGCTGGTCACAAGGTTTGAGACCTGAAGCTATACAAATGGAGTTTTTTTCATTGTGTGTGTTTCATTGTGATCAGAATGGTGGAAGCTGATTGGCAGCTCCTTCTCAACTTCCCTGACTGTTGCCAAACTTACTAAAAAAAAAAATAAGGAGGAAGTTAGTCAGTTTAAAAAGTCTAACTAGGTTATTTTACATATTTAACATAGTCCATGAGCCAACTTCATAAAGAGCTCCACCATCATTTTCATTATGACATTGCTGTCTAGTGGGGGATGTTGTATGTTTAGAATGAACACAAGGAAAATCCTACTCTCTCCTAAGTTTTAATTTTTTAGCATAAAGTTTCAAAAATACACCCCAAATTGGAAAGAAGGGAGTGAGGGACATCTGCTGCCATCTGAAGATACCCTACTCCATAACTAAAGCGATTAGCATTCATTTCAACACATCGGAGAACAAAGATACTGAAAATCCTGCGAAGGATGAGCTCCATCAGCATTGTGAAATAAGGCATTCTCCTCCACACTGCTTAAGGAATTTCAAATACAATAGTAACTGTCGGCTGCACCATCTGTTTTCCCTTTCCTTCTTAAAGGAATGAAAGAAGTGGGCTCAATGAAGAAATGCCTTAGTATTAGACTTAAGGATAAAATAATGGCTAGTGCTAGACAGAGACTTATTAGTTTGGAGTGTCTTTTGTAAAGATACAGAAAACTGGAGATTGTTACCAGCACCTGCCATGACTTTGGTAAGGACAGGTTCTATTAAACCAATCTTTGCCATTTTACTCGTGCAATAGTAGACTGAATCAGCAGATAACATGATGATGATCCCTAATTGCTCAGGGGGATGCAGGCCTTCTTTCCATACCTCACATTGGTTCCTTTTAATAGCAATCATGCCACAGAAAATTATTGGAATTTTAAAAATAAAATGAGAATAAGGTCTTGCAATCTAGATAGGTTATTTCTACCTAACATTAATTTTTTTGTTCCATGATTATTATGCTTGATTTGAGCAAGGTTTTTGATAATTCTTGGTGGTCTGCTATGGAGCATAAAGGAAAACCTACCCAACTCAACATTTACAGGAACATTTCCTATTGGCTGGGCTCTTTGTTAGTAAATCAGGGCCAATATAAAGCAGTATAGAAAAGACTCCATACTTGATCTTGTCAGCATTTTTATTTAATTAAAAACATCATCTGCAGTTGATACCTAACTGAGGTGAGTAGATTTAAAACATTTGATCAATGACAATGATGTATGAGATCTATTCAGCTGACATTTTAGGAAAGGGTTCTATTGATTTATGTTTGGTCTGAAAAGAGTATACTATTACCTAATATGCAAGGGAGAAGACTGTTCCTATGGAAATGTTGAAGATTTTTGATTTCCCAACAACGCTTTAAAAGTCAGAGGTTTTATTGGCTGGTGAAAAAAAATGGCCATTACATATCACATTGAACCAAATCACTGCACATCTACAGATAATAGTTTTCCTTCTTCCAGTACAGTTAAGTTATAGATTAGTGCCACATTTGTGTCTGGGGAGCCTGAAATCTGCTCCCCAGTTGAGTGGATGAATAGAGTTGGACCTGGGAATTAAGCTGTAAGAAATGGGGATAATAATGTGATGTACACAAAACGTGAGGGGAGCCGAGATAGGACAGAGGGAGATTTTAGAATGCAAGAATGCTGACCTAGAATACAGACCCAACAGTTTAAGGAAGGTGAATTTAGGCTCTGGAACAGAGAGAGTATTTCAACATTTGGAACTGTCAATGAAGTATTGGTCATCTTAAAAAGTACTGCATTTCTCACTCCTGGAAGTGTTGAAGTACAAGCTGGTGACCATCTGCCAAGCAACAAGACACAGGATTTTAGCTTTGCATAGAAATTTGGACTTAAGACCTCTGGTGTGGCTTCCAACTCTAAGTTTTGGAGTTTCTCAAATAGTGTCCTGCATACAGATTCTTATTCCCATTGTAACTTCTTCCAAATCTTAAGAATCTGGGTCTTTAACGATCTCGGAGGATGTCCATGATTTTCTCTGAATGAATGTGCAAAGACAGACTTGGGAATAATGAGCCAGAGGATACACTTTTAGCTTCTTCCAGTAATAGGATGTTTTATGAGATTTGCCTCTAACAGGGCCAAATACACCAAAGCCATTCAAACAGTACTTGTTTTTGTTTATATTCTGAAATTATTACTTCAATGTATTAACAAATAAGAGCACCTAGGAGCCATCGCTCAGTCCGTACTTATCCCCCTAATTTGTATTTATGAACCTCTTTTAATCCTGTGTAGTAGAAGAGCAGAAGGTGGTAGGAAAGGTTTTGTGCATGCATGGTGTTTACTCAAAGAACATATTACAAGCGTTCTGCATCTCTAGCTACATAGCCTATTTGGCACTTGTCCACTAGTGAATACATCTGGACAGTTTGGCAATATTTCCTCACCATCTCTGTGGGGACTTAATATATGCAAATGTCACAAAGCCCATCCAGAATCCTGTTTCATATCTACATAGATAACCCATAAATGCTATGTAGGTTCCGTATTCTCAGCCACATCAGGCCCCAGTTAGAAGTACTAGGGAGCACTGGTTAGCAGTACAAATGGAATCTACTTTCTGCTTCTTTCAAGCTCCATTCAGAAAAGTTTGCTGACCCTTTGACTAGTACAACTTTCATCCTATCTTGAGGAGAACCTGCCAGTATGAAGAACTTTCCCATAACCACAGCAGCTGAAAGACAAAGGGCTAGCACATTCTTATTATTACTGTATAGTAGGTTACAGAGTTTCTTTTAATGTTGTGATGAGTGGAGATCAGAAGAATTATACAGGTGGTCAGAATGGGATGAAACCTTGAGAGGAGCCCATAAAACCCACTTAGATATAAATAATTGTGTGTCCACTTATTTAGTCTTCTATGTATGGAACTTTTTCAAAGTCTGTACTAAACACTTATTATTATTATAATTTAGGGACATTACTCTGAATTATTAGACTCTAATATAAACAATAGAAGGGATGAAAATGCTAAACATGGCAGGAAATAGTAACTCAGAAATATAAAGCTCAGGAGGCTGATGTCATCCACCAAACACTAATGCTACTGCAGGAAGATTACAGAATAGGTTCTGGTGCCTTGGCCATGGTGTTCATAGTGTTGTTGATAGATCTGTTGACACATCAACTGGTGCTTAAGAATGCAGATGCCTCAGTTCTACTCCAGACACTCTGGAGTACTATGTACCTGTCAAGAAGATACTCAGGTGATTTCTATGTATCTAAAAATGTACAGAAGGCATTGTTTTAAAACATAGCATCAAATCAGTAGAGACTTTAAATGACATGATATTTTTACATTTACAAAAATGACATCAGTGTTTAAAAATGGAAATGAAATGTAGAGATCCTATTTTCCCCTAAAGGGGAATGATAAATTAGTAAGAGAATTAGTTAGGCCTAATGAATAAAATTAATGGTGTTCTGCATTTTAAATTACTCTTAATCTTCTTTCCAGGGTCCACAGAACCTTGAAAGCTCTGTTCTTGATGATTCAACTGTAATTTAATTTGTAAACTGATATTCAAAAGTCAGTTTGGCTTACAAGTCTCCCTGTTAGACTATTTGCTCACACAAACCCATCACATGCACGCCAACAAAGAACCCCAAGCATCTTTAAAGATGCGTCCTGTGAACTTATTTCTTCCTCCATAACCAGAGAAGACTGTTCTACCATCATAAGAAGGTTCTCAGAAAAATACAGACTGAAAGCTGTAAAAGTTATGAAGTCATAACCAGATTGACTGAGAGGTTATGATTTCCAAGCAAAGAGAATAATGCTTCCAAAAATAATACAGCTGATCTAGTGGCAAAAAATGTCATCATGAAATGCCAAGTTTATAGATGCAAATATATGTATGTGCATGCATGAATATGCATACATGTACATAAAATACTACATGCTTTAAAATGCTACGAAGTAATGGGAGTAGCAATTGGTCATAGAATTTGTAATAATGCTATATTTCAGACACACACCATTAACAATCTCATTGATAAATCATTGGAACTCATAACTGACTTTTGATTTACTTTTGTGTTGACTGTAGTTGTAACTCCAGGGAGATGTTTATCCCCGACCATTTCACTGAGGGGCAGCACTAGCTAATCTGCTCAGTTTCTGAACTTTAGGAGTTATGCTTTGAATTAAGGAAGATTTATGATGGGAGCCATGGCCTTTTACGGATTACATACGAAAGATCAGAATGAGTAAGAAAGAAGGCATTCAAAAGAACTGAGGCTTTTTATTTATGCACATTAAAGAAATATACAGTCAAAATGGCCCCAAATCAAGTATATTGCCTCATTTTTATACATTGAGCAATTTATCTCTTCTTACTTAGATACTACTGTTTGAATATGTTTAACTTTGAAATATGAAGTGTTCTAATTCTCATTATCTAATTTATCTCTCTGTCTCTCTCTATCTCTCTCCCTCCCTCCCTATCTCTTTTTCTCACCCCTCTGTCTCTCTTCTGTCTCTCCTCTCTTTCTCTCTCTGCCTCTCTCTGTCTCTCTCCCTGTCTTTCTCCTTCCCCTCTCTCTTTCTCTTTCACCCTCCCCCTTTCTCTCTCTCTTTTTCTTGGCAAAAAGAGAATCCTTGTAAGCTTCAGGAACCATATAACATATCTTTGATATTGTCTTTAATGCCAAGTACAATGCCAGATATATGACAGATTTTACAAAAGCCTATTGAATTTTGTGGAAAAATTATATAATGATCTAAAATTGCTTTACCATGCTTGGATGACTGGAAGATGTATAAAACAAAAGGTAACCCTCACATAATCACCTCGATTGGTGTGGGAGGGGGGCAAGGTAGATGGAAAGGAAGGTGGCCAATTGTCTGACAGTTCTGGTGAAGCAGAACTTTGAGATATTAGATATCAAAGATCTCAACTAGGCACAGAGAAGGAAGAGGCATGCTACTAAGCATAAACCATACCTTTGGAAGATAGCAATAGGAAAGGAGGGGGAGCTGGCTGGGTTTCATCATCTTTCTATTCATCTTGAATGGCATAGCAGGCTCCATCCCTGGTTTAAAGCAGAGAGCCAACAGAGCCAAGAGCATAAATAAAAGGTTTTAGCTAATGGAAAAGGCTCAGCAAAGGTAACCTAGAGGAGTTTGTGCTTAGAAGCTTGCAGGTAGGTTGTGGGCTCCTGTCAGAACACGAACATCTCTTGAGATTTTGAGAGTGTAAGAGAAAAATGTGGCGAGTGCTAGTTAGTTATTCTAGTGCAAGCCAAATTGTGCTAAAATGTTGTGAGCCAAGAGGTGCCAAATTATTGAGGTTTTAAAAAAATTCAATTCCTCTTCTGAATACCACTTGATTTACTTTGTACAGCTCTAAAGCATATGCTTATGGTAACTCCTATAATTTGTTTCCATATAAAAGTCTCAGTTTGTATATTCTTGATAACTATGAAATAGCTAGACTACCTGTTTTCTTAATCCATGAAATTGCTTTCAGCAAAAACTATAGTAATTACCTTTAGAATGATACTTGGAAACACCCACTCAAAGTGTATTTGAACTGAGTGTGGTGGGTGCATGCCTTTAATCCCAGCACTTGGGAGGCAGAAGCAAGCAGATCTCCACAATTTTCAGGTAATCCAGGGCTATAGACTGACACCTTATTGTAAAATCAAACAGTCAGTCAAATAAACAAAAAATACTGCTAAAGAATGAAAGTCTATCCTATTATTCTGAATATATCCACATCTAGTGATTCAGCCACTTACTACAAACCTAAGTGGGGCATCTGTCTAATTTCAGTTGGTAATTACCTAGTCTATTTTTAAGTTATTAAGAATCCTATGCACAACATATAAACTAATTTTGTTCACTTGTACTCTAATTCTATGGGGATTGCTCTGTTGTTTTTTGCATTTATTTATTTTTGAGACTGGGTATCACAGCGTAGCCTTGACTGCTCTGAAATTCATAGAGTTGTACCTACCTTTGTCTCTGAATGCTGGTATTAAAACATGTGCCATCATGCCTGACTATAACTTAGGGAGATAAGTAAAGTATAGATAAACGTAGTAACAAAAAATGAAAAGGGGACCATCAGTTCTAAATGTTGTCCTCAGTCATCCTTGAAGCACCTTAAACAGTATTTTTTTTGTTTTTTTTTTAAAGATTTTATTTATTTATTATATGTATACAATGTAGCTGTCTTCAGACTCTCCAGAAGAGGAAGTCAGATCTCTCCTTACAGATGGTTGTGAGCCACCATGTGGTTGCTGGGATTTGAACTCAGGACCTTTGGAAGAGCAGTCAGTGCTCTTAACCACTGAGCCATCTCTCCAGCCCTTAAATAGCATTTTTAAAATCATTTTACTATCTCCTTTGGTAACATAATTTATAGCCAACTGACAATATTTAAACCATTAGGCAGACATCTAAAATTGTTTAGATTATTTGAATAAAAATTTACTTCTCCCAGAGTTTTAAGACCCTAGAACATAAACTTTAAAGATATAATTTCAAGAATCATGACATTGAGATTGCACGGGGTTTCAGAAATGGGTGGTCTTAGAACATGTACCCACAAAACCTCAACAATTGGGCTGAGACGTGCTATGGCTTAGATAATGGTGGTATCTCTTTGCTGGCATCTTACCTGGGAGACAAAAGGAGTCCACCAGCGCCTGGTCCACAGAAGGCAGATATAGCCTGAAGGTGGTGAACAAATTTGCAGACATGTCTGAAAGTCTGCAACAGGATTCTGTGGCATATGCTACTCAGGCACGTGGGATTATAAATTGGATGGTGTGATTGTGGGATTATAAGATGGATGGTGTGAATAGCCACACCACTGCAGCTCTGGGAGACACGTAGGCTGTTATGTCACACAGGAAGCCAAACACTTCATCTACCTCTACCTGGGTCACCTGACCATTTTTTTTTTCTTCAAATCTGGTTGAAAACAAACTCAGCTTGCAAGGATGTGCTTCCAGGAACTGTGTTCAGAGGCCAACTGCAAAATGTGAACTGATGGTTCTTCCTTAAAGGCGTTGAGTAGAGCTGTGCACAAATAGCCAGGAAGTGTTTCCTGCTGAGAATGTAAGGAACATTACAGTCTAAAGAGAAAAGCCTGGGAGTGGTCATCCTAAACAAAGGTAGCCCTGTGAAAGTAGGTGTTTCTGTCTCAGCTACTTTTGTACCACTGTGACCAAAATATACAACAAGAAACCAAGCATCCATAAGGAAAGAAAAAATTGATTCTATCATGCACCATTTGTAGGGTTTCAGTCTCTCTATGTGAATAATGGCAAATGTGCCCAGTTCACTCACTGTGGCAGGAGATTGCCATGGTGACTGCTTACCCACCACAAGTGACCAGGAAACAGTAGGTGACTAACATGGGGGAAATGGCCATAAACCTAGAAAGCTCACCTCTCCTGGCCTATTTCTGCTAGTAAGGCCCCACTCTTAAAAATTCAGATTCAAGCTATAATATTCAACAAGAACCACAACCAGAAAAACAGTACAAAGCATCCCTTTGTCCGCTGTGATGGGATAAATAATTTTACTTCTATATAATAAATTGGACAACGTAGGTAGGGCTTTTTTTGTTTGTTTGTTTTCTGACTTTGGGGCTTACTATTGAATACTCCCAGTGCCACCAGTACTCGGGGAGGTTTTCTGGATAATTACGTATCCTTGGGTAGTTGTTTCACCTTCATTAGGCATTTATTAAATGGCATCTTGATTTATGGTCATACATGCTCACTGCTGCTCAGCTACGCTGTGCTTGCTCTCATGGGGACTGTGTGAGTCTCGCTTTTCCCGTCTCTCTGCTGACTACAGAGTTTAGTCCAGAGCATTCACTGTGTGTCACTAGGCAGTGTATGGATCTTTTCACAGCAAGAGTTCAACAGGGCAGCCGTTCTCCAGCCCTACTTGTCTGAGCTTTGGTTGGCTGAGAAGGCCGTCAGAGGGACTTGGAAATGGAAGAAGCATTAATAGCCTAGCTTTTTGCTCACTCCCTCACCATTAGGCCAGGCCATATCTAAAATATCCCAGACATAGGGAAATTGATCTTATTTTAGAAGACATTCAGAGATACCAGTGAAGTAATAATTTCTTTGAGGTTAAATTTAGCATATCTTTGAATAAGTAACTCAAATGTTCTCATGTTGAGTTACATTTTTTTTTCTTCACTCAGAAGCACTATTAACATACCAAAACCCTACCCATTAGCCTGTAGGATAAAAACATGAAGGATAAATGCCATTAAAGGATATATTTATCTTAATCTCATATTGGAAAACTGAAGATATGAAATTTAGGACTGAGGATATGAATACAGTCAAAAGCTTCAGATTCTTTTAAAAGGTCATGAAAACACCCTCTTTTGTTCCTGCATTGAAAACAAGCTACAGATTTCTTACACAGTTTACAAAAGACTATTTGGCTTTGACATTTAACTATAAATGAAACTCAGGTAACCGAGACCTTCTCTTACTCTGACCTCTAAAATCACATCCCTGAACTTATTTTAAGATGTATGTCACCCTTGCTTTGATGTGGACCCAGCCAACTGACCTGTGTTGTCTTCAAGGAACAACAGTCATCCAAATGGTTAGTATATAGGTCTTGTCTCTAACTGAGTATCTGTCTGTAACTGAGTAAGTGATTAATATATTCAGGTAAGTCCCAGAGAGGGTGGGGGAATTAGTAAATAGACAGATATACAGACAATATAGAACAATGAGAAGACAATATGTTTTTACCTATTTCATTATTAATGAGTATGAAAATACAGATCTCAAGTACAAATCTTGGATCTCAAGGTGTAAGCAATTAGCCTAAGGGCTTGAAAGCAGTCAGTCTCTTACTGGAATCTCTTACAAGGATCATGCCTAGCCAGGTGACCTATAACCACTTAAAGCCCTCTTTTTTTAGGGTCTGGATAATTTACGTTTATTTTCCCATTATTTTCTAAAGTATATGCAGAAAGAAAATCCAGTTTAAATTGTCTAGAAAGTAATTTTGCTCTCTGAAGTAATAAACCACTTTTTAGGCTGAAAGCCAGGTTAGTTCCTACACATGTACTAATCCCCTGGGACCTGTAGGTCAATAGCAAATGGCTTTGGAAAATTTAATTAAAGAGATTTCCAGTAAAGAGAAAGGAATTAAAGAAATTGTCCCCACCCCACATCCTATACAAAAGTCTTACACACAGAACGCAACGAAGTCTAGAAAACAAGTGGGATCCTCCAGGAGTCTCTATAGTTAACATTGCTCAACAACTCAGTGCTGTTGCCAACCACAAGAAAGACGCTGATGGTGAGATGCTGTATAGAGTCACTCAACAGCCATTAATTATGTTCTGTTCTGTATATGACTAAGACATGGGAACTAAAGACATAGAAAGGATGAAGACAAGAATCTTTTTTATAAGGGTATTGTTTTTGTTTTTTGTTTTTTTAGGTATGGGATGATGGGAAAAATAGCAATAAGCTACTGAGCAGTGTGATGGTGACTCAAGCAGCAGCCATACCATTTACTGTAGGAACAGGAAGGAGAGATCTGCCACCTCTGAGAATACCTCCAGAGGGCTTGAAGGGTGAGTAGTGAAGAATCAGCTAAGACATTCTGGGTGCTAGGAATACGATGCAAAATGGTCCCAAGAAATAAGGGGCCACAATGAAGAAACAGTTAGATAGAAACCAGGACATACAGGACATTCAATGTAGGTAGGAAGTGCGGGAGGTGAGAGCCAGATCATGAAATGGACTCATAACAAACTGATAAAAATGACAAAAAGGGAAACTGTCGGAGTGACCCTGAAGCACAGATTAAATTATTCAGAGAGGAGAGACCACATGCCTTTCCTCATCTAAATGAAGCAGATTCTGTAAGATAGATGAAGTGCTAACAGGAGACACTGAAGAATCAGATGGAGAGGATGGGCCTCTTGGGATGTGCCTAGGAACTCCAGGAACCTCACCAAACTCAGAGACCATTAGAAAACATGCAAAGTATACTTTTCCCTTACAAGGAAAAGCGAAAGACATTATTCAATAGGCTGGTCACGGTACACTTGTAACTGAATAAAATCACCAGGGAGATTTGATAGGAGACTTGGGGAAAATGAAATGAAGATGAGACGGATGTGGTTATAAGTTGCCAATTTTATTGCACGTTTAACTGATATAGGTCGTATGACATACTTAGCTACCACCACATTAAGGATATGGAAGAATTCTTTTATCCCACCCAAAATTCTCTTGTGCTCTGAGTTTATAGTGAGTTTTGGCTGCTTCCCCAACCCTTGGAAACATAGATCTGTTCTGAAGTACTAGAGTTTTGTTCTCAAAGAATGTCAAATGAATGAGTTATCTGATGCTAAGGGCAGCCCCTGAAACCTGCCCCTTTTACTTAGTACAATGGCTCTGAGATAGTTACTGCACCAGTCAGTAATTTGTCTCTTGGTACACTTGGACCAGCCCATTTCATTCTGTTGGTGAATTTCATCTTGGAGAATTGTGGGGAGGGATAATTACATAGAGAGGTGTTATGGATATCCCTGTACATGCTTTTGTCCAAAGCTAAGTCTTTATTTCCAGCAGGGAGAATTCTTGATCCTATATTAAATATATTTTCATTTTCCTAAGATGAACTACACTCCGTAATCTCTTGTTCTACGGCTTCTGTTTTTGCTGCTACATTGAAGAGTTCTGCCCAATCCTAAGTCAAAAAGATTTTTCTACTGTTTTCCATTAAAAATTTAATAGTTTATACTTATAAATATATAATCTATTTTCTGTTGATTTTTGCATAAGCTCTGAGTGTTGTGGTTTTGTTTTCTGACATGTAGATATCCAAGGTTATTTTTTTAAGTGTTTATCAAAAAGACTATTTGGTTTCTATTGAATGATACTTTGGCCATATTTGTATGGATCTATTTGTGAACTCTCTGTCTCTGTCTGTCTGTCTGTCTGTCTGTCTGTCTGTCTCTTTTTTGTCTTTCTGTGTCTCTGTTTCTGTATCTCTGTCTCTTTCTATGTCTCTCTCCCTGTCTCTCTCTCTCTGTCTCTCTCCAGTACACTATAGTGTTGTGATTACTACAGCTTCATACAATCTTAATACGGAGTAATGTAAACTTTATTTAAAATGTTTATTCTAACTCTTCTAATGTTCTTGACTTTTGAAACTGTCCATTTGTTCCAGGATTGTGATTGGAATGCCAGAAAATCTAGACATCAACTTGAAAAATGATACTTCACTTGCCTGTTAAGTATGTCAGCACATGAATGGGGCATGCCTTCTCCATTTAGAACTGCCTTGATACCATTTATCAACAATTCATATAGCCTATAGAATGTGTGTTGTGCATAAGCTTTATTAGATTTAGCCATATTTTGCTTTCCTCCATTCTATCCCTATTTTTTAAACAGTAGTTCTTAATGCAATTTCAAAATTTATTCAGTTGTAAGACAGTGTAGAAAAATCTACTCATTGTTTCTGTATAGTATAGTGCTTTTGTATCCTGCAACCTTACTTTAACTTTAAGAGGCTTTAAATTATACTTTAAAAAGATTATTCATTTTTATTCATTATACATTTTTATGCACATGTGTGTGTCTGTGTGAATGTATATGTCAATATGCATCTATGTGCCTACTGCAGCCAGAGGATATCAGATCCCCTGGAGTTGTAGTTACAGATAATTGTGAGCCACCTAATGTGGGTACTGGGAACTGAACCCAGATCCTCTGGAAGACCAACAGGTGTCCTTTGCCACTGCACCCATCTCTTTAGCTCCTAGTGCATCTTTACATTTAATCTTTGGATATCTACAGAAATATTACTAATCATAGCTCAACAAACAGGAATGGCCTTTATGCCTCCTTTCTGCTTGCTTCGCCATTGCCTTCTTTATTGCATTGGCTAGGACTTTCTGCAATGGTTTTAAATTAGAGTGCTGAGACCTATTGATACTTGCCTTCTCATGGTTAGGGTAAAACATTCTGTCTTCCACACTAAGTGCATTGTTGTCTAGATGGAATTTCTATAGGTGCCTTTTTGCAGATAAAGGTTTCATTGATACTTATTTTGCTGAGTGATTTCATTGTGAATGTTGAATCCCATTAAATGCCTTTTATACATCAATGGGTGGCATTTTTTCATTAAACTGTTAAGGTGGTAGATTGACTGAGATTTTGTAAAAATAAATAAATAAATAATCCCAGTTTATTTTTCAGACTGAACAGGGCTTGGTTGTCTTATTCCTTGTCTATATTGTTCAGTCAGTTTTAATAATATTTTGCCAAGGATTGTTGTGTTCTGTAGTATTTTTTCCTTACTCTCTTTGGTTTTTATATCAGGTTCACTCTGGCCTCATAAAATGGGTTTGGGGATTTTCTCTCCTTCTCTAACTCCTGGATGACACTACATTCGATCACTATTATTCTTTCTGTAAATGTAGAAAATTCCAGCGAGACCATCTGGGTCTGGAGATTGCTTTTCTGGCAGAATTAGTACAAACTCATTTTCTTTAATAGTTAGAGTGGTGCTTGGGTCATCTGCCTCATACTGACTGAGTGCTCACTGCTTGTGGTTTTCTGGGACTTAATGCACCTCCTTTGTGTTGATGAGTTTAAATGGAGAGAAGCTTACTGTCTCAGTATCCTTCAGTTGTACTCTCCTTTTTTAAAATCTGTCTTGGCTTAGTTAGATGATGGTCCACTTTATTGTGTTTCCCACCAAGCAACTACTTTTCGTTTTTATTGATGGCTTCTACTGTTTTTCTTTCTTTTTTTAACTTAACTTAATTCCTGACCTGACCACCACTTGTCCCTTCATCTTGCTGCAGATCACATTTGCTCTCTCTGGTTGTGAAGTGAGAGTAGATGCTTAGGTCATTGCTTTGTGACCTTTTTCTCTTTTCTCAGTGAAATGAATTCATTTTCTGAGGGGGAAATCTCACAATCTTAAGTTTCTGTGTTTTCATTTGTATCCAGTCCACTAGGAAGATGTAACATCTCTAAATGAGAATACATTAGAGTTCTTAATTTTGTGTTTGAGCGTGGCTTCTTAGAAATGCTTACTTTGTTTCTAAATATTTTGGGAATTTTGCAGAACTTTTTGGTAATCCATTTTGAATTTTTGATTTTGTTCTAATTATAAAGCATATGTTATGTGACTTGGATCTTTTTACATTTATTGAAGCTTGCTATATGGCCCAGAATGCAGTTTGTCTTTGTACAATATTGACTTAGTCAAGTTATCTGGCTGTGTTTTTCACATCTTTCATACCTTGTTGGATTTCTGACTAGCTACTCTTATCAATGACTGGGAGGGGTTGTTCATGTCTGTCCCTGGGATTTATCTGTGCTTGTCTTTTAATTCAGGTATTTTGAAGCTCTTGTAAGAAGGTGGTTATGCCGGGCAGTGGTGGCACACGCCTTTAATCCCAGCACTTGGGAGGCAGAGGCAGACAGATTTCTCAGTTCAAGGCCAGCCTGGTCTACAGAGTAAGTTCCAGGACAGCTAGGGCTACACAGAGAAACCCTGTCTCGAAAAACCAAAAAAGAAAAAAAAAAAAAAGAAAGAAATTGGTTATGCCCTCTTATTAAATGACTTCTTAATTACTAAAATAGTTATTCTGTACTGTTGATATTACTTCTCACAGTGAAATCTCCTAATATTTTGCCTAATATTTATAGATCCATTGTTTTTTCTTAATATTAATACTTTTAAAATCTGTTCTTGTATTTTTGTCTTTTTTTTTTTTTAAAGAAAACCACTTCTCTGTGCATTATTGGGGTATATGTGTTCGTGAGGGAGGGAAGACATGGCTGTCATGGTGTGCATCCTCTCAGAGACCAGAGAATGATCTTGGGTGTCTACCTTAGCCTTTCCATCTCATCTTGTGACCCTGTCTCTCCTTAGTTTCACTTTATCTCTGTCAGGCCAGCTAGTCCATGGGCTCCCAGACTTTCCTGTCTGCTCCTTGCATTTTCCTGTAGGAACAGGGGATCGCAGATACACGTGCTGCAGTGCACGGCTTTTATATGGGTCCTGGGAAATGTGACCTCGGATCCTCCCACTTGGAAGATGCTTCCTTCCTGCCACAGCTCTCCAGTCCTCAGCATGCATTTCTTGTAAACAATGTGTGGTTAGACCATGCTTTCTTTATCCAATTTGATAGTTTTTATCTTTTCACTAGGTAGACACTTTATATTTAATATAATTATGGTTGAAGCTAAATCTGTAATCTCACTTTTTGTTTTGTTTGTACTTTTCTTAGCTACCCTTTCTCTCTTTTCATGCTTCCCGTCGCCTGCATATATTTCATAACTCATCCACCTGTCTTGTTGGTCTGTTGTAATTTTTTTCTTTTAGGTTATATTCATGTTTTTGACATATACCTTTCATTTATCACAATCTAGCCTTAAAAGATAGTGTGCTAGCCGGGCGGTAGTGGCGCACATCTTTCATCCCAGCACTTGGGAGGCAGAGACAAGTGGATTTCTGAGTTCAAGACCAGCCTGGTCTACAGAGTAAGTTCCAGGACAGCCAGAGCTATACAGAGAAACCCTGTCTCAGAAAAAAGAAAAGAAAAAACAAAATATAAACCAAAACAAAACAAAACGAGCAAACAAAAAGAAGATAGTGTGCTAAACCTCATAGGTATCTTTTTATATATGTTGTAAAAGCACTACACTATTTTTATTTAACCAATTATCTTACAAACAATTTCATAATAAAAATATTTGGAAGTGATACATGCATTTTCTACTTCATATTGCTGTATACTTCATTGTACAGTGTCACAGTTTCACTTGGTATCACTTTCAATCCACTTGAAAATTTTATTTTAACATTTGTTTTAGTAGGAATGTGCTACTATTTAATTCTTTCACTTTTAATATATCTGAAAAAGGTTTTATATAATCTACATGTATCAAAGATATTCCTCTGGGTATGGCATTTTCGACTGACATTTTCCCCCACTGGTACTTTAAAATGCAGTGTTCCATAGGGAATATACTTCAAGATATAGGCATAGGTAATTGCTTTCTGAATAAGTCTCCAGTAGTTCGGGAAATAAGACCAACAATTGACAAATGGGACCTCAAAAAATTACAAAGCTTTTGTACAGCAAAGGAAACTGTTAGTCAAGTGAAGAGACAACCTAAAGAATGGGACAAAATCTTTGCCAATTATACCTATGACAGAAAGTAAAGACCTGGAATATACAAATAACAACAATACCAAGAGCCTAATAAAAGTGGGCTAAGGAACTGAGCAGGAAGTTCTTGAAAGAACAAGGACAAATATCTAGCAAATATTTTTAGAAAGGTTTACCATCTTTAGACATCAAGAAATGCAATGTAAGACTACCCATGATCCCATTCAGAATGCCTATCCACAAGGAGATGATGACAACAAAGCTGGCGTGGATCTTATTCACTGATGCTGCAAGAAGCTTATCAATGCAGCCACTGTGGAAAGTTGTAGCTGCTCTTTTGCTGCGTTGTGGGCTCTTCTTTCCTCTACCATCCTCAATCCTTTCAACCCCCTCACACTAGATAAAAGATGGGGAAAAAAAGGATAGAGAGGAAAGGAAGGATATCCCTGAATAAAGTCAGCGATTAGAAAGGATTATTGTTAGACTACTTCCTGCTGATTATGTGTCAAGTTCCTTGGGACAAGCTCGATCTCCACCATCAGGATATCTAATTTCTTCTTGCTATTTCTTCTGCCATGACTACTTAACAAATCATGGCCCAAAGCAACCAACAACAACCAACAACACACAACAACCCACTCTGCTTTTATATACCCTCTGAAAAGTCTCCAGAATTCTAAACATCACACAACAGCAGAAACTATCTGCAGCTGGCAAAATCACACCTCTGCTAGAGCATGGTGCAAATTTTAGCTAGCTTTTGCAAAGCAACTCCATATCCCCATACCTGGGATTGAACAAAAACACATCTTTCTGTGTTTTTAAAAGAAATCAAAACTCCAGAATTCTCACTACAAAAATCAGTATGGAAGCTTCTCAAAAAGCTAGAAATAGGGATACCGCATAACCCAGCTTTATCATCCCTGGGCATACCCTAGGGCTTTCGTAACACAGAAATTCTTGCACAAACATTTTTTAACTGCTGCTCTGTTCACAATAGCTAGGAAAGGAGTCAGCCTAGATGTCCCTCAACTAATCACTGAAGAACAAATAAGTGATATACCATTGAATTATATTTATCTACAAAAATGAAATTACAAAGTATACAGGAAAATGGATAGAACTGGAAAATATTATATTTAGTAATATTAAGTAACAGGGTCAGAATGAGAAATGCTACATGTTTTCTCAGAGATCATGGTTTTTAATTTTTATATGTGTGCATCTATGTAAGAGTGAGTGTATATGGGGTCTGGAAATAAAGAGACTCGTGAACTCATGAAGGTGGAAGAAAGAGGCTAGGGGATAGATTGTAAAGAACATGAGATTTGAAAGTAGAGGATGGGATACTAGTGTTATGTGTGTGTGTGTGTGTGTGTGTGTGTGTGTGTGTGTGTGTATGTGTGTATGTGTGCATGCATGCATGCACATATGTCCATGTGCATGCATATGAGTGTGTGTGTTGGGGGTAATGTTTAAGCCCGAGCTCTTGCAAATAATCTCTCACTCAGGATCCTGCAAGGAACCCTAATGAATCACAAACAGCAAAACAGCGAAACACAAACAAACAAAACTCCATGAAACTAGAAAGGGGACCAAGTAGTTGGGAAGGGAAGGGTACTTCTGCAGAAGTAGCAAGAGTCAGTCATGGCAGGTTAATATGAAAAAGTACATGATACACTATATGAAAATGTTAGAATGAAAGTATCATTATTAGTGTAATGAACGTATGAAAATTTCAAAGTGGTGTTCCATTGTGTTCTTCCATATGCTGATTCCAGTAAGAATTCTCTTCAGATATAACTTCATTCTTTTACATACAACATGCTGTTCTTCCTACCTGTTGAGATTCTTTCCAACTAGCTTGACACTGTGATGGGATTTGTTTTAGGTTCCTTTGTGTTTCTTGTACTTGGAATTTGTTGGGATTCGTGGACTAAGGAGCCTGTACTTTTGTTTTGCTCAAACTTAGAAAACTTTTGGTCTTATTTATTCAAACACTATGGTTGTTTTTGCCTCTTCAGGAACACGAATCTCATGGTTATTATGCCACATGTAGTTGTATCAGAGTTAACTGATGCTTTTTTTGGGGGGTGGGGGGAGTTGAGATAGGGTTTCTCTGTGTAGCCCTGGCTGTCCTGGAACTCACTCTGTAGACCAGGCTGGCCTCGAACTCAGAAATCTGCCCGCCTCTGCCTCCCAAGTGCTGGGATTAAAGGAGTGTGCCAACACCGCCTGGCCCTGATGCTTTTTAAAAACATTTTGATTCTGCCACTCTATATTTAATTTTGCATCTTTTCATTTCTATATCTCCTTGTTGAAAAACATTTCTTCTGCAGTGGCTAATCCTATCCCACCCAGAAAGCTTATCTTGGGTGTTACAATATTTATCTTTAGAAGTTTCATTTGATTACTTTTCTTTGAACCTATTATTTCTGTGCTTCATCTTTTTAACTCATGGAAGAATACAATAATATAAATTAACACCTTTGCTGATTCGTACATATGACAATTCTCCATTGGTTCTGATTGAATTTTTCCTTTTTAATACACTCTAGCTTCACTTTTCTTTGTATGTTGCTAAATTTTGACTGGATGCCAAACATTGTGAATTCTACCTTGTTCAGAACTGGCACTTTTATATTCATGTAAACATTCTGAAACTATGCTCAGGGTTGTTACATTCAAATTACTTGGAAATAATTCTATCTTTCTGGGTATTGGTTTCAGGATTTGTTAGGCAGGACTAATGTCCTGTTTAGGGGAAAGCTAACGATTCCCCATTACTAAGGAACACTTTCCTAACACCATCAAGACCCTACAAAGTGTGAAGATCTTTAGTGTTAGCTTGGCTTGTTAAAACAGGCACCAGCCTTTGAGCTTTGTGTATCAAGCTTTCTGCTTTCTAATTCTCTTGGCAATAGATGTTTTTGTTTGATTTTCTGTTTTCTTTTCCTCCTTTCTTTAAAAGCATAATCTGTTCGAGTGGGTATCTGTTCCAGGAAGTGGGTCATTTGTGGCCTTGTCTTTCTTTGTACAGTTTTCTCTATGTCAGTGTTAATGTGAACTTTGTACTGGTCTTCCCAGTGCCAGCTCATTTTCACAGCTCACAGAACCTGCTGACTCTGCCCAGTTTCTGTACCCCACAACCATGTTATATACTCCATGAGTATATTCACACATGGAGGTAAGCCAGAGCAATCACAGGGTTGCCTAATCTGTTAGGCAGCCTTGCTGGTTCCCAGTGTGGTGAAAACTATTGCATAGCCTGTCTGTTTTTCATTAGGTTCAAGCATGAGAATAAATTGGTCTCTGTTACTCCATCTTGGCCAGAAATGCAACCCTTTGCCACCTACCTTTTCTTTTATCCATCTATCCATCTATCTATCAATCATCTATCTATCTATTAAAATGGGGTCTCTTCCTATATCTCAGGCTGACCTTTCCAAGTGCTGGGATTATGACTAATACTATACCAGGATCTTTATTTTTTTTAAAAAAAATGTAATAGAGATATTTATATTGAAAATAGATAAGATTGTACCTGAAGGAATTTCTTTTTTGAAAAGAAATCTCTTTTCAATTAAAATTTAAAATTTAAAAAAGAAATAGAGAGGTTATGTATCCTTGCAATTAACACTTTAGAGTAAAATAATAGAGGAAATATTCTGTATATTTTGAATGTTGATATTTTTATTAATCAGCCTATTTTATGTGGTATTGAAGACTTTAGTTTCTTTGAAGCATTATGATTTAAAATTGACATGATAAGAGAATTAGAATGCCTCTGATACTCACATTTGAATAGTCAACTGCCAAGAGAATTTTTTTTTAATTCTACTTAAAAAATAATGGCAACCATGAGCCCAGCATCTCAGTGCCTGGATCAAATGGCAGTTGCTTTTGCTTTTCTGCCACTTGCTGTGGTGTTCCAACAATGCAGATTTTGCAATTTTCCAAAAGATTTAGTTTTTTAAATATATACTTCTGCTCTTCTTCGAGAAAGAGAGAATTTAGCCAGGATATCACACTGTGGCCAATCTTTTATTTTAAAGCTCTGTTGGAAACCCCATAAACATGTCTTAAATAATTCAGCCATGATGGAAAGCAAGAGAAATGGCACGGGAAGCTGTGTGAGGAAAAGGACTTTACAACCCAGACTTTGAAGCCACAGCAATTCAGCAATAAAAGGGAATGAAGAGTTAGGCTCTAGGGTAACTGGAAGTTTTTCTTTTATCTCCCCCCTACTTAAATGCACACCCACATACACACACACACACACACACAGACACACACACACACACACACACACACACACACACACACACGTCAATATATCCTACCAGATGTTCTGAGACAATGTTCCCAACAGAATCCACCTAATATGCAATGGAAAATATTAAAAATTATTTCTTTTCTTTAAATCATTACTGAGGTGGTGGTAAAATAATAATTACAGACATGGGATCTGTGTATAAATATGTTTTGACCAAGATACCATCAATACCATCACCCTAAGGAGGACAACAAGTAACAGTAACCGACTAGGCAATCCCACTCTATCAAAGTTCTTTAGAGGTCAGAACCAGGCGAAAGACTCCTTAATTTTTTGTGATGCTACTAAAATCTTGATGAGAAGACATCACATATCCCCAACTACCACCACCCCTGAGGGAAAGAGAGAGACGGAGACAGAGACAGGGATAGAGAGACAGATCTTCCATATACATCTTCAACCTTACTTTAGAGCCTAAATGCAAAAATCATATGCAAAATATCAATTTATTGATATTTCTATCCCAGAAAGAAAGTCAGAGTTTCCATTGCCTTGAGACATCTTATTCTAGAAAACAGAGAAAATTTCATTCTTAAACTATAAGTGTGTTGAAGATCAATCCAGGTCCTCTTGCCTGCTGGGAAGCACTCTGTCATCATGCTCTGAGCTCAATCTGAGTAGACTTTTTAAGAGGAATAGAACAGTATCAAACAAAAAGAAAGTAAACAAGATAAAGGAGTTCTCATTAACTGGATATAGGTTAACCTGAGTATGATTACAAGAACTCTGTGAGCAGAGTACCCTCTTGATGAAGAGGGTTATTTTTTGCCTTGTTGAGATACATAAAGACAAAAAGAGCAACTCAAAGTGACTGAAGCACATTAAAGTCCACTCATCCTCAGTTATACTGGAAATAGAAAAATAAAACCTACAGTGTGACCTCATTAGCTGTCACTGGTGGTTAATAGAGTACATATACATTTGAAAATTGAGAAACAAAGAAAAATAACAATTTATCCTATGTTTCCTGCATGAACACTATCTTAAAAGATTAGTGAGGAAAAGGTCTATGAAAAAGAAATTAGACAATAAATGCAAAATTAATTACAAAATGAGAAAACCATTGTTGAGTTGAGTTGGTGCCCCATTTCCTCCACTAGAAGTCTTGCCTGGCTACAGGACATGGCCAGTTCAGGCTGTGTATCCTCCATTACCAGGAGTCTTAGCCAAGGTCACCTTAATAGATTCCTGGAAGTTTGCATATCATAGGGTTTCTAGCTTGTTCCTGACTTGTCCTCCAATTCCAGTTTTCTTTTTCAGTACTTTCTCTCCCTCCATCCTGTCCCACATGATCCCTCTTGTCTCTACCCCATCCTTCACGCCCCTACCACCACCCCTACCCAGAAATTTTCAACCTTCAATTTTCCCTGCCTACAATATGTTCTGGGGTAGGTTCCTAGCCCAGCTGTCATTAGAGAGGCTTCATCTAAAAATTGATGGAAACAGATGCAGAGACCAACAGCCAAATATTAGGCAGAGTTCTGTAACCCAGCTGAAGATGGGGAGGAAGGGTTGTAGGAGACACAGGAGTCAAGGACACCACAAGAAAACCCACAGAATCAACTAATCTGGGTCCATAGGGGCTCACAGAGACTGAACCATCAACCAGGCAGCCTGTATTGAACTGACCTAGGCCCTCTGCATATGTTACAGTAGTGTAGCTTGGTCTTCTTGTGGGACTCCTAACAGTGAGAGCAGGGGCTGTCTCTGACTCTTTTGCCTGCTTTTGGGACTCTTTCCCTCATACTGTGTTGCCTCATCCAGCTTACTATGAGGGGATATATTTATTCTTACTTGATGTGTCATGTTTGGTTGATCTTGATGGATTTTATATAGAGAAATGTAGGAGGAGTGGTAGGATGAGGCAGTGGGGAGGTAGTGGGTGAGGCCTTAGAGGAGAAGAGGGAGGGGAAACTGTGGATGGGATGTAAAAAATAATAGAGACACACACACACACACACAGAGAGAGAGAGAGAGAGAGAGAGAGAGAGAGAGAGAGAGAGAGAGAAGCAGAAAGAGAGAGAGACAAAAGAGAGAAACCAAAAGAAATAGAAAAAAGAAAAGCATCGCTTACAATTCCTCATGAAATGATTAATCATATGTACATATGTAAATTAAAGAATCATATGTACCATATGGATGGATGCTAAAATCAGCCAACAAAGGAGAACTTCATGACAGGGGTTACTTTGCCTCTACTTGAATTTACTGATTAATTTTTGGATTATTTTTGGCACAATTAGATACTTTGTACCTACAGTGGGATGAATCAGAATCAGAGTTTCACACAGCATCACTTATGGAGTAGTCTTGTCTGAAAAACTGAAATTAGGATTTACTTATTTGTATTTTATGTATATAAGTGTTTGTCTGCATGATATATATCTAGCTTGTGCATGCCTATTGCCCTTGGAGGCCAGAAGAGGATATCAAGTCTCCCCAGAAACAGTTACAGAGAGTTATAAGTTGCAATATGGATGATGGGAACTGAATTCAGGGACCTCTGCAAGAGTGAAAAGCTTTTAACCTTGAGCAATCTCTCCAGCCTCTAGAAAAGCTGAATCTAAATCCAGTAGTTTCAGGTCTGAATTTCTATTGTCAAGAAAAGCAACAATTAGAAAGAGAAGTTAACACCACGAAGAAGCAACTCACACAACCCAGAATGGACATTTAAAAATCAGTGACTCACTTTCTCACGCGTCAATTATGATGAAGAAAATGAAGTAGGGACAAAGGATTCACTAACGAATAAAGCAGCCCTAAGACAGACCATGACAACGGCGGTTGCCAGGAATCATTCTCATTAGTTAATGATCTGGAAAATAATGTGAAGTGATATTTTTGGGATACTCTTCAAGACTATGAAATAAATATTATGCTTATATTCAAGTATGTTCACAAGTTCACTTAATATAACAATGGGGAGATTGTTGCATATCCTAAAAATGCCCAAGTCACTGGTGCATGCTGCAAATACTTCTTTGTAAAATGATTTGCCTAATATTTGATATTGTATTTTAAATATCTCACCTTGAAACACAACTGTGGGTAGGAGAAAGATAACACAAGAACAATCCCAGGTTAATGACTTCTGAAAATGTGTCATGACATTAAGATGTACTCCACTACTCTGTTAAATGCCTATTGAGCAATTCTAATAGCCAATCTACAAAGAATAAAAGGGCAATAATATGTGATAACCATATTAGATTGATTTAAAAGGTTATGGTCTGTTTGATGCTAGAAAGTGTTCCAGTGGAATCCAATATATTGGCTGTTTAGCAGATGTTGGTATCTCATAAGAACTAGGACTCATTACTTAATAAAATTAAACAGTGATCTATCGTGAAATGCTCAAAGACAGAGAGAGTTCTTTAGGTACAAAGAAAACTTGTTTCAGTGTATCAAAGGACATTTACAAAAATTTGTACTAAACAGCCAACTGGATACAGAGAGAAATGTTTTATATTTAAACTCTGGGAGAAGGCAAAAATACCATGATCAGTGGCTTATTTTAAGGTATCTCTTAGTCACATAGTTTTAAGACAGAAAGGAAATAACAGAAAATTAAAAGAAAAATTCTCTTTCTCTCTCTCTCTCTCTCTCTCTCTCTCTCTATATATATATATATATATATATATATATATGTATATACATGTATATATGTCTCTTTCATATATATATGTACACACACACACACACACACACATATATATATATCATGTATATATGTATATTGGTGATAATGAAAGAAGGAGGGTGGGTAAGGAGAGGAGAGGAGAATAGAAAGCAGAGGGCAAGATGGAGAGACTTGTTCCTAAGCATTTAAAACTGAAAAATTAGCTAGTGTGAAAACCAAGAGTACTAGACAAAGCACACTGCCAGGACTAGGGATATTGCCTGCATGTCCAGAACCAGGGTATCTGAGTCCCTTTTCTGGCTTGCTTTGGCACCTGCATGCACATGTATAGATTTTTAAACACAGAACACTTTTTTAATGTTTAAAGAAAGAAGTAGAGTCAAACCAAGCTTTTGAAGGTCATGAAATAGTTGAGAAGGAAGACTATCCACGGAGAACATTAATTTATGTGATTAATATTTTACTTCCTCTTTTATAAATTCTATATTTAAATACAACAACTATTGTGCATGATCTCTATCACAGATAGACATGTTCTTCAATAGTATCACCCAGAGCAAAGTGAGCTTGATTCATATACAATTCTTTTTTCCACTCTCTCATTTTCACAAGATTTTGTCTCTCTTTTCCTTTTTTATTTCTCTTCAAAGGAAAAGCCTTCAGGAACACAAATGTGACAGGCATTCTTTCTCCTACCTACCCTGCTGCTTGGCGGGACCAGCATCTGTCATCCCAGGACATGGGGTGATCCAAAGCCTATAAACCTGAGGCTGGGATTTAGAGTGAGTTCAGAAAGGGTTGAAAGAATGTCCCTTGACACACCTCTCTTCCATTATCAGTTCTTTGCATAGCTCAGTGTTTGAGGACAATTTGATGCATACTATCTAAGTAATGAATAAAATACAAAACTATGATGTCGTAGAGCAGCAAACTAAGAGGTATTTGCTGTAGCTAACATGTCAAGTCGTGATTCTTTGGACTCAGAAAAAATGATTTTCACTTTCTGTTTCTATTTCAATGTAGCCAGAACTGTAGTGTATGGTGGAGAAAATTACACAGGCATAAAGGTCAAGCCTTAACCCTTGTATCACAGGGTTGGAGGGTGCATGCACCTAGGACATTTGGGAGGTAATGGTGGGGTCTGGCTATAATGGATGAGAGAAGATCAGAGAGTTTCTAATTGAGAGGATCACTGGCTAAAGGGAGAGAGAGATGGATCAATATAAATGGAGGAGGGTGTCCTTGGAACCTGGGGAGAAAATCTGAAAAATGGAGAAATGGAATAAAGGAATGAGTAATGGTTTCCATTCCACTGAGCCAGGAATGCCCCAAACACCTAGTTTGTTCAGCTCCTCCAATGGGAGCTCTTGCAACTCTCAATGGTGGCACCTAGAAACATAATGGAAATCCCACTGATGAGCTTTAGTAGAAATATGTTGGGTTTGACTTCACTGGGCAGGACGCCAGGGCCCTGAAAGCAGAGGTGATGAGAGAGGAGAAAAACTGATTAAGATACTCAGACTATTTGCTGAAAGATGCTTAGGTGGGTTGAGAGAACTGGGCTGGAAAGGAAAGCCTGAGCGAATTCATCATTTGGCTATTCGGAGAGAGATCAAGATTAACAGGGCGCCACCCCAGGGGGGTAGACATGAGCCTGGTTAACCAAACCCCAGTGTGATTTAGAACTGTGTTCCTGTGGGGCTGAAGCAGCTGGAAATATGTTAAAGCCCCACACTCTATGCTAAAGGAGAATGAGACTATTCAGACTTAAATATTTATAAAGTTCTCCATGTCTGTTATCAGGTATAATTACTTTATTGGTAGGTGGCATAAGAGGAAAGAGGATTTCAGATGTTCAACTTAATCATGCCAATTAGAAAGAGATAAAGGGTAAAATAAGGAGTAAATTGCTTCTATATAGAAAGAGCTTTCTAAAAATTACAGTACTTGAGATACTTAAATTGATTTAGCATGCGATGAGGCATAAAAGAATAAATGAGAAAATTCCTATAAGAGAAGACACAGCAACATTGCTCTGAAGAAAATGACAGTGTGATTTTACTAAAGTCACAAAATAATGGAACACAGGCCACAGCCTCATTACCTCTCTTCTATCTTGCCATAAAAAACTGCAGTTTGGAAATTTCTTCAATTTTATTTTCACATGAACAGCTCATGCATTACCATCATCATCCACTTGCCCTCGAAAAATTGCTCTGAGTAGAAATATTTAACAAGAACCAAACATTCTTGGGTAACAAAAGGCTCCGAACTTAAAAAGAAAATGAGAAACCTAAGACAATCTTATGCATCTAACTGGGAAAGGGAAAGGTGATCGGGATGATGAGATGCTAAGGGGAGAAGGAGTCAAATGTATTCAACATAGACATCCATATCCAATTAGGCAGTGTGTTTCAGATGCCAACATAATTCATTAATTAAGTTCTATTTTACCATCCATGCATTAAAGCTGTTCTTAGTGACAGTTTACCATGTGCCCACCTCAGTGTTTGGGGCTGCAGAGCATAGGGAGCTCCAGAAATGGCAATGTCTCTTTCCTTGAGAAGTCAGTGTAAGGTTTAATGGTGAAAGACTGAAGAAAATGGTTATAAACAGAAAATAAGTTCGTAGCTTTGTAATTCATTATATGAGCCTAGACCTAACTCATACCCCTGCCAGTTACCGGAGGTGTCACATTGACCAAACCTATTCATTTTACAAAGTCCTGGCTCTTTTACCTATAAAATAGGTAAAGAAAATGAATCGGTTTCTTGATTTTGTGAAAATAAAATGCACATCAATGACAGAGCCCTACATTCAATAACGACAAATTAATATTGACAGCAGCAGCAACAATTTTGATGCTGATCATCACCCAACAGTAGCTTTGGTGCAGGGGTGCATAAAGCATATGCTGGGAGGTCCTTTATAAACTACCTGTGAGGAGTCAGTCTAGGGAAGGGCCTGGAAAATGGTGGTCTCTAAGCTGGGTAATGAGAAACAGGAAGTCATTAAAACAGTGAAAGAAAGGCCTGAGGTCTGACAGCATGTGTGGGGCAGTGGACTGTGACAGGAAACTTTAGGTAAGGTTGAACGGGTTGGACCTCTGAGAGGGAACCTCTGAGAAGAAGGTAGGAGTTTCACCTGCTTCAGACCAGGCCCTTGTCACATAACCACACTCCCTAGCTAGGAACGTGACCTATGGTCCAGTGGATCAGAACAGAGTAATCCATGCTAATGAGTTACCTACAGGCCCTGAGAGTTTAGCCAATAAGCTTCCTTTCCCAGACATTCCTTCCTGCAAAAAGTATTGATTGTTCCATGCTGAACAATCAATAAACTGTTTGGAACCAAGACTGTCTCTTTCATCAAGAACCACTGTGAGGAGCATGGAAAAGGTCTTGTCCACAGAGCCACATGGCCTAAGTCTTCCACAGAAGGCCATCCACTTCCACAGAAGGACTCTCCACCACTGAGCTAGGCTGGAGTTCCCTATCCCCTTGCCCTGGGTTTGTTCTCAGTCTATGGGCTCCCTTTGTTTCCAACTCCCTGAGAGATCCGGTGGCATCTGGATGTCCAGGAGTTTGGGAACCCTTTGGCTCCTCATCGCAGGTTTGTGAACCCCTGACCCTCCCTCCTGACTCTTCTGTGAAGTTTACAATGTCGACTGGTCACACCCAGGAGTCAGGGAACCCCAGCTTTGGCTTCCCACATCTTAGGTTGTGTTTTCCCATCCCTTGAGTGGTGTGTCTGCTCTTCCCTTGAGCCCAGTACCCATTGACCATGCAGGATAAATACAGTCTAGCCTCCGTTTTGCCTACTGGGCAGAGTTCTCACACCCCAGTGTCGAGGCTCAATGCGAAACCACAAGCATGACTCATACAATGGACTCAAAATTTCAAAACATCAGAACAAAGATGACAAAGACACAAATACACTGTAGAGAAGTTAAAAAAGTTAAGACTTCCCTGGGAGCTCTGAGGGTACTGGTTAGTTCATGCTGTTTTTCCTCTTATGGGGCTGTAAACCCCTTCAGCTCCTTGGGTCCTTTCTCTAGCTCCTTTATTGGGGACCCCTGTGCTCAGGATGGCAGTGAGCCTCTACTTTGGTATTAGTTGGGCACTGACAGAGACTCTCAGGTGACAGCTATATCAGGCTGCTGTCATCTAGCACTTGCTGGCATCCACAATAGTGTCTGGGTTTGGTGATTGAATGTGGAAAGGATCCCCAGGTGCAGCAGTCTCTGGATTGTCCTTCCTTCAGTCTCTGCTCCATACTTTGTCTCTGCAACTTCTTCTATGGGTATTTTGTTCCCCCTTCTAAGAAGGACCAAAGTATCCACACATAGGTCTTCCTTCTTCTTGAGTTTCCTGTGGTTTAAAAGAGTACACATGGTGGGACTCATGCCTCCAGCTGCATATGTATCAGAGGATGGCCTAGTTGGTCATCAGTGGGAGGAGAGGCCCTTGGTCCTGTGAAGGTTCTATGCCCCAGTGTAGGGGAATGCCAGGGCCAGGAAGTAGGAGAGGATGGGTTGGTAAGCAGGAGGAAGGGAAGAGGGAACAGATGGGGTTTTTTTTTGTTTTTTTTTGTTTTTTACCCTCGGAGGGGAAACAGGGAAAGGGGATATCATTCGAAATGTAAATAAAGAAAATATCTAATTAAAAAAAAGAAAAAAGAAAGGAAGTAAGAAAGAGAGAAAGAAAGAAAGAAAGAAAGAAAGAAAGGAGGAAAGAAAGAAAAAAACTTCATTCTGGAAGTTCAGGAAACATCAAAAAATGATAAGCAGATGAAGGACATGAAGATGTTAGCGATGGAGGGAGATGATACACAGACATTTGAAATGATTTACACACAAACCAGGGAAGCAAATGGCTCTAAAGATGGCAAGCTTACAGGCTCACCTGCTTAGGTGAGATGAGAATGGCAGGAATGACTGACAATCAGTTGGGGAGAGAGAGAGAGAGAGAGAGAGAGAGAGAGACATGATTAGAAAGATGATTTTGGAATTGTTACATTTTATTGATCAATTAAATGAGAAGGCCGCAGCACAAGTCAAACTCTAGATCTTTGGCAGAAAGAATGGAAGGAGAGTGGTGCTATTATTGTGAAAATAAATAATGCCACACTAAAGAGCTACAAGAAGTGTGAGCATGAGCTAATGCGTGTCCTGGACAGTCTCATGCAAAGCTGGGAGAGGAGCATTTGGGAAGGGACAGGGATGTGAGAGTTCCTACAGAATGAGAAGAAGAGTGAGAGGATAAACATTCATGCATCACCACAGGGCACAGCAATGCTGCTTTAGATAGGCATAATCTGTTGTGCAAAACGAAGCATCCTAATGATACATGCACATTTAATATTGATAGTTACTACAAATGCCGATCATGAATCTTGTGTGTCTCCACACCCCTTAAAGTGATACTGACCATGTTTTAAGTTTAAAAGGGAGTCACATAAAAGCACATCTGGAGTAGGGGGCAGGAATTTTCCTCACAATAACGCAGTTATAACTATCTTGAAAATAATGCCTTGAGGTGTCAGTTACAAACATTCTGGTGAAACAACTCATTTTGAAAGAAAGCCTCTAAGGGACAAAATAATCAAGACATATTCTTTTCCATTTGATATCTTTACCACTAGTCATAGGTGAATGGTGCCATCACTACAGATTTTCTTAAGTCATTTTCCTACTCTGTAGATGTTAGAAGAAGCTGACAACCCTAGTCAGTGCATGGGATTGTCCTTATCTCGACACCATGGTCACAGGTGACATTTCCAGGGATTGTCAGGTAAGAGCAACCAATACCAGAGAAAAAGGAGCAAACAGAAAAGCTTCAGTAAAGGGGTTTGGAGCCATGAAAAAAGTGGCATGAAAGCAGAATTTTAAGTTTCTAGGAAACAAGAGGATAATGGACATCAGAAATTAGAGGGTCATGAGGCTGAAGCTGTAGACCCCCGATGAACCCCTTCTGAGGCCCTGGAGTGGCCTTAGTGCTGTGTTTATAGAGCATATGCATATGTAGTATGTATAGGAATATGTACAACTACATACTATTTTCCTAATTCTTTGAGAAGTTCATACATATGTGTATACATACGGTGTGTTTTGATCATATTCTCATCACACTCTTCTCTGTAAATTTCCCTATCTGCTCCTAACTTTATGTCCTTTTGTTTTGCAGTATGCATACATACACATAGAGAGAGGGAGGGATGGGGAGAGAGGGAGAGAGGGGGAGAGTGAGATGGAGGGGAGAGAAGAGGAGGAGAAGAGAGACAGGGAAGGGGGAGGGAGGGAGAGATATTAGTGGAGTTATCCTACATGAGGAATGATGCTTCTGTTAGAAGACACAGTCATCAAATAAAAATCTTAGCACTGAGTGTCGAATACTTCCCCTCCAACTCTTAGGAGTTCTAGGAGATAACCTCAAACAACAGAGGCTGGATTAAACTTCTATGCTGGCTATAAAATAATATTACTAACTTAATGAAATATGATTGGGAAAATTAAAGAATACATAATCCATATACTTACAGGGAGCCTTATAGAGGTAGGTCAGTAATTAATGAAAGTGTTATTTTGTGTCCTAACTTAAAGACACTGGGAAGAGGGAGGTGCTGGTGCTGGAGGTAGTAGAACACTCTATCCTATGCACTAGAAGTCTGAGTTAAAGTCACATTTTATTCTGAAGTCAAGCACTTTCAGCCGCCACTACTACTTGCAGAGTTACAGTGGAGCTCACTAGCTTTTGGGTTCTTGTCATTGTACTTAGGGTGTCTGAGCAGAGAGCCTTCCCAGGTTTCTTCCTGCAAGAAGGAGGTTGTAAGAGAACAATGCACATTGGAAGCCAAAGCAGGAGATCACCCAGGACTCAAGACAGCCAGAGAAAAAACTGGCTTCTGCACTGGAGCAAGCAACCTTTATACCTAGGGATTCTTTTGCTGACTCCGATAATCTGATATATTCCCTTTGAAAGCTCGGTCACAGATTATTCTAAACTAGGAGCTGAAATAGTAGATAAATTGTTGTAGGTGGATGGAACTATAGACATTTACAACATTTAGTCTTGACATTTTTAATTGTTTTAGAGCAAAGTGAAAGCAGTTTTATTTCTTTCAACATGGATAGCCCAGAATGTACATTAGATCTACCTCTGAAACTCTAGGATTGAAGGCCCATGGAGTGTATAAACTGGACCACAGTGTATACATGGCACCTCCAACACATTATGTTCAGATCACATCCTGGGAATGGCATGTGACATCACTATATATATATATATATACATATATATATACATATATATATATATATATATATTTAATTTTGTCACCTGAATTTCATTCTATCAGACCTGATTGATATTTTGCTGAATGAATAAATTAATACAGTTTTATTGATAAGGAGTTTTGTTGTCTTTATTTCTAATCTATAACAGATTAGTCATTGTTTTGCTTGAAACCACTGGAGACTTCACATTACAGCAGCCTATTAGGCCTTGCTAGATCCAACTGCTGCTCCTCTTTCTACTTCTCTGAATGGAGTAGAAATCATCAGGATACTCATCAGCATCTCAGGACACACATAAGCATCTTACACTGTGGAAGAAAATACAAAGATGTCCCATATGGAAAAAAAAAAGTTTTGTGGTAAAATGGCTGAAACAGTTCACAGGTCTCTTTAAGACAGGTCCTCTCAGGGGGTGGGGGGGTTAGTATTCAAATATATATAATAACTTTTAAAGAGATAGAACAGAATGTACGGGATTTTTCATATTTAATTAATTCTGACCATTTGACTAATGATCGAATAAGGAAAACGCTTACAAAGATCAAAGTAGAAAAAATATGCATAGCTAGTACAGGATAAACACTTTTTTTTTTAGGTCATGCTTAGTATGAAAAGAAACATTTCAAGTTATTTTAGCTCAATATAACCTCACCCTCCTATTTTATCAGACTGACAATCTATTTTTCCCTGGGCACGGTGGGAGGACAATCGTTCAGTGGGATGAGAAGTCTGAATCCACTTACTTTGAAGAATTTAGGAAGCAGATAGTCTATCATGGCTCTGATGGGAAGAGGAGAGAAAGTGCTGAAACCAGCCCAGAAAGCCAGCTGTTAGATTGAATATACTTTCAGTGTCATTTTACATGCACTTGCATGTTGATGGATACTGCCCTGGGCAAGACAATTCTGCATTGCTCCAGGGGTCTTTAAAATGTACACACCTCATTATGGGCATTAGACTCAAAATGCTCCATCTTTATGGAGGCTGTGAGAAAGCACTGAGCTGAATCCAGTGAGCTTTACTCAGTGATGAATGACCCTGAGACATCTGGAAATCCAGTTTGGAGGAGGACAATGAGGTATAGATGCTCACCCAAGCCTTGTAGATGTTAAGAAAATACAGGAAAACACAACCGCTAAACAATGTAAATCAGTGTACTTAAGTGATTCCTAAAACAAAGATTTTTCTTTACATATTTCAACATCTGGAATTGAGATAGGTCTTTCAACCCAATGGCAGCAAGCAATCATTTTCAGGAATTCAAAATAAAGACCTGTGTCATTACTTGGTTTTGGTTGAAATTCTTAAGGGAGAATTGTTTTCTGGTTCCTCCTGGTTGGTGCTGAGGAAATCCAGTTTTCCTACTGTCCACTATAGAAGGTTTTTGGTTCATTTCCTCAGACCGTAGGCATACATCCCTGTTGTATACAACAGGTTCTATTAGATGCTTCCTTTTTTGTTTGTTTGTTTTGTTTTGTTTTGTTCTTTTGGTTTTTTTTTTTT
>NW_022196900.1:45754950-45787038 GCF_008632895.1 Mastomys coucha | reverse complement strand
GCTGACCTCGAACTCAGAAATCCACTTGCCTCTGCCTCCCAAGTGCTAGGATTAAAGGCGTGCACCACCACTGCCCAGCAGATTCTTCCTTTTAACATTATTTTTTTTCCTTTCCTGTTTGGGATGCACATACAATATTGAGGCGTCATTCACTGAGGCTTCACTGACTTGGTGCCATCACAAGCTCAAGAAGCCAGGGGGTTGAAAAGCTTACAGAATTTGCCCTTCCCCTTTCTCTGGGGAAGAGGGCCAGGGAGCATGGGCTCTTTCCTGTAAAGAACATAGCATCACATTGGAAAGGAAGTTAGGCACTTTCCAGTCAAACACATAACTTTGTAGGCCCCTGGGAAATCATTCAGGACCACTACATGTAGACAAGGGTCGCAGAGTAGGAAGAAGAGGCAATCAGCCTTGGATAAGGAATCTAAATAAACCTATGCTCAGTGCTATTGTCTAAATTATGCATCTTATTTGAAAAATAGCATATCCTTGTTAATGGTATAGCAGGAGGAACTAAAATTAACACTGTGTACTCTTCTAGATAATAAAAGGATCTGCATGAGCCCAAAATACAAGTAAACATGGTACGATTAGACTTGAAACAATATCCTGAAGACCTTTTGTTTAGGAATGTAACAAATGGGGACACTTAAAGTTTGAAGGGATGGACAAAATATTTGAAACAGTATTTGCAAAATGTGAGTGATTAGTTTTCCATGGTTAAGGTAAATTTTTTTGTGCAAGGCGAACAGCTTTTGGTGTTGGCAATACTTTGTTTGCAATAAAATGAACCTAAAAAAGTCATGTTAAGTGCAAGAAGCCAAAAAGGGTAGGGCGAGACTACATATTAGGTAATTCTATTTCTAGAAAATATCCTAAATAGGAAAAGTACTGTGACAGAAGCTAAGTTACTGGATGCATGGAAATTGGGGAAAATGGGGAGTGGTTGCTTGTGGGTATAGCGCTTTCTCTTTCTTTTTTTTCTGATGATGGAATACTCTAAAATGGAGTTTTAAATGGTTACACTACACTAAAATATACTACATGTTAAATATACTGAAAGAAACTTAAATCCATACCTTCAATGGGTGTAATGTATTATACAGTGGGATGAATAACAGTCTCTAAAAATAATTAGGACCCTGAATCTATAAATGCTACCTTACATGGGAAAGGAATTTATGTGGTTAAATTAAAAATTGGGGATGAGAAATTATCCTGTTATACAGGTAAGCCCTACATGGAATCACATATGTCTGTTTGAGGAGGAGATTTCTCTGGGAGAGGGGAGGAGACAATATAACTGCAGGGACAGAGACTGGTGACATTACACATAACAGAAGCTGGAGGCTACCCTCAGGGGGGCTGGCAACCTTCAGGGGACTGTAGTACTGCACGCCTGATTCTGACCACTAAGCCTTATCTTGAACTATGAGAGAATCTGACTCTGTGAGAAAATAAACTTTTGTTGTTTTAAGAAACCAGCACTGGCTAGATGTGGTGGGTTACATGTTAATCCCAGCTCTGGGGAGGTAGAGGTAGGCAGATACCTGAGTTCAAGGACAGCCTGATCTACTGAGTGAGTTGCAGAACAGCTGGGCTACACAGAGAGATCCTGTTTTTGAGAAACCAGAAGAAAAAAGTGATTTTTGTTTTAGTAATTTGTTACAGCAACACTAAGAAGGAAATGATATATGAGTTATATGCCAATAAAACTACTACAGATGAAGATTTTATTATCTCAATAGTTAGTGCCTATTTTTGTTCATTTATCTTTCTTTTTTTTTATCTCTCTCTCTCTCTCTTTTTTATTTTTTTGGTTTCTCGAGACAGGGTTTCCTCTGTGTAGCCCTGGTTGTCCTGGAACTCACTCTGTAGACCAGGCTGGCCTCGAACTCAGAAATCTGCCTGCCTCTGCCTCCCAAGTGCTGGGACTAAAGGCGTGCGCCACCACCGCCCAGATCATTTATCTTTCTATTTCGAACATGTTTCTCTTTTATATATGTTCTTGCAATATAGCATAATTTTTAAGCAGACCAGGGTTTTGTTCAACTTGTACTAAACAATGTTAACTGAAGAACAAGTCCACCAGCACATGGGTCCTGAGGAATAAGAGCAACTGTGGTGTGGATCTAATTTCACTTTGGGTTAATCCAGGAGAAGCACCCTAGATTAGACTCCTAATCACCTCCCTATAGAGCTGTGTGTCTGTAGCCATGTTCTCTGACTAGCTTAACATCAGCTATGAATGCTATGCATGCACAATGACAGACATGCCAAGAAGCAAGCTTCCAGCTTAAAGTGAAGGACAGAACGCTCTGCTGCCTGCATAAAGTATGATCCCCTGCCTCTTAGGTTACAGCAGATAGCCCCATCCAAGTCCTCCTCAGGGTAAGATCCAGCTTCAAGAATTCCCAGCCTCACTGGTCTAATTGAAATGCTGATCAGCATCAAAGAGTTCCTTCTAGAGAAAGGCCAGACTCAAGGGGAATAAGTAAGTTCAGGAACATCTGGAGAACAGCAGACAGCATCCAGGGATCCTGCATTTCCCCTTTGATGTCAGCATCACCTATGCATAACAACAGCAAGCTTGTAATTTTTCATTTAGCTTCTAGGATGGTACTCATCCAACAGCCATGTGTGTCACAGATCCTAAGAAACAAAAATATGTCCCTCTTAAACGAGGCCAAGTCTTCCTCTTAAACTAAGTCGCCTACCATAGTCCAGCCACAAGTCCAAAGACTCAATGCTATCTGACCACTTGCATTGAGAAGTCCATGACTAGATAAATGCAGTTCACAAAAGACTTTAGTCTAGGATTGATTCTGAAGCTACAGACGTGATTGTGACCTGACTTTCTGGCCACCTACTCCTTCAGCATTGTCACATAGGAGCACATTTGGAAAAATGGGTCAGTTCCTATGATGCACTTAAAATGCAAATTTCAAAGCCTCTTTTGGGGTGTAAGCATGGCCTACAGCACTGCCTGTAAATGATTTTATTAATTGATAGATGAGACTTACGTAAAAAGTATGAACAATCAATTCTTCCCTAAATTGCATGTGCTCCAGGTCAAGATCTTGCCTTGCAATAAGCAATACTAATGTTTTGCATTTTTAAAAAATCTCTACTTGGAAAAACAGATTTTAAACAGCCTTGGTAAAACAGACTTTTTTTCTTCAAACCTGGGTAAAGGCGCCTGATTTCCTCTTGAGTAGTGCTCTGAAATGTATTTTACAAATCTTACTGATGCTTTTCCATGACATAATGCAGGAAAGCTGAAATAATACGAATACACCTGGAAATGGATGCTGACAGGGCAGAGATGAAAGCGGGGTGCGAGGGAGGTCGCTGACAGATCTGTTCTGAAAAATGCACTATTTACCAACTCGGGACATCAACCCTTGGAGAAGTTAATAAATAAGACAATCCAATCCTAGGCTCCCAAGAATCCTTGGGAGCTCCTCTTGCTGACAAATGTTGACTCCAGAATTCTGAAACAACCAAAGGAAGCAGATGTAGCTCCAAGGCCCTTCAGCTGCAGACATGCTTTCCCCCACAGCCCTATTTACATTACCAGAAGGGGGAGTTTTCTCTTGGCAAAAATCGCTGATTAAGTGTTCCATTTAATAGTGCAATGCAAAGAATGCTTTCTTCCATTTCAGAACTGCTGTTCTTCTCCAGTCCCTGGCAGTTTTAAATGGAGGCCTAGTGACTATGTCCTGGGTTGTTGTGGCTTTGTAGTAAATGGCATCTTGATATGCAGGACAAATAATTAAACTCACGTTGAGGTTCTGTCAACTTTCTTTTATCTCCACTCAAGGACATTATATTAACCTGTTGTCTTTGTAGCACGGGAATTCAAAAGTTGACTTTTTAAAATAAGTTTAAAGCAAAATAGTTCACAATTTCCTCTCTCATCTTTCTTTTTTGACTGTTTCTCATTCTTTCTCTTCTCTTGCACACAATTTCTTTCAATTACATACCTATTATTTTCTTTGGCTCTATACTAACAATGTCACAAATAGTATATTTATTCAATAAATAATATCTGAAAGGCAAATGGTACTTACTGAGGCATGGGGAAAGAAAGTAAGTATAGATTTTATTAGAAAATTCAGGGATCTTAGCTCTTTAACAAAGCATATAGACTTTGCAAATCAACTTCAGGAATTTAAAACAGTAATCTAGCTAACTAAGATTGTTCACAGCCCACCCAATTGTGCCCCCTTTCCTCCTTTGACCCTTCCCCATTCCTTGTCCAAATTATACATTGGATGCTCTGCTTCCTGGTAGTCCTACCTTCTGGTACTTCCTGTGTCATCTACCCATGACAACCTGGAGCCAGAACAAACTTGCAGAAAAAGTCAGAAGCCTGACTCAAAAGTTAGAACCTTTGTTCACAAATAAGTAGTCAACAAAGAGTGGGCTTTGGGGTTGATATAGTTCATTTATTAACTACGTTATCAAGAAACCAGAGTTTTTTCTTTTCTGTGACTATTGCTGGCTGTTGGTTTCTGTCTAAGCCTCCTTGTTGTCAGGGTATAGAAAGACTGACAAACATACTAGGATTTTAGAGGAAAGAGAGGCCTTTCTCCTCACAAGTAAGAAAGTCCTCCTGCCTTTGAAGCCCTTAGTGATATTCTCCTCAGACCTCTCCCACCCAAATAGGTTTTGCCACTCTACCTCCAGCAAAAGGGTGAGGGGTAACTGGGTATAGTAATGATCCCTAATGCTCACCTTGTCTCTCCAAATACATTTCCTAGCTTTCACTGATGTAAGATAGAGAAAACTGTGGAGGACCGGACTGGGATGACGACCTTAACAATGAGTAATCCAAGGTCACCTAGAACTGAGGATTTCCTCAGGACAACAAACTCCTAGTGTTAAAAGCCGCGGAGTCCTGAGCAAACTCTCTTACTATTCTAGGGCCTCTTTCCCAGGCCCAAGTTACCATGTGTAACAATGAATAGGTTGGGGCAAAAATGCATTTCTAGGCAACTTAGTAAAATTATAATAAAAACATACTATTTATAATCTGTAATAATGACATTATATATACATATATCATATGTACATATATATCTTAAGTATATGGAATGGAGGTAGAGAGGACTTTAAATGCTCTTTGTTTAATCTTCTGCTCATTCATTCATTCACTCACTCATCTTGCTGGCTGGAACATTCAAGGCGGAAACCATTTGTATAATTAGACTTGAAGCACCTAAGAGAGAACATTGTGTCTCTGGCACACAGCAGTATGTCTGGAGCATGGCAAGTACAAAAAATGTACTGTCCAAGATTGAGAAGCCAGGGATAGGCAGAGCTAAAGCATCTTCCTGCCTTGGGTCGTATGCTCTCCAGGCAGTGTAGCCCAGGACCAGCAAAGAACCTGGTGTTCAGATGGGAAAATGAAGGAGGCACAGACTTGCCGAGAGTTGAACTAAAGACTCCTTCAACTAGGGATACAATTGAGCTATCATAATCCAGGTGATTCTTCTTCTTCTTCCTTCACCTTAGGAGTATCATTTAGGATTGGAAATTGATGAAATATCATGAATCACAATTTCATAATGAATGATGCTTCATTCATTTAGTCTTTTGCTTCTCTCCTCATCCCTTGTCCTGTAGTTATGTTGTAAGCTACATCAGAGAGCCATGCGGAGGCCAATGCTACAAGTTCCCTGAAGAGTAAACAAGAGAGATGAAAGTAAGCGCCATCTATCAAAGCAGAATGAGTGTTGTGTGGGAGGGGTCCACCAGCAAAACAAAAAGCATAGCATTAAGAGCAGTAGGTGTACTGGCTGGTTTTGTGTGTCAACTTGACACAGGCTGGAGTTATCACAGAGAAGGGAGCTTCAGTTGGGGAAATGCCTCCATGAGATCCAGCTGTGGGGCATTTTCTCAATTAGTGATCAAGGGGGTAGGGCCCCTTGTGAGTGGTGCCATCCCTGGGCTGGTAGTCTTGGGTTCTTTAAGAGAGCAGGCTGAGCAAGCCAGGGGAAGCAAGCCAGCAAGGAACATCTCTCCCTCGATGGCCTCTGCATCAGCTCCTGCTTACTGACCTGCTTGATTTCCAGTCCTGACTTCCTTTGTGATAACAGCAATGTGGAAGTAAGCCAAATAAACCCTTTCCTCCCCAACTTGCTTCATGGTCATGATGTTTGTGCAGAAATAGAAACCCTGACTAATACAGTAGGGTTTGTCTGGAAGCACATGCAGAGGTCATGCTGTTTGCATGGTAAGTTCTCCAACTCAAAGGTTTATTAAGCAACAGATTACATCACTCTTAACTGGGCTAGTGAAGGCCACCTTAGTAACCAGGTGATTGAGAAGCATCCTGTTAGTAGCCTTGGGTAGTTTAAATGTCTTCAGGGATGGCATTTCACTTTGGGCATCAGATAACACTATAAGCTAATTGTGCTCATATTACTCTTTTAATTGGCAACCAATACAGCTATTGGGCCTCAGAGAATGTGGGTGCCTAGTCCAAGGGAAGGAAGGCATATTCAGTCTAGAACTTGAACTGTCTTTGGTCAGTGTTTTCTCTAATGAACTTTGTTCTATTGTCTTCTTGTTTTTAATTCAAAGATTTTTAAGCAGTAAAGAAAACATTTAAATAATGGAAACATATTCTAAAATGTTGCTTTTGGAAAAGGCAAGAAGTATTAGCATGATTCTGAATATGAAGAGAGCAGCTTATAGTTCCATTTTTTATATTTGAATCTTTAGTATATGGGTTTATCCTTCTACACATTCTCCCTATAAAGATAACTTTTGTTTGATAAACAAAATCCTTGGAGCATTTATTCTGGGGTGGGAATTAACATGATCCCAAGGAAACCTTTTAAATTTTGATAAAGAGAATTAGAGTTGGTATATCAGACTTCTTTCCTCAGGAGATTGTATCTGTCTCTGAGAACATTAGCAAAGCAACATTTCTAGCAAACCTGGAATGCTAGGGGTTTCCCCTGGCCTTTAGCATGCACAGAGCATTGTGCTTCTTACTTACCTGGAAGTTTCCTGAGATTTCAGTAATCATAACAATGATATATGAAGAAAATCTCACTATAACCATTTTGCTCATGTAAATATAAAGGAAATGTTAACAATGATCCACATAAAAATAATCAGTAAGAAGAACTACTCTTGGGAATTAAGATATTCAGGATATCTCCCTAGAAAAAGGACTCACTACTTTTTTTTTTATAACACTTACCTAGTACTTACAGTTATCAATAATTGAACTGTAGGATTCTGGAGTATACACAATGGTTTTAGAAAAGTAAATAAACTATTCTAACAAGGACATAACTCTCTGGAAACATTTCTCTATCTATGCTCCTAAAAATACATTAGAAAAGTAACAGGGAGCTATCTATTTTCAATTAAAAAAATTAAGATCTCAAAGGCAAAGAAAGTGGATTTGAAAATATTAGAGATTTGGCAAGGAAAGATGGAATACTGGCTCAAGGTATCAAAAGTGCTCCCCACGTTTAAATGTCAGACAAAATAAATGAGACTCTCTCCTCCAGGCACAAGGCATGGTTTTGCTGTTATTAAATCGCAATGGTGTGAATCGACAAGAGGCCCAACTCACTCATGACTGCCAGGAAGAAGGGCTCATGTGGACCATTCATTTCTCAGCCAAAGCAATCATTTTGCTTAGATGACCCCAACAGCCAGTCAAGAATTAGCCACCATAAACAGATTAGCGCCTCCTGTATCTTAGCCTAGACTGTTATCCCATCCTGTTTACCTTGGAGCTATCCCTTTTCTAGCTTACATTAGTAAAGGGTCACGCGTTGGGGGGATCTATGGTGAGGTGCTCAGGGGTTTACCTATTTTTCTGTATGCAGAGGGTATTCCATGTTGTGTCCTGAGAAAACATGGGTATCCAGGTTTTTATTTTCCTCCTTGGGAAATGGGGTGGAAGTTAAGGGTTCCGGCCTTGGGGGTGGGGATTCAGCAGGTAGAGTTATCTTCCCAAATATTCTTACTGGGAGTTTGTCAACACATGAAGATGATGTCCTAGGGCAGCTGATTGTTCCAGCATGGGACTCTGAGGCTCCCACTGCAGATGCTTGCCTTGCTGTGGGATGAGGGATCTTGTGCAAGCTGCAATATGAGAGCTCCAGTGACAGAGACAAAGGAAGCTTAGGTGGATGGGGAGAATAACCTCACAAATTTAGGTCATCTAAAACTCATCACCCCTGCCTGCCTTTGTTGATTTATGCTGTTGATCTGCCACGGAAACATGTGCATATTTCACAACAGAATTCACTGAGCTGTATTTAAGGTTACAGTGCTCCGTTTCCACACTCCATGACAACCCAGAGGAAAAATGACTTCTTGTATTCTGTACCAGACATAGTAGAATACCTTCTCTTGGCTTTTTTTTTTCTTTTACTATCTTGGATACTGTAAGATTATATAACCATTTTCCTTCTCCTTTGTTTCAACTCCTAGAACATTTATGATCAGATTCATTCATCACTACTAATAAACACCCAATACCCTAAGGCAGAGGATCTACAAAAACAGACTTAACTAAAATGCTGTAATCTTTAACTTTCCTAAACTTTTCCATGTATTTATTCATTTTTCAGTTCATTTAATTACATATATTCTTTTGTATTTGTTTTTAAATGTCATTTCTGGAACAATGTAAGCTGGAGTTGAATACATTGTATCTGATTTTCACTGTGAAGGTGCAATTCATGTCTTTCTATGGGGAGTTTCAGTCAGACCTAAACACAGACTCTTAAAACAACTTAAGGAGAGACTGTAATGTCTTTAATGAGAGAATGAATGTCCTTAAGAGAGACTTTCTCTGAGGACAATCAGTATGAATGTGCAGGAAAGTGTGTGTGTGTGTGTGTGTGTGTGTGTGTGTGTGCGCGCGCACACGCGCGTGCATACCTGCATATGCACATGTGTGAAGGCCAGAGGGAAACCTTAGGTGTTTTTCCGTTGTTCCACAGGCACTGTCTAACTTGTTTGCTGAGAGAGTCTCTCACTATTCTGCAGTTGAGAAAGTAGGCTAGAATGGCTTTATAAACACATGCCACCATGTTTGGCTTTTTTACAAGGTTTCTAAGAAATTAAACTCAGGTCTTCATAATTCCAAGGCAAGCATGTTATCAATTATATCTGTGTTGCCATAATTTTATTCTAATTTGTAATGTTTGTGTATTTGTAAATAGTTCACTAAAATTTATCTCATGCCAGAAATTAATATATAGATGTGAAGAATATATGATTTGAATTATTTTTTTCTGTCTTATAAGGCTTGCTATAAAGTTTTATCTGTCCATATAATAAATGAATTTCCTGTCATTAAGATCTAAAATAAGGATGGAAACCATATAAATAATGGTGTTGAATTCCTGATAACTGTCAGAACTATGATTAGATGAAATATATCCCAAAATTTGAATGCACTTGAGAAATGGTAGAAATACGGCTTTTATGTTTAATGAAACTAAATAAAATAATATTTAATGCTCTTCAATAATAATTAAAGAAAACTTTAAAAATATTAAAGAAAAAATTAAAAATGCAAAATAAAGAAATAAATAAAAGCTCAGAAAAAACTTAAAACAAGTAAAAAAGATAAACTCTGTCCAATATAAAGCACAGGTAAAGAATGTAAAAATGGACCGGCAGTGGCAGAGTGTTAGGTACAGGCATGTGTCCCCAAGCCTGAAGACCTGAGTTCTGTTCCTGGGAAACTTCATGGTGGAAAGGGAGAACCAACTCTTGAAAGTAGCCCTCTGACCTTCAGAGATACGATGCAGATGCAGCAGGAGCGCGTGCATACTGTGCTGGCTAGTTTTCTGTCAGCTTGGCGTAAGCTAGAGCCACTGGCAAGAAGGGAGCCTTAGGTGGGGAAAAGCCTCAATAAGATCTGGCTATGGACAGGCCTGTGGGGCATTTTCTTATTTAGTGATTGATGTGGGAGTGCCCAGCCCATTGGGTGGTGCCACCCCTGGCTGATTGTCCTGGGTTGTAGAAGAAAGCAGGTTGAACAAGTCATGGGAAAAAAGCCAGTAAGCAACATCCCTCCATGGCTTCTGCATCAGCTCCTGCTTCCAGGTTCCTGCCTTGTTTGAGTTCCTGTTCTGACTTCCTTCAGTGATGAACAATGATATACAAGTGTAAATCAAATAACCCTTTTCTTCCCCATGTTTATTTGGTCATGGTCTTTCATCCCAGCAACAATAATCCTAACTAAGACACACATATATGCACACTAATATTAAATCATTTGTTTTTAAATTAAAGAAAGTATAGATACCTACTCATGGTATTAACAGGGTAAGTATGAACAGAAACAACATATATTAGAGAATTTCAGATTTGATATAAACAAATAAAAAACAGGGAAACTTGTTTACAGAAAATGTTCTCAATCCAGGGACAAAAATTTTGAAGAAGGAAAATATTAGAACAATGAGGAAATTACATATGCACATGGCATGAACTAGAATTTTTTCTAAAATGTTGTCTGATCTTGTTGGTTGAGCTGGGAGATCCTCAAGAGATCAGTTATGTCTTGAAACTTTTCTAAGTTTAATTGGCTAAAATGATTCTCCCTTTTGGTATAGTTGTATGTATCAGCCTAAGTATTTCTACCATGTTAGCATGGTACGGCAGCTGAGAACAATCCCTACTCTATGAAGACTGAGGCAGGAGAATCAGAAGTTCAAGGCTGTCTATGAGACCATGTTTCCAGAAGGAAAAATAAAACCCTGCAACATCACTGCAGCTTCATTGATCATTATCAATTACTACACAGATGATGAAAGGTTCCAGATCATCCAGTATAGAATTAAGATTTCAATGCTTCAAGATAATTTACCATGGGGCGGGGGGCACAGATTTAAGTGCCATCATCAAGCTGCAAACGGCAATCTCTCCCAGCTCATAGTACAGATACATGCCAACCCCTCTAGGCTTCTCTTGGAGACACAGAGTGGCTGGAGCAGTGTACTATTCCCACTCTGCAACTAATTATCCTGCAGCTGGTCATCCTACCATCAGCTACTTCCCATTGCTGGGAAGAGAGTCTATAAAACTCCATAACCCATCAAGACCTGCTGTCCACTTGTGCCTCGCAGCAATGCCAGCTGAGCAGAACCTATGAAAACCCAGAAGGCCTAGGTAATCTACAAGGGGTGCTGGACTTGGATGAACACTTTGCTCTTTCTTTATGAGAGCCACAGCTTTTTTACTCTCAGAGACATCAGATTGGAATGTGATATTTTCAGATCTAATGTAATGTCTCTAAATTTCCATCTAGTGTTCTTCACAGTGGATTGTGGGAGCCAGACTCTTCCCTTCTTCCCTGAGGCCACTGAAGTCACTGGAGTCTCATGGGCTCACAGTTGTAGAGGATGCTTTTGATGCCCACCAGCAACCCCACACTCTTCTTTCCCACCTCTGTAACAAGACCTCCACTACACAAATGTGATCCTGAATACTTTCTTCTTCACATTGGGTTTCCAACCCATTTCCTACTCTTCTTTTTCTGACCTTGACAACTCTGTGCTGCTCATGTTCTGCCAGCTGTTCCAAGTGTTCCAACACAAAGGATGGTCTCCTCCTCTGGTTTGTCATCATCTTTCAGTAGTGCTTTCTGTTCTAGCCAACTAGTAATTTACTTGCCTGCTCAGAGACTCAATAGATAGTGTGGATCTTCTGCATGATGAGGAACAGTGTCATGGAACCTCTAGGAGTAAGGTGGCTGCGTGCGTGGGCACAAGCAGCCTCTGGTCCTCTGCATTGGAAAGGATCAGCATCTGGATGTTTATCTCTCCCTGCATCTCTCTGTTGTTCAGCCTGCTATGGATTTGTCTGGCAATGAGAATAATCCTTCCCAGCTAGGCATTGCTCCAGATGTTCTTCAGTATGAACACACATGAAAGGGAAACTCACTTGCTGGATCTTTTGGGGACATTAGGTACAAAAGAAAAAGGAATTGTATCTACCTTCAGTGACTGTAAGACCTACTGGGCCATCCAGTCAATTTGGGACACTTGGATCCTTCCTAAAGAAGGGAAGGAGTGAAACATGGGCTATAAAAGACTTCAAATGTACTTCCAACAAATTTGACAATATTTGATATTGAGAATGGAGAAACTTGGAAGTGGCCACACAGAGCATTATTTTTACTTATTTGCATTATGTGTTCTCTATATGTTTATAAATTTAAAATATCTCACAATGAATTATTTTTACATATATGCTTATATTTAAGCAATAAATTATATATTAAGTACAAATCTAGTATGACATGTCACTATAAATTATTTAATATGGCTTGTGTAAATACATAAAATAGGCTCTCATTATATGTTGATTTTAGAAAAGTAGTTTTCACCCATCAATATTTGTTGAGCATCCTTTCTATATTAGTAAGAAGATTCTCGAAACATCATTTATAAGGCCTTTAACATATCTCACAAAACAGAGAAGTTTTGATTTTTGCCTATGGAAAGTACAGAAAATCTGTGTGACTATATATTGGAGGAACATAGAGATTAAAAAAAAAGATGACTGCTAAAGAACATTACTTTTTAAGAAATCAGCTCCTACTTCTAGACAATGAATGACAAAGGCTTCTGGGAAGGAAAACAAACTAATAGAAATCCCAAGGACTCCCTCCTACAGATCCCAGAGCATCAAAAGGGAGCACCATGACCATAAACAGTATGCTCTGGATTAAAAATAAAACAGTCCCCTTTAAGATCTAAAAAAAAAAAAATGAATCAGCATTGTAGTTACATATGTGAAAACTAAGGCTATTTGAAATGTACCCTAAGAAAATCTATGCAAAGAGTCCAGGCAAGCATTTTATCAAGTGGTAGGAAAGTCCTCTTATTAAATAAACACTCAATACTCTCAGAAAGGAGGGGAATTCTTTAACTTTTTTTTAAAGTAAAGAAACCTGATATCAAATCTGTGGGGAGGCCGCCTACTATCTTGGAACATAGAAGCAATTCTCAACCCTAGTGTCTCTGTGTCCTTAACGTGATCTAGTGCCTCACTATGCTGATTCTAGCAATCATCTTACCACTAACCACAAGGTTAAGAAATCACAGAGGGCTAGAAAGCTGAACCATGTCAAATCGAAGGTTCAACACTCAGCAATTTGTCATCTCGATGCCTTTATTTTGAAATGGTATAACTAGTGATCAGTTTCCACTAGTCAACAGTACAGCCCAATGTGCTCTAAAACAATATTTTTGGCACTCTTTATCAAACAATTATTATTAGATAGTGAATTGTGAAGTTACTTTTTGCAACAAAGGGGAACACAAAACTACTTCTAACATCCCACTGACCTTAAAAGAAAAATTACAGATATGATACATTAACACTTTGGGACGCCTGTTTTATTTTACCTCCACTGATCACAACGGCATTTATACACTGCCTTAAAGTTATTAACGCTATTGTAGCTTAAAATCAAGAAGACATAAGCCGGGGGGCGGGAAGTACTTGAAAAATGAAAAAGAATGAGTGTTGTCGTATCATTTAGAACAAATCCTGTCACTGTTGTAGAACTCCCCTTCCGTCTCATGTGTCTCTAGTCTGGAACTACAAATTTGACATTCTTAAAATAAAATGTCAGCCATATGTCACCAGGTAGAGCAAAATCACATTGATCATACAGTGAAGATTTCAAATTTTATTTGTTCTCTGTAAAAAGAGATGAGGCTTTAGGTGTGAATAGTCATTATTTTTGTTGCTGAAATTAAAACTTAATATTCCTTTTACTGCTAACATTACCAAAAAGCATTTGGGATTGGAAGAAAATGGCACTGTACTAGGAGGGGCTAAGTAGCTTTGATTTTTCATTATTATATAGTCTTCAACTTACAGGTAAACATGAAGCCTAAGTGTCCAGAAATTGCTATAGTACATTATTTGAGGTAATTTCAAGAATTAACAAAAAAGACAAAAATCCTTTAAAACCCAGAAAAGTGACTTTCGGTAATTACTTTCCATGGAAGGCTGGACTCAATCGAAGAATGAAAAACACAGCCTCCTTTCTCAATAGATGTCTAGGAATTGTCAACACTAGATCCCGGGGCTAATCTGGGCATCGAGAAGGATGATAAAACCAGAGAAACAGTGAGATGTCCAAGAAACACATACTGAAGGTCACTTCTGAGGCAGGATTTTGGTGGAAATGTTGGAGGATCACATTTGCCCTGGACTTCCTGTGTCTCAGCTCACCCTTTCCCTTTGTCTGTAATCTGCCCCCATTTGAACTATGAATTGAGAGTCCAGGAAGATAAGGATTCATCTCTCTATCCCCATGACCTCTTGTACATACAGCAGAGTTCAAGGAATGTTTCATATTTAGTAGGAACATGGGTGGATAAAGATGCAAAGCATAGATTTATAGAGAGATGGTGAGCAGCAAGAACTTTCTAAGATATGTGTGAGGAGGGAAAAATGTGATCCTAATGTGTAAGTAGACTTGAGAGAACTCAATAAGGACACTAAGGAGAGGATAGTTTAAGAGTAAACAAGTGGTTGGTGGTGACAGATAAAGGAAATTATCAAAAAGTGCTGAAAAATAAATCCTGCTTCCTAAAGCAGTGAGTGGTTCTTAACCTTTATAATGCTGTGACCCTTTAATACAGTTCTTCATGTGTTGGTGACCACCCCTGTCAACCATAAAATTATTTTTTCTTGCTACCTCATAACTCTATTTTTGCTGCTGTATGAATTGTAATATAAATATCAAATATACAGAATGTCAAATGACTCCATCAGAGGGTTTTGTGACCAGCATGTTGAGAACTGCTATCTAAAAGTGGCATCTGAGACCAAGGAAGAGCTCAGTGGATGGCAGGATGCCCACAGGGCTATACGGGCCGAAGGAAGGAGTGAGGTCACATTCCTAGATTATAGTAGTAGAGACTCACTATTCTCCATAGGTGTGGCATTATGTATGGATTAAAACTCTATGCAAGGATTCCCAGGGACTGGGGAAGGAAGGAGCTGAGGACATTGGAAAAGAAGAAGCTAACAATTGCTGTGTATCACCCATCATGGATTTGCTACTCGCTATTGGAGACAAGTTCACTCCCCAGAGTGGCAAGTGTGGTGTCAGCAGGTTTGGACAGCCTGAGAGAGTAGCAGAATCTGGGGCATGAACTAAAGACAAGGCCTCTGGAATCAAGCTCTGCATTTAATCAGCCCCCAGGCGATACATAAGCACAAGGGCGTTTGAGAAACGCTGTTTTCGGTTTACATGAAAAGATGTTCAGAAGTCCAGGAATGTTTCATTATTTCTTCATACCTGAACTCAGTCTCATCAGAAGCCAAGTTTCTTCCAGTGGGAACAAAAACGACTTTATACTTGTCACCTCTGGGCAGGGAAGTGTCTCTCAGTTTCACGCAGTCTTGCTGGGGTGAATGGTTGACTGAGTGGGGGATCTCACTTTTCTCCAGTGGGATGGCCAAGGCAGGTCCACCAGCTCAGCAATAGCACATGTGTTACTTATTGCTTGGTAATAAATGATCATCAAATGCAGTGGTTGGAAATAAGTGTCACTTTAAAAATTCTTCTGATTCTTGAGTCTGCTGGGACTGTTCTAGTCTGGGCTGGTTTGGCAGATCTCTGTGCTCCGAGAAATTTTTCTTAATCCTGAGCCCACCTTTTGCACACAAACTTCAGATTCTCTCAAGCCTTTAGTCATGTTGTACTTAAAGGAAAAAGAGTCTTCGTTCTAGGGTGTCCGTGTTTCCTTTATCTCCTTTCCACAGTTGGCAACAACATAGGTAGGCAACTGTCCTAGCAGACACAAGAAGAAGAACAAAGACCACTTCCATGTTTAAAATTGCCCACTACATTGGCAACCTAATTTTTTTATTTAATGTTTCCTTACTCTATAATTGAAGATTAACAGATTAGCAAATTTAACCTCAGTATATTTAAATGATTCTCAAAGAGACCACTTTGGAAATATCTAAAGTCAGAATTTGAGGGTAGTTGTCCCATCTTCGGCCATGTTCCAGTGCTTAAGGTTCCATCTCAAAGCATTACTATTATTACTCTTGTCAAATAAAAACTATGTTTGCCATCCTTCCTCTTGACATGGGGCAGCCTTTTGGAAATGTGTCCGATGAGGAGGTCCAACCTTGCAAAGCTATGCTGTCCTGACCACTGCCTAGCATCACTCAGAAGATGGTTAGTGGGGATCTCTTCCCAGTGGGTGTTCATAGAACTGAGTGGTAATTCTAGGAAACACACAGATGCTGCCCATGATTCAGACTCACACACCTGAAATCCAGGTCACTTTTCTACCATTAACCTACATTATTCTGCCTACGTGGCTCTGGATTATATAGCTCTTTGTTTCTTTGGAGATCTTGACGTTTCTTTCCTTGCTCTCCAGCAGGGGTCACATGCCTGCGAGAGGCCTCCAAAAGCAACATTCCACCCACTCTTCCCAAGCTCAAACAGTACTCTGTGTTCAACAAAGGTCACTGAACCACAGTCAAAAGACAAAGCAGCTAAATTTAGATGAGTATTTCAGAATTAGAATCCTCTCCTGCCAGGATTCTGGCAAAATTAAAATTTCTGAACAAGTCTGATGTAGCAGACCCCACACGATAAGCCTGGGAGATATGGCTGAGTGCTCTTGCAGAGTCACCTCAGCAAGAGGTGGTATTCCTCACCCTCTTACAGACCATCTATGCTGGAACTCCAACCGCTGCTTTGCATTTGCCAGCCTTGAAAGTGTGTTTCTGGTCACAGCAGATGTTTAGCTTTCAAAGGTGGCCACTTTCCAAGGCCCTTTGCCAAGGACAGCAAGTGACTGGTCAGCTACATAAGTTTTTAGCACATCTACACTCATAATTGGTTATGTTTGTGTAGAAGTCCTCAACAGGCTGCCTAGATGCAGCGTAAGGATATCTCACTAGGCTCCCTATGAGCAGTATGTTATAGATTACAGAAAGGAAGGGCAACAATATTTTTTCTGTAGTACTTTAGCTATATTTAAAATAGCCCTTAATACTTATGATGGTGAAATAATTTACCAGGAGAGTGTTAAGTGTCAAAGTCCAACTTTCTAACTTTGCTCAAAATGAGATTTCAGTGACATACAACAGTTTATTGTTTTTATTATTAACATATGCTAATTGTACAGATTTGTAAGTTTCACTGCAACACTTACATAGACTGGTCACGGTCACCTTTCTTCTAACCTCTCTTGCCCTCTTCCACTCCCCACCTCCAAGTCCCTGGTGCTTTTCCTTCCCTTAAAATCCTTCTCCATTTTTTTTTAAGTTTATATGTAAAAGAAAATATGTGATTCTTGCCTTTCTGCATTTGGCTTATTTTGCTTAATATGATATTTTTGAATTCCACTTTTCCTATGGAAATGATATTATTTTAATCCTTTTAACCATTTGAAAACCCTATAATGTATACTTTCCATTATTTTAAGTGGGCTTTGTTTTCTTTCCATTCCTCTTTTCAGGACCATTGGATGATATCATGACACTCCATTAACTGTGAGCACCAGCCTCTGCACATCTCTCACAGGAGGCCTCTCACCCCCTGTAAAGATAATGCCTTCTTCGCTATATTCTGAGATTACCAAGCTGTACACATGCACGCACGCACACACACACACACACAGAGAGAGAGAGAGAGAGAGAGAGAGAGAGAGAGAGAGAGAGAGAGAGAGAGAGAATACCCTGAAGTGAAGTTCCTACTTGAATAAGCATTTGAATGTGGGATAGTGTCTTAGAGTTTCTATTCTTGCACAAACATCACGACCAAGAAGTCAGTTGGGGAGGATAGGGTTTATTCAGCTTACATTTCCACACTTCTGTTTATCACTAAAGGAAGTCAGAACTAGAACTCAAGCAGGTCAGGAAGTAGGAGCTGATGCAGAGGCCATGGAGGGAGGGATGTTACTTACTGGCTTGCTTCCCCTGGCTTGCTCAGCTTGCTTTCTTATAGAATCCAAGACTACCAGCCCAGGGATGGCACCTCCAACAATGGGCCTTCCCCACTTGATCAGCAACTGAGAAAATGCCCTACAGCTGGATCTCATGGAGGCATTTCCCCAACTGTAGTTCCTTTCTCTGTGATAACTCCAGCCTATGTCAAGTTGACACACAAAACCAGCCAGTACAGATAGACCTCTTATTTTTCCAGGATTTTGCTTTATAATGTATGAAGCAGAATTATTAATATCTGCCTCAAAAGTCCTTCAAAAACTGAAATATAAAATTTCTTGCAATATTTTGTTCAAAGTAAGCACGTAATAAATGTTAGCTATGGACACTGCTATCACATCTTTTAAAAGGTATAAGAGTTACTGATTTTTCTCTCCAGGAACCAAGTTAATCTTTAAACTTCAGGAACAAGATGAAAGGGAGTGGAGAATAATAGCCTATGGATTAGACTTGAAGTTCCTCTCCATCATTTTCAACTTTTAGAAGCACTTACATGAAGAAAGTCTGCTTGCCTTGGGTCAGATAGCCATGCTGAGGTTGAGTTTAGTCATGCAAAATTCAGTGTTCAGTTTTGTTGAGTTAAACATATGAACACTACCATGCTTCCCATTGAATCACCACCCACTCACATGCATTCCAATTGCATGAGTGTGGTCAGAAGGACGATTGAACAGTCTGGAGAAACCCCACATCTCTAATACACTAGCACATCTTCTGGGACAAAGGAGGTGGGCTGGAGGGACCAGGGCAGCACATCTGGGTTTTTCTGTAAGTTTAGTTAGGACTTTTCTGAGGTAGAGGGTTCGCCTTAATGCATAGACCAATCTCCCTGTCTCCATGGGGGTCGCAGCTCATGCTACCACTGTTCTGAGGCTTGTGTTCACTTGAAACATGGCAGTAAGTGAGAATAATATGGAGAGAAAAATGGAGTTGAATTCAGCCTTAATGAGAAAAACATGAGAATGCTTTTTAAAAAGAGGTCTAATATGTAAAATGTGAACTCTCCAGATTGGTTGAGTCATTTAGAAGTTTATTTATGAAAAAAGTGCGCTTTCTTCCTTCCCAAAGTTTTTCATTAAGCTGCTCTTTGCTTCACGGTAGGTAGCTACGTTTTATGTTCTTCTCCCAGATGGAATGACCAGGAAAGCAACATCAACAAGTAAAGGATTATTTATAACTTTAAAATAAATGCTTCGGTTATTGGTTGGAAGAGAGAGAAGGAATACAAAACACAAGCTGCCATGTAATATCCATTTAAAGTATAGACATCTATCCCTTTATTTTATGAGTCCCTTATCTCCTGGACAGTTTTTATTTCAACAGTTATCCAACACCATTTGTTCATTTTGCATTGTTTCACTTATCATTTCTGGTTTACCAATTTCACATTTGTGTACAACCTTCCAATCCCTCATTCAGCCAGTGTCTTCAAAGTTTTTCTTCTGTAACCCACTATGTCCCATAATTATCTTTCTGATCCCGTAATCAACAAGTTATGTAAAACAGAGCACAGATAGCCTATAGACGGAAGGTGATGGAGATAAATAGGGAAAAACATCCTAAAAGAGTTGTAACAGATGAAGAAATAGGAACAAAGAATGGAAAGAGGACATCATGAAGTAAGACTGAAAGGAAGAAAGAGCAGGAAAGCACTCAGCATTTCTTATTTTAACAGCCCAGAGTCCCAAAGTTCAGCTGTCCCATTCAGTGCTTGCTTTATTTCTTATGCCTCTGGGATCGCAAAGCAGGAAGAGAGACTTTAGTGAAAGCTCTTAACCCCCAAGGGATGACGGAGTAAAGGAAATGGACTAAGAACACACAGATGGGAAAAGCCGCCCATCTCTTTACCCCCTCACGTGTGCACCTCTATGCAGCCCTCGCAAATTTGTTCCCTGACTCAGTCCCGGTCTGAACTTGCCTTCATCCCATGGGAATCACTTTCTACTTTCTTATCTCCTTGACCCTTATAAAACTAGTTTCCCTTTTCTTAGATTCTTAACTTCACAGGTAGCTGGGAAATTCTTTGATAACCCTGGCAGCTTCCTACTCTCTTCTGCATGTTGTTACTTGGACTTCAAACTCACCTCCATTTGTCATAACAATAACACCATCAACAACAGCCCAGACAAACAAAACAGCAAACAACAACAACAAAACAAATTCACCTCCATTGTCGTAGCAACAACAGCCCATGAAACAAAAACAAACAAAATAAAACAAAAATCCAAAGCTACAGCTACTTTAATTATTAATAAAACTGGCTTCCATCTGATATTCATGAGTCAGGGCAGCCTTCATTTTATGAACTAGAATAAGAGAGCTCTGGACAATATTCGGTTTATAGGAAACCAGGATAACTGGCTAAAGCTGACTGGCTAATGTAAGGCCACTGCAGCATGTTTTTCTAGACACGTATAAGGACACTTGATCATTACACTGACTCTGGTAGATTGAAGTCTCCTGTATGCAGGAAATACTGTTCTGTCCAGAGATCATTTGATTCCTTAAAGTTTCAATTTGCTTATCTGACATTTAGCAGAAGTGACTCTGTTTTAGTTTGGCCTGGTCTAGTAGTTCTTACCACAGGAGCTCAGTAGAAATGAGAGCTTTCATTTCAAGATCTTGTGTGTGTGTGTACATGGGTGGTATGTGCATTTGAGTGTGTATGTGCACATGTGCACATATGGTCTCTGTATGTGCGTGTATGTGTCTCTCTCTCTCTCTCTCTCTCTCTCTCTCTCTCTCTCTCTTTCTTTCTGTCTGCGTGTGTATGTGCCTGTGCCACAACATGTATATGGAGGTTAGCCTTTAAAGCCAAACAATGTATTGAAGGATTAGATAACCTGAAAGAGACCTCGAGAGGTCACTGAAGTAACCTAGGAAGGATAGGTTGAAATGGACAACCCAAAATGTTGGAGGACCAGATCATAGCTAACAAGGACATCTAAAGCCATGGGTTAGATCTAGTCTAAGAAAGAAGCCATGTGTGCTGCTGGCCACAGACCTACAGGGGTGGGGCTGCTGCTACCCCAGACACAAAACGTGGAGCTGCAGGCTTTGTTTTTTGCCATTTTGCCCTTTATCTTGGCTTTGGTCAGATTGTTTACTTCTATGCACCCATTCTTTGTTTTAGAAAGGGATGTTTACTCTGTGCCATTGCTTCTGCCATCTGCTTAATTCTTCTCTCTGGTCTTAGACAACTTTACTCTATCAATCTGTTTTAGCCCTCAGCTTGCCTTGATTTCACTGGCTTTTGTGATGGTAGGAAGTTCCTGCACATGGATTTGTCAGGGGGACTCAAGATAGGCAAAGGAAATGAAGGATTTGCTTAAGTGAAAGAGATTTTATTGTATATTTCAGAATAGCTGTAAGAGAGGAGTTCTGGCCATGTCACCAAAGAGAAATAACATTTAAAGAGCTAGACATGCTATTTGCCCAGATTTGATCATTATAAAATGTAAACATGTCATGGATACCACAGTATATATCACTGACTATGAGACTTAAAGACTCTGAAGGTAATATACACAGAAAAGAGCTTAGGTGGGTGGGAGAGAGAGCAAGGAAAGCCTGAAATGGGAGGTGAAGAAGGGAACCTGGTTCTGAGCAAGAATCAGTATGAGAAATAGGATATTGACTGGGAGATGATTTGGATTTCCTTTACCTGAGAAGTATCACCCTAACCTGGTTGGATATACTGTGTTTAATGTGTCACTAGATGGGAGAATGTCAATGTATTAAAAAGCAGTTTCTATAGCATTATATTGATGTCCCCATTTTAAAACTAAAGTAAAAATGAAATAGCTTTTCCTCCCCAATGTTACAACCCTAGAGCCTCTCATGCTGAAAGTCATGAAGTATTTCTTTATCCTCTGCCTGTACAGCACTTCTGAAGAACAGTTCTAAACAGCTGTCTTACTGTTGACCATGTGCCAGACACCCGAGCCTCACACGCACCCTTCCCTTTCAGACTGGGGTAGAAGTCCATGGATTTTTAATCTGGTCAATGACCATTGCCTAGGTCAAAAGTAGTTTATTAGAAGGTTCTTTTTAAAATCTAATGGCTTTGAAGAGTACTGCAAAGATGCAAAAGGAAAGTAAATGGAAGCTACTATTCTTATCTTCTCTCATTAGCTCACATCACTATTTTTCCCAGTAGGGGAGGTCTAAGAAAGAGGAGGCTGCTTTCTGCTAGGAATGGGTTTGGTATAGCCACACTTCTATTGGCTGGCCTTGTGAAGTCAGAGCCCAAGCCTCTGGCTGAAGGTCATCGTCACCCTCATATTTCATCTTGCCTTGTAAGAAGAGATGAATTGTGTGGCTCCAGCGGCCACTCATACCAGGCCTTTACAAACAGATTTCTGAAGATAATCACTGTTTACACCTCATTCCATCACCCAAACTCAGACACCTACCTGAAACATTTAGACACAGAAAGTCCCACATCTCTAATGTATTTAATGAATGCAAAACAGAATTGGGCATACTGCCACACGCCGGGAATCCCACCAGCAGAGAGGAACCATGCAAGCTGGAGTCTAATCTAGGTTGCCAGAGTGAGTCTGTCTCAAAAACAAAAACAAAGAATGCAAAACAGTAATTTGAATTTTTATAAAGTTATTGTTTAGTAAAACAGAGACTTCAAAAATATCAGATGATGGAAATAGTCATCATTCCACTACTAGAAAAGACTAGTTAAAATCGAATATCATGGGTACACCATTGGCCACTAAGGTGTCTTTCAGAGTGTGTGACATGCCTTAACTCACAGCAACCTAAGGAACAGATACCAGGTTGTAATTTCCATCCTGTTTCATAGGTTATGAATGCAGTGAGCAGTGAAGTTACTTGCTTAGGCTCTCAGAGCAGTGATTTGCATGATAGGATTTGAAACAAGATAATTCAGTTATAGACCACTGGTCTTTTTTTCCTCATTAACTTATTTATTCACTTTTCATCACAATCGCAGTCCCCCTCCTCCCAGTCCCAGGCTTAGAAATCTGTTCCCTACTACCCCTTTCCTTTCTCCTCAGGGAAGTCCCCCTTGGGTACTGCCCCTTACCGCAATATCCATTCCCATTAAGACCGAGCATATCCTCTCCCACTGATGCCCAGCCAGGCAGGTCTTAATCAAGGTCTTATACTTCTTATTCTGGGTTTGAAGTTTTTTACTTTTTCTTAATCTATGGTTAAAATTTTTAGTATTTCTTCATTAATATTTGTAGTCTTTCTTAATTAACACTTGTAAAATATGTTACGCAGCCATTCATACACTGTCACACACACCAGTGTTTCCTACCATAGTGGGTCATGCAGACCTATGAGGCTAGGTATATTTCCACTAATATGTGAAATAGGCTTCCTTTGAGGAGTATATCAACTTATGTTTGGTCATCTCTTTACTTCTCTGGAGGGAAATGCCTCTACTTGAGTTGCTTCTTTTCATGATGGTTCCAAGGAAGTACTGAGGTAAAAGATGCTCCATAACAGGCAGTGATAAGAAAGGGCAGCGATGAGTGGAACTTGGACCACATAGAATTACATAGAGACCTTTAACATTTTCTTGGCCTCAGGTTGTTCTAAATTCCAATTAAGTCAGAATTTCCTTGAACGGGGCCAATTATCTATGTGTACATTTTCCTTGGGTGACAAAAATTTACAACCAAGGAAGCAAAACCTTGCTTCTGTGTCAAAGCCCAGGTCAAAGGGAAACTGAAAAATTCCAAGGTGGAATAGAAAGCTCCTCATATGGAAAAATCCCTCCATAGTTCCTAGTCTACAATTCTTCCCTAACACATGCAAGCTACTGCCATCCCTTTCATGTTCAAGAGACATTGAGATTTCAGTACAGAGGGGACACAGGTTGAAAGACACGTGACAGCATCCCTTCTACCCCATTCTATTCCTAGTACCCTAGTAAAAATCCTAGTGAGATTGTCACGAGGAAGAAGAAAGGACAAGAAAGATGGAGCCTCCCTGTGGTAACTTGGGTAACTCAGTAGGGATTCCATCACAGTGCTCTCCTTGAACTAGTTGGGGATGCCTGCACCAGAGGAAGAATCTTGGTGTGGTAGAGCTAGGTGCTGAACTTGTATCTCCAAAGTCTCCTTTGATCTAAGAGTCGGTTGATAATTCCAAGGAATGCACTGCCATGGAAAGGTGTAGTTGGGTGACGGTGTGGGGGGTGGTATACTGATGGAGTAATAGCTCAGCAGTTGTTCTTGCAAAGGAACTGCTTTGCTTTCCAGCACCTGCGTGATGACTCACAAATGTCTGCAACTTCAGTTCCAGGTGATGTGTCTTTGTTAGTGTTCTATTTATTGCTACAAAGAGATACCATGACTATAACCAAAGCAACTTACAAAGGAAAGCATTTACTTGGGGACTTGCATACTGTTTGGAAGGGTGAGTCCATAACTATTATAGTAGGGAGCATGGTAGCAGGCAGGTATGGTGCTGTATCTGAGGTAACAGTATCTGAGAGCTTACATCTGATCCATATACAGAAACAGGGCCTTACATAGGCTTTGAAACCTGAAAGCCCATTCTCAGTAACACACATTCTCCAACAAGACCACACCCCTTAATCCTTGCCTAATAGTTTACCAACTAGGAACCATTCAAATATATGACTTTATGGGGGACATGAGGTTGTTCTTATTCAAACCACCTCAGAATATGATTCACTTTTTTGGGCTTGGTGGTACTATACTCACACATAGTACACACACATATACACACACAGTACACATACACATGCATGAATGCATATAAGTACCCATATACATAAATTAAATAATTATTTTTAAAAAGAATAGACTAAGCCAGGTGGTGGTGGCTCACACCTTTAATCCCAGCACTTGGGAGGCAGAGGCAGGTGGATTTCTGAGTTCAAGGCTAGCCTGGTCTACAGAGTGAGTTCCAGGACAGCCAGGGTTATATAAAGAACCCCTGTCTTGAAAAAAACAAACAAACAAACAAACAAACAAAAACCAACAACAAAAAAGAATAGATTAGGAGCCCAAGAGGCATATTACAGAATTATAGGCTCTCTGCTAACTCTAGAGGCAGAGAGAGCTATATAGCCCATACTCAGAAGCAATCTTGGGAATGAAATAAGAAAAAATCAAAAAGGACTTTAGAAAACACAAAGATGACTCAATTATTTAAGACAGGTACAGACTTTCCTATTGTCATTTCAGCAGTGTGAGGGAATTTATAAGCAATATTAAATGATTTTACTAAATGATGATACATTTTTTGTGAGTTTGTACTAGTTTAAGTTTCACATAACCTCATAGTAAAAATAAAAAGCTTTGGCCAGTGCTTAATCAAGAATAAATTCCTCCCAAATGCCAGCTGGGTCAGTTAACTCAGAGTTCACTTTGCAGCATGGAGATTAATGACCAAATTTTTGGATTCTGAGAACTCAAGTAAAAGAAATTGAATCTTTGAATTGGATAGTAAGAGAATCTAGAAATAATCCAAGTCAATCCTGTAATTTTTATAATCATTGCAGCAAGTTCAAGAAAATAAAGCATTCTCCTGAACTTCAGCCATCTCTATCAGCCCTACTCAAACAGTAGAAACTACCCCTGGCCTAGATAGGATCGTGTCTGTAATATACCCACATTTTCAGCATTGGGAATAAGGAGGTAGAAGAGATAGGCCTCTAGTTTTCTGCTTTGTCTTATTTTAATGTTATTTCTGTGATGGTTTCATTATGATTTGTCCTGTATTTCAATGTGGAATGAGGAAGTAGGGTTAGGCATTCATAAAGCATATATTTTTGAGAATCCTACATGTAACCAAACCCCTCAGTACTATAATATGCCTATGACAGATGGCAGCAACCCTTCAATTAACAGCAGACCCAAAGACCTTGATGATAGATCATGGTGACGATGGGCTTTTATAGGGCTGGTCTTATGAAATTGGGGATTTGGTTGTGTGGTAACAGAAAGGACCTGAACTAACAGTCTGAAGATGTCACATTAAGATCTCTGGCTGGGCTCAGACTGAAGTTCCGCTTTCTAATTTTCCTCATGTAAAAACAGATAATTTCTTCCCTTCCATAACATGGTTGTGTGGTGATCAAATGACATGTTTATCCAGCAGTCTTTCTCACTTACAAAGTTGTGCAGATAGAGAGGTGAGGGTAGAGAGGGTAGGAATGGAAGGAGGTAGATGAGGAGGGTTAAAAAACTAAAGTAAAAACAAAACAAAGAATCTAGGTGGTAGTAAGCTATTTATCCTGATCATTATTCATATAATAAAGCAATATGTCATATAACAAAGAGATTGTCTTTTGCCACCAGGTATTTTTCCCTAACCCTGTCAAAGAAAATTGTAGCTAGCAGATTCCCATTTGGTTTTCAGGTAACTGCTGTCTCAATCTGATCTTGTATTAATTAAAAATTCTTATTTCAAAAATGCATAGAAAGCTACCATTGTTTATTTACTTGAAATCACATCCCTGGTGTGGTATCCAGTGGTGAGAATCAGCATGAACGATCACAGGTCTGATATTAGAGCTGAAGCCAAAATCCTTGTGGGGGGGAAACTTAGTTTTACTTATAGAACATATCTACCCTGTAAGATCTGGGTTTTATCAAAACCGTATCTGGCTCCAGAGAGATATTCTAAACCAGAATAAGCCTTTACTTCTCAAATCTTAATACCCACATTTATTTATGATTGTGAAATATGTCTTCCAAATTCAGAGCATAAAACAGAACTGATAAACTTTATAGTGATGTGTATTTCGCAGCTTTAAAACTCTGTTTAATATAACTTTATTATCCTTCTGTGTTTACCGATATATGTTCAAAGAATTACCTAGATCTAGCAGGATAATCAGACCATTATGCTTTAGCAAACATATGTTTATAAAGCAAATAAAAATACCCAGTAAATCTAAGAGTAACAACTCAAAAAAATATAAAATTCCATTAAGAGGAAAAGCCTTGTGCTTAGTGTGTTTTTAAGGGTTTGGCAATACGTTCTGTTTGCAATGTGATATAAGTTTGAGATGCACCCCACCCTTATTAAAATACCCAGTGCAGGAGACAGAGGTTTGGTACATAATCGCAAAGTTATTATTCTAGTGATGGAATTCATGATATCTATGATAGCTTTATATCAATAAACAAGCATCAATCTTTTTTTAAAAGAAGGTCCAAATGGATAATGCATATACACTTCTTTTTTTGCATATACACTTCTAATGCTCAAAATGCAAAGCATAAAAACAGGAATAAATATTGTATCAGTACTTCTCTCAGACATCTTATTCTACTAAAACCAAGCATTGCTTAAAGTGAAAACTACTCTTAAAATTTAGAAATGATATTATTCAAGATAGGATAGCAAATAAAAAAAAGCATTGGATATGAAGGTCACTAGGAATTCCTACCAAATCAATTATTCTCTTAAAATGGTTTGCAAAGAATTGTCTCATGACAATTCTAAGCGTAACTACCACTATTTAGAGTATTACCCAAATATTTTGTTGAACTCACATGTAAATTTATAGTTTGAGATTGAGATTAGGATTTCTCAGTTCTCTATCTTGAAAAACAGAAGAACATCTGTATTCATCTGTGCCTAACAAGTCAGAAAACTGTGTCCAGTCTGGCATTGCTGAATTGAACGTGAAAGAGCTGCACTCTCTTTCAATAGAGTTTTATGGCACATATGAAGAAATACATGCACACACACAACCCCAAAGAGAAGATATTGCTTAGATATGTATTAATTAATAAAATGAAGGCAGTGCCAATATCTGTTAGTAGCTCCATTACCAGGAATATGAACAACTCTCATTAACTGAGCCCTTGGTAGCATGAGCTACCTTGTTTAGTGCTTTGCATGGTCATGGCACTTATAATTTTGAGGCAAATGCATAATTATGATATCCATTTATAGCTGATAAAAATAAGTGAGGCTAGTTTTAACTTCCCTGAGATATCACAAGTTAATAGCACTAACTGAGTTCAATCCAGGCAACCTTATTCCTGAGCCTAAGCTACACCTAGTGTCACTTATACACAGACAATAAACTTTTCCTAAAATTATGACTTCTCCCTTAAAATTGTTGAATTCAGCAAATCCTTCTTTTATATATAAACTATAGTTAACTGCTCAGTTTCTCCATTACTTCAGAAGTATTACTAGATTATTACTTACCTCTGGGGTTTTTTTGTTTGTTTGTTTGTTTTTGTTTTTGCATTGCTATATTGCAGACAGCTTTTTACAAATGAAGAATATTAATTCCAGAATACAATTCTTGTGTTGCATATAAACAATATTGATCAAGAGTCAAAAGATGAGAAAACCTTGGGCACAAGCTTCGCAGCGAGTCCCACAACACCCAGAGGAAGCTCCACTCCCAGGCACTCTAACATGCCCAGGATCAGAGCTGAGGAGGGCACATCTGTCCCAAAACTGGGAGTAACTGGAACCAGCAGGACCAAGGAACACAGGAACTCTGTCAGCCCAGAGGCTCAGATTCCTTCTGGTCTGTCTGGGCTGGTGCCCTGAGCAGACCTTGGGCATAAACTCTGCAGCCAGTCCCAAAACACCCAGAGGAAGCTTCACTCCCAGGTGCTCTAAAAAGCCCAGGATCACAGGATCCCAGAATCACAGGTTCACAGAGACAGCGTGACTCTGAGGAGTTCTGACACAACCAGGATCACAGGAAGGATAGGCTCCAGTCAGATTTAGCAAGGGCAGATAGCACTAGAGATAACCAGATGGCGGGGGCCAAGCATAAGAATATAAGCAACAGAAACCAAGGTCACTTGCCATCATCAGAACCCAATACAACCACCATAGCAAGTCCTTGACACATCATCACAATGGAAAAGCAAGATTCAGATATAAAATCACTTCTCATGATGATAATACAGAACTTTAAGAAAGACATAAATAGCACCTTCAAAGAAATACAGGAGAACACAGGTAAACAGCTAGAAGCCCTTCAAGAGGAAACACAAAAATCCCTTAAAGAACTACAGGAAAACACAATCAAACAGGTGAAGGAAAGGAGCAAAACCATCCAGAATTTAAAAATTGAAGTAGAAACAATAAAGAAATCAGAAAGAGAGACAACCCTGGAGATAGAAAACCTAGGAAAGAAATCAGGAGTCATAGATGCAAGTATCACCAACAGAATGCAAGAGATAGAAGAGAGAATCTCAGGGGCAGAAGACACCATAGAAAACATTGACACAACAGTCAAAGAAAATGCAAAAAGCAAAAAGCTCCTAGCCCAGAACACACAGGAAATCCAGGATGCAATGAGAAGACCAAACCTAAGGATAATAGGTACAGAAGAGAGTGAAGACTCCTAAGGAAATAGGCCAGTAAATATCTTGAACAAATTATAGAAGAAAATTTCTCTAACCTAAAGAAAGAGATGCCCATGAACATACAAGAAGCCTATAGAACTCCAAATAGACTGGGCCAGAAAAGAAATTCCTCCCATCACATAATAATCAAAACATCAAATGCACTAAACAAAAAAAGAATTTTAAAAGCAGTAAGGGAAAAAGGTCAAGTAACATATAAAGGCAGGCCTATCAGAATTACACCAGACTTCTCACCAGAGACTATGAAAGCTAGAAGATCCTGGGCAGATGTCATACAGACCCTACAAGAACACAAATGCCAGCCCAGGCTACTATACCCAGCAAAACTCTCAATTACCATAGATGGAGAAAACAAGATATTCCATGACAAAACAAAATTTATACAATATCTTTCCACAAATCCCTACAAAGGATAATAGAAGGAAAACATCAACATAAGGAGCAAAACTACACCCTAGAAGCAAGAAAGCAATCTTTCAACAAATCCACACAAACTTAATTCTACCCCTTCAACTAAAGTAACAGGAAGTAACAATTACTTTTTCTTAATATCTTAATATGAAAATTAATATTACCAACTTATACAAATCGATTGAAATCCAAAAATATGAGGAATTAGAAATTTGTTGATTGTCATCCAGTGATCTCTCTAATTTGGTAATTGGAGAAATAGGTCCAATATTGTACAATCTATATACACTTTCAGCTTGTTTGTTTGTGACAGTGTACAACATAAGGGTCTTGAAATCTTGTTTCTCCTATCTCAGGCTCTCTATTAGTAGTATTGTTTATTTCATGTTTTTACACTATACTATGGTTTTCAGAAAAGCTTATATATTTCAAAAGTATTTATAAATCCAAAAGAAAAGGAGAAAATTAAATTGGGAACAGGCTTGTAAGAGAACAACAAAGAGTGAGACTGAATGCTTTGCTTGAGGTTTGTAACTCTTGTATCAAGTTTGAAGAAGAGGACTTTATAAATTACTCTTTCTTTGAGATGAATGCTTTTCCAAATTATCACAGCTAATGAACCAAATTCTTACCCTCACCTACTGTCTGTGCCACCCTCCAAGCAGAACCATTGTTCATTGAAAAAGTTGGTGAATGACTTTATGGATAGACCATCTTAATACCTACACCATTTCTTAAATGAATGTAACCTATTCTCTGTGGGCTGAGAATAAAGTCACTCACTCAAGTCAAATAGCTTTGACCATAGCAGGAAGTCTGTATCCAAAAATCGTGCCTACAATTCATTTCTTGGTGCAGCAGAACTGTTAACTCTCAGCTTAGCTACAATGGAGGTAAAATCCTTTGGTGATGTGAGGGTCATTGAAGTACAGCCTTATTACAATGAAATCCAATGTCTAATAATTGTTCTTATTTTGGACTTGTACCACAATAAGAGCCAAGATTTTATGCTCCATCAAATACAAAACAAACAAACAAACAAACAAACAAAAAGATGTTACATATTTATGTTCATTTAAGAAAATATTAGTAGAGATGTATTATTTTGAAATATACAGTTAATATGTTTGGAGTTATTTAAAATTTATATTGATAAAAATGTATGTATTTTCGGTATTGCTGTAGACAAGCATCTACATAAGACTGTTAAATTGATTGTTGTTTTATATCAAACAACTTATATAATACTCATTTTTAGTGTTATAATATTTTATAAATTTTAAAGAATATGACAAAAAAATATATTGCAGGTATTGAAGGGGGGTCTCTGGGAGGAGTTGGGGTACAAAAGGGGAAGAAGAATGTGATTCAATTTATTTACTTAAAATATGTTTTTAAATGTTAACAAATTCAGATAAATTGAAATTATGTAACTTTTCTCATCACAATGCAATAAAAGTTTAAAAAAGAGTCAAAAGATAAGGAAGGTATGCAGTTTGAACTTTCAAGGGAATACTATGATTTACACTTTCCTTGTCAAAACTTGGACCTGGTAGTAGGCCTCCTTAGTACTTGAATGTAAGTAGTTAAGTACTTGATGCTTGTAATTTTATTATGTCTGCACTAAGAAAATACTCTAGAGATGACTGATGACGGTTGCATGGGCTTATTCAGTGATCCTTTATAAAATCCAATGTATTCACCACCCCTAGTAGTGATCACAGCCTCACCACAGACTCCAGCTTAGGATACAATTGTGGATTCTCAACTGAAAATAGTGTTTCAAAAGCGAAGGCAGGAAGTGAATGTAAAGACTGCAGACATACTTTAGAGGAAAATGATTCTGCTTCTAATCCTGCCACAATTAACCAACTGGTGAGTTACTCAACATACCCTTAACCTCTCAGAGTTTCAACATTCTCTCACAAAACAGTGAAATTGGGACCTGTCTAGATAAAAAATACATAAAAGTGCACACACGCTGTGCTTATGCAATGAATGAATTCTAGTCTCCTTTGCCCTGGGTATAGGCTGCAGGCACTTTGCAAGGGTATATTTTTGGATCACAGTAACCAGGTACAGAAGGAGCCCTTCCCACGGGCTAACCTGTAGGCATCTCTATGACATAAAAGCTTACTGGCTTTTTGTTTTGTTTTGTTTTGTTTTGTTGTGGTTTGTTTTGTTTTGTTTTATTTTCAATCCAGCTGTTGCCCTCCAGTCCCCTCCCCTATAGTTCCTCATCCCATTTCTCCTCCCTCCTGTCTCTAAGAGGTTCCACTGCCTCCACAACCCCCCCCCCCCCCCCCCC
>NW_022196900.1:45749840-45754935 GCF_008632895.1 Mastomys coucha | reverse complement strand
CCCCCCCCCCCACCTGCCCTGCATCAGACCTGCCCCCTCCCTGGGGTCCAAGTCTCTTCAGGATTAGGCGCATCTTCTCCCACTGAGGCCAGACACTTAGAAACATCGCTATAAATGAAAACCTTAGTGTTTGGGAAGAATGAAAAAGTGGACCAGAAATGGGATAGAGAAGTGAGGAGGCCTGGTGATGACTTCCACACATGGACGGAAGCTGGCTGCCAGAGGCTTGGCTTTTTCCGGTCATGAAAATTTGTAGAATCAAATACAAACAAAAGCAAAACAGAAAGGTTGTGAAAACCATTTAAGTTTAATCTCCCTTGTTTCTTATTTGGTTCCATTCAGAAAATATCACTCTAGGAAAGTAGATTACATCATCATTACCATCTGTCAAGGGCACATCTCAGGGAGATTGTGTCCAAAATATACAGCAGAACTTTGTATCCTATTCTTCACTTTATTTCCCGCATGTGTTTTCCTTTTCTGTTTTAACACCCCCAACCCTTCCTTCTAATTTAACCCAGTCTAAACAATCACTCTTTGCTTTGCTTTTAGAGAAAGGGTTTTCCCATATAGTGACAGTTAGTCGTGAACTCATACATAGGCCAAGCTGGCTATTAATTCATGGCAATGCTAACTGCCTCAGTAGCTTTCTGAAGTCCTTCTGAATTCAGGGTTGTATGCATAAGCCACCAGGCATGGCTTAAGTGAACACTCTTTTTTGTCTTGTCATTTTCTTTTAATTATTATTGTATTTGTTATTATTGTGAAATTGTCATATACCTACATAATGTATATAACATGCACAGATAGGTTGGTTGTATTTTTTGTTTTGTTTCGTTTTGTTTTGTTTTTGTTTTTCTAGACAGGATTTCTCTGTGTATCCCTGGCTGTCCTGGACCTCGCTCTGTAGACTAGGATGGCCTCGAACTCAGAAATTCACCTGCCTCTGCCTCCCGAGTGCTGGGATTAAAGGTGTGAACCACCACTGTCTGGCGGTTGGTTGTATTTTTTAAGCAATGACTTCCTCTGTGCCTCCCTGAAACTTACAACCCCTTAAACACTATTTTTATCTATACTCTGTGATTTCCACTATAATGAATTTTGTGTCAACTGGTGGGTCAATTTTTTATATTCAGTTTTACTGACTCCAAATGTGCTCCCAAACAACATGGTGCCTTTGAACTTCAGAGTGTTGGAAACATCCCTGGTGTTGTCTTCTATGATATGCCTTCTTCCTTGGTGTTTTACGATGTAGCTGTATTGATAAGCAGGGCCCACATTTCTCTAAGTTTATGAGCTCTAACACCACATACAGCACACTTTACTTACATTCTTTACACAACAGCCTTCTGTTGATGGCTTTTAGTTTAATGCCAAAAATGACAAAATTGTGACTACACCTCTACTTTTCCACAAGAGTGTATGTGAGAGCCTAGCTAGAGTATAGTGGGTACCAAAGAATATCACCATGCTATTCTGTATGATAATTTCAATATTTTGTTTGAGCATCCAATTATATATATACATATATATGTATATATATATATGTGTGTATATAGCTTATTATTACTGCTGATCATATTTCATAATGGCTTCCATAGATTTACTGAGTTTTGATGAGAATTTATGCTCCTTGTATTTCCTGAGAGTCAAAGTCCCATGTCTGAAGAGTACAGGTGATTATAGGAAGGACAAGACATTCCTCTGCCAGGAGGCTTCCTCTCTGCTCACTTCCTCACTGTTCTGTTGGAATCTCACTGCTCTTCCCTGGCTCCCTGGCTTTGTCTCTGGCTCATGAGGTACCTGGCAATCATAGCTTCAAGATGCCTTCAGCCCATGCTCTGGATTCATATTTTCTCTTCAGTCTTAGCCTCTAAGAGTTTCTCTTAACTTCAGACTCAGCCAAGTATTGAAACTCAATGGTGGCACTTCAGTCTCTCCCTTGTTCTCTATCTAGCATTTCAGAGCACATGGCTAAGGACTGTGTTTCCTTTCTCTCTCCAGTGGAAATGAGCTCTGTTCCTCCTTTGCCTGTGGCTGCCAGAAAGCCCGTGGTAATCTTTTTCCTCTCTTTCCATAGTCTATCACTTCTTCCTTTAAAATTTTTTTCTCTTCTCTTTTGTTCTATTCTTGAACCAATGTAGTAAAGTTATAATTGAGGGCATGTTAGAAGGAGAAAGTCATCAGGTGTGATTCTCTAAATTGTCAAACATTGATCAGAAGTTGTTGCATGTTACCCTACTTGTCTCAGAGACAGACGGCCAAGAGGATCCGTGTTACCTGCAGCTGTGGGCTGTGTCCTGTGTGGCTAATGAGCATTCCTTTCTAAACATGTGAGGATTCGATTCCTGTTTTCAGGGTGAGTAAAGCAGGCCCCAGAAAGCTAAGTAATTTAGCTCAAGGTTCCAGCTTAAAGGAAGCAGGGTAAAACTGAAACAATCATCTAACTTCTGACCTCAAAGCTCTTTCCACACAGCCCTCCAAAGGGTTAATTAAATCGTGTATATCTTGGTCAGCTGGTACAGGCAAATAAGAAACCCAGTTGCCTGAACAATGGAGCTTACGGTTGTTTTGCTTTTAGGCCATGCCCCAAAGAATCACATAAACTACCAGAAAGATTTGTGACAGAATGCTGGCCATGTGACTTAGTGGGAGCAGAGGGTCCCTCAGTTGACACCCCGTCTGTATAAGAAGACATCCTGTTTCTGCAGAAGGAAATGATGAATATTCTCACTTCACCAACTGCCTCAGGATACTCTTGGTCTTGTTGTCAGTTGCTTGGGCCTCAGTGCCACTCTCTGCCATAAGGGAGAAGAGGGAGGGTCCCATTATCAACATCACCTTGGCTCAAAGGAGTCCTTTTATTCACAAATAGAAGGACAGTCTGTTTCACATCCATCCCAGACATTTCTGGAATAAGTTGAAAGGCCCACGTTGTACTGATTCGGAGCTTTGGCCTTTGGCTACTTGGTTGGATTCCTTCACTCTATTACATCATCAGGAGTTTGTTGCTTCCCATTCTTTAAATTTCAATTATTGATAATTCAATAACCTGAGGTTATTTTGGGCTATATTTAACTACCAGAGATCTCTAGTCTCAGTAGTTTGATGAGCTTAAGCACTGGTTTAGGACTCACTAAGGGAAGGAAATAATGACATATTAACTAGTACTACAACTGGGCTTGCCTTTCCCTTGCTCCCCACATCACCTATGAGTGACAAAAGATGATGGCCTTATTTTCTGAATATAAATTCTAACAATATGTCTAGAAATCTACTCATTTAGTGTTAACGCAGCAAGCTTTCAGCAAAATGCCAACTTTTACAGACCCTGAATGTGAAACAAAGAATGTTTTGCTATTCAGCAAAGTCCCTCTAATTAATTAAAACACATCCAACCTGAAGATATGAAATGTAAGAAGAGTGGACCATGGAAAGAAAAAGGTAATTGTTACAATTTTCATTTCCTGCGTTGGCCTTTATTCAATCAAGCAATTATTCTGTGTTAGTGCAACACTAGACATATTTGAGATTTCTAGAGATTCCTAATGTATTTGTTCCAGCATATTAGGCACCTCATCAAGTCTGAGGTGTTTTTTCCCCCTGCTTACGACTTCTAAACTGATTTTGCAAGCTTCTTTCAGTTCCAGAGTTATATGAGTAAAAACTTTCCATGGATCCTAGGACACCTGTGCTACCCGGAGCTGAGAATCTCTGCGACCATTGTGTTTGAATTATCACCTTTTGTCCCAATAGAGTCTTAGAGTAAGGAGTTTGAGATGGTCAACTTAGTAAGTGCCCATGTATTCCTAGGTTCTTTGTGCATGACAAGACCTCTACCCTATCTTCTTCCACGCGTAGCACAACCTTGACCTTACAGAACGGTTCCCTCCACGCATGAGACGTCATTTATGCTTCCTTTAACCCTAAACAGAGAGCCTCTCCTAAGCAGAGATTGGAAATTGGGCCAAATTGCACATAATTGTGCATGATGAATTTGTAATGCAGGCTAAAACTTGCTGGAAACTCAGCTGAGACCACCAAATTCATTTAGTTGGGTTTGGTTAGGGGCCAATCCTTTATTCACTTCTCTACAAAGTCTCTGGAGCTTTTATTTGCTCACAAAAATATCTGAATCCAGCACTAGATTTTTTTTTCTCTGCATGGAAACTAAGTCAGTTTGATGTTGCTTCTCAAAGCTGTGTGCCTTGAGGTCCTCAGGGGAATAAAATGTTGGAAAAAGGAGGTGGTTTTGGAGTAGAACACAAACAACTCTGGATACTGAAAAATTAAATTTCCCTTATTATTTGTTTTAAGGAGCAACACATCGTTAAGTTCAAAGTCATTCAAATGGAGAACCCCACCCCAACCCCCAGCCTGTAGCCACAGACATTTATCAAAAAATAATGTCTAATTTCAAAAAAAGAATCATATGGATATTAAATGTCATGGTTATGAAAAATTCTGAGAGAAAACTGAACATATATCAAGTGGGACTCACCAGAAGGAAACAGCAAGATTTTTACAGCAGTTATTTGGGGTAATGGGATGATTGTAGGGGGTGTTTAGATTTTTCTATTTTCTAAATTTTCTATAATGTGACTTTAATAGCATATATATAATGAAGAAATACCTGCAGTGAAAAAAAGTTCCTGCAGTTGCAAATGGCATCGTTTCTTCTCACATCATTGGCACTGTGCTGTGAAATGCAAACTTGTGGGCAGCATCACACGTGTAGGCTCCCAAGCCAGGGAAACAATGCCATCTTGTATTTTTGGAACCTCTTGCCATCCGTGGGCTAAGCTATACTTAACAATACCTGCAGCCTACTAACAACCACCAACATTTCCCCAAGATAATCTTTCTTACCAATCATTTACTCCCAGCCCTCCCCATGGTAAGATGCATTTATCTTTTCATTAGCATAGAAAGCAGAGCACCGAGAGCTTCAAATGGACTCTTCACCCCATCTTCTTAAGGGACAGAAAAAACGCTCAAGTGACTTGTGAGTCACAGAACCCAGGAAAGAAGATGATTTCTTGCTACTTATGTCTCCATGGTGATCGGGGGCCTTGGTGTGGTCCTTTTTTTTTTT
>NW_022196900.1:45728233-45749662 GCF_008632895.1 Mastomys coucha | reverse complement strand
CATATGCAGCTGGAGCCATGAGTCCCTCCATGTGTACTCTTTAGTTGGTGGTTTAGTCCCTGGGAGCTTTGAGGGTACTAGTTAGTTCATATTGTTGTTCCTCCTATCGGGCTGCAAACCTTTCATCTCTTTGCATCCTTTCTCTAGCTCCTCCATTGGGAACCCTATGCTCAGTCCAATGGTTGGCTGACAGCATCCACTTCTGTATTTGTCAGGCATTGGTAGAGCCTCTCAGGAGACAGCTATGTCAGGCTTTTCAAATGTTCTTATGAAATGCAGTCAGCTCCTGCTGTTTTCCCCTTTGTTGTTTGCCTTATGCCACAGGTTGTACCCACGTACCCTCTTTGTTCCCATGGTCCAGGTTAACCTGTAACACCTTCCCCTTTGTCTGCTGCAAAGTTAAAATCTTTTTCACTTTAGTAAGATTAAGTTACTGTTGGTTCCCTTTGGCTTCCCACTTACACACCTGAAGCATGCTCACAAAGCTATAAGGGAGGTTTCATCTTCCAGAGAGGGAACTGAAGCTAAGAATTTAAAATTCTTCACTGGATTCTAATATCTATCAAATGATAGATTCAGAACTGGAAGCCAGTACCCTAACACTTCATCTGGGCTTGGAAACTTGTTTCTTACTCCTTCAATATGATTTTGCAGAGATTCTTCACCAAGCATCTTCAAGTCGTTTTTATCCAACTTTCTTTCAACTCAACTTACTCCAGTCTGGAGTCAAGGCCATTGAATGGGTTGAACATTCAGAGTAGCTACTTCAGGAACTCTGGCAGGGAATATGTTTTAGAAAAGATGCCCCTGATGTAGACAGGTAGCATCCTAAAAATCCACACCTGGCTATCCTCATGGTGAGTAATTTCAACTACAGAAGTCACTGTATACAGAACTTTGATCAAATAATTAAACACTGGACAGCATGCTTTAACTTCTAGCCCTCATGACAACTCAGCAGGGTTAACTGATCCTATGACTCCTGTTATATTACTGTTGGTATCAAGCTAAGAAAGCTGCCATATAAAGAGGTAAGGCAACTTTTCCAAAGTTAAGACCAGAAACCAGGTGTATCAAATGTCAAGAGAGAACATGACACATGACAGAATGTGTATTAAAATCTCTTGGAGGAAATTTGTAGCATGATGTTTATACTCTGAGAAAAAAATGCCCTTAAGTGTTTTAAAATAGTATGTACTTTTAAAGAGAAGTAAGCCTTTATTTTTGTATCTCTCAAATAGTATGTAATAGGTTTAATACGTAACCTTCAGGACTGAGGTGGCTGAAAAGCTCACAAAAGATGGGGAAAGACCTGAAAACACAAGTATTGTGCACCAGAAGGGAAACTGTGCAGTCTCCTCTCATAAGAGAAACCATCAACGCTGGGAAGCACATGGTATGAATACCTCTTTGGTTACTAAAAACCGCAATCAGTCACCATTGTCCTTCCTCTTTGTCTTCCTCTAATGTGGAGCTATTTCTGAGAAGTGAAACACTAAACTCTAAATCACTGCTAAACTGTATAATGTTCCTCAAGGAGATGACTGGGGAATGTTCTCAGGACAGCATTAGATTCTAAGTCAGAGATTAGAGAGCTCCGGGAGGGTCCTGAAGGAGATAAGGGGGCAACTTCACATGCCACCCCCTTTGCAAGAAAGCCCAGGGCTAGATACTCTCTTGAACTAAGAAAACATTTCATTCTTTGCATGTATCATTATGCTTTACATGCACAGTATAATTTGTATAGGGCTAAGAAGATGTCTCAATTGGTAAAGTACCTCCTGAACAAGTATGAGGACATCTGTTCAGATCACTGGTGTCCAGCAAAAAACAATACTACTGTGATTTCGCTGCTCTGGGGACAAGACAGACAGATTTTTGGTCTCTGTGGTCAGTCAGTTTAGCCAAACTGACAGGCTCCAGGTTCAGTAAGAGAACTTGCCTCAAAAAATAAGGTGGTGAAGAGATTGAAGATGATGTACCAACGTCTTATCTCCAGAGGTGTGCCTACACATGTACACTCGCACATGTACACGTGCGCGCGTGTACACACACACACACACACACACACACACACACACACACACATACACACACACAGACCACATACACACTGTTTTGGGGGTTGTCTTTACCTAAATTATGATTAAGAACATTGCAGTATATCTGCTGGTAAAATATCCTCCCAAAGCTAGGAAGGGCTCAAACTGAAGGCTATTCAACTTTCCACTCACTCAACTCAACCCAGTCTGGAGTTAAAACCACTGAGTGAAGTCACAGAAATTTAATATACCCCCATGCCTCTGAGTGTCTGTTTTAGGCAATTACAATAATCCCTACTAGTCAGCATGTGATAGTGGGAAACAAATTCTTAATGATCATAATTGGAAACATACGTTTACACAAAAACTTGCATGTGAATGCTCATGGTAGCATTTTTTATTGTAGCCAATGCATGGAAATCCAGATGTACAAATGATGAATAGAGGAACAATAAAGGGTATTTATACAATGGAATATTATTGAGGTATAAAAATGAACTTGGTACTGATACACACCATGCCACAGATGAATCTCAGAGACACCGCGTTGTTTAAAAAGCAGACACAAAAGGCCACATAGTACATAATTACATTTATATGAGATGTCTAAAATAAGCAAGGAGGCAGAATGTCGATTAGTCATTTCTAGGAAATAGTGGGACGGGAAGAGTTAGGCGTGATGGCTTAATGTGGATGAGGTTTCTTTTTGGAGTGAAGAAAGCCTTCTGGAATTAGAGGTTATGGTTGCACAACATGGTGAATATAATAAAAATCACTGAATTTTTACACTTTAAAACTGGTGAGTTTGATGTTAGCTGAATTTTAACTCTACAAAAACTGCAAAAAAAAATATTCTTAATGGACCAAATTTCCCATAGGAAGAACAAAGAACAGGAAACCAACTGAATCCAACTGTCATTTCCTCCATATGTGGGAAGAAGAGTTGTGTAGTTAACCAGCATTCTTGAAGTTCTTCCTCATGCCAGGCCCCATAATACACCTAATAGAGTTCTCATTTAGTTCTCAGACCATCCTAAGGGGATCCTGGTATCCTCAGCTCCTAAGAATGCACCACGTTTACATAAGTAGTAAACAGCTCAGCAAGGAGTTCAACAATTAGTTCAATTTTAGTCCTCCCTGCTTAAAACAGGGTCTTTGGAAAACAAGATGAGAGGTTAGAAGAGCAACAGGAAGCTTGCTTTGGAGTCTTTGGAGCCTAGCCCACCAGGAAAGGCTGTTAGCAGAGAGCTGGGGATGGTGGGAGGACCAGGGTCTGAAATGATAGTAATGTTCCGCTTGTACGGTACAGTCAGTGATACACAACTATAAACGACGACTCTTGTTTTTATGTTTTCCTATCCTAGATTATGGAAAAACACATGAAATTCATATTCTACCTTGTAGCTAGCCATGTGTATACTTCTGAAACTTTGGCACTATATTTGACTCCACTTAAGAACAAATAAATAACGGATTAAATTGCGATGAAGAAACTAGATTCAGATTCTGAAATTTTAGCCTTATGGAAACTTGAAATAGTAAAAAAAAAAAATCCTCCAATGTCACAGGAATGTTTACAGCTAATCTCTGGTTGCAAAATACCCCCATAGGGCCCTAGTCAGCATTTAGACGTTTCTCTGGTGAGGAAAACTTTTTTTTTTTTTTAAGTTTCTTTTCCTCTGGAAATGCATGGGATGGAGAGCTCTATTGTCATTTAAAAAACTATCTGCTACAACAAAATGGAATATATTAATACTGCTGCTGCCAAAGGGGTTGCCAATTTTTGGCTCTCAATGTTCTTTGAGTTAAACCTTTTAATCAAAACTTTCAGGTTGCACATTCTCCTTCCCATCAAAAGAAATCTTTCTTATTTAATGGAAAAATGATACTTTGCTTAAAGTAGCCCTGCTTATATTTTGAAGTGAGCATCTTCAAAGGAGTTTTCTGATTAGGACATCTACTCCAGGGCCTTTCTTTTAAAAAGCATTTCCGTATATACTTCCGGTATCCAATAAGTTCTTTGCAGATTCAGAGAGAAGCTATCCCGGTATGGCTGCCACGTGTGTCGGCTTCAGAGATGGGGACCAAGGACAAACTGGAGGCCTCTTAGCTTTGATAGTGTTGTTGAATATGTATTCAAAGAGTCTCATGTAAGCATTACTGAGAAACTGTTGGGGGAACCAAGTAGAACAATTTACACTAGGAGTGGTGGGACTTTTTAAAACCCAAGTAGAGCTCAGCACAGATGTCGGCAATGTGTATAGTATGTGAAGACTTTTATGCCTTTCAAAGCATGAATTAATGGGCCACAGATCATTCTTTCTGTGTGAGACTCACCAGAGCTTGAACTAAACTCTTCATTTATTTAGATCTGCTCTTTCATTATACTTTTTTTTTGAGATTATACTATCATTACATCATGTCTCCCTTCACTTCCTGCCCTCAATTCCCTCCCATGTATTCTCCACATGCTCCTTCAAAGTCATGGCTTTTCCCCCTATTTCTTTAATTGTTGTTGCTGAGACCATATGATGTTAGTAGTATGTTTATGTTTTTAGAGATGACCATTTGGTATTGAATAGCAATTTGTGTGCTCTTAGCATTCATTTCCTGTAGTTCTCTGTCTATGGTTGCAGCCTCGTGAGCTTTTCCCCTTCCATATTAGCATGTCTATTAGTGTCTTCCCTGTTCAGGTCATGGTTAGGCAACCACGTTGGTATTATCTCTAGGAGACACAATCTCACAGTAAACTTCCTGTTCCTTGGCTCTTACATTCTTCTCGTCCCTTCTTCTGTGATGATCCACTGGCCTTAGGTGCAGGATTCATGTTATAGAAGTATTATTTCAGACTAGGCTTTACAACTCTGCATTTTGATCAATTGCAGTTTTCTATAATGTAGACCCACTCTTGTTAATCCTTCTTCCTGACTAGGGAGCTTTTTCCTGCCCTCATATATTAGATACCATCTAGTTTCGATGATAGTTACATTTTTTTTTTGTTTTGTTTTGAGTGCTGGGGATAAAATCCAGGGATTTCTGTATGTTGGGCAAGTATTCTATCACAAAACTCTATCTACAGGATGTTTCTTATTAATGTCATTCACTCACTACAAAACACACGAAAATAGCTTTAGCAACATCCCATAATCCTAGCTGTTTTTAAAAGATGTTGCACAGTTTTAGTAATTTGTATTGCTATGGAATGATAAATGAATGGCTGAAATCACCAATGTTTGAACCAGCTTAACTTTCTTCTGGTGGGACTAACACATACATATTGAGACATGCTAAGTCATTGCATTATCCTGCTTAAGAGATTGTATAAAAATTAGAAATAATACATTTTATATTACATCTTCCATGATTAAGTGATAGCTTCTAGAATTTCCAAAACATGACATTTGGCTCATTTTTGAGTGCCACCTGAGAAATGCGATGTAGAAAACCATATTACAAAACAAGCAATCTGGAGGAAGCAAAGAACAGAATTCTGGATTCTGAATGTCTTCAGTGAGGCTCTCTCAGTCCCAAGCTCCAAAGTCAGGATTTCCATTGTGGTCTTGTGAGTGTAGCCTGGAATTTAGCCTTAAGGAGAATGTGCACTGTGTACATGCTTTTGAGTCTTTCCTTAATTGAATTACCTATTTATAATTCATCATACCACTTGACACACACCTACTATACATCTATGCTTTCTTTCCTTTCTAATAGAACCATAGCATCTTCTATATTGTCCTGCACAAATGAAGAAATCATAAAGGCTTGAGTATAAGTGGAAAATTCTTTATACTAAACAAAAGGATTCTCATTTATAATAATAAGAGAAATCCATAATAACAACAACGTTTTTGAATCATCATTCCACAGAAAGATATTGTTTGGCATAGGAATATTTAGTTATCAGATGCTAAAGAATCTACCTAACCACTTAAACAAATGCTTAGAAATATGGTTAATATAGCACTCTATGCTCACCCACAGAGAATAATTCTAAGAAACCAACAGATACCTAAATTGTAAATAGTTCAAGGTTACATTACACTAAGGGCTTTACACATATATAGTCAAGACTCAGAGATAGACATTAAATATATGTGATAGAGTTTAACTCATAAATAAGGCAAAGTAAGAGTTTAGGAACAATAAAATAGAACAATTACAACAAAATTATAATGTTATATTTTTAAATTATAATTTTTTAAATTATAAATTTAAACCATAAATGTCATTTAAATTGTGGTACATCCATACATGGAACAGTATATAACTCTTTTAAAGATGATGTATGTATGTGTATATATGTTTTTATGGTTATATATGACACATACATAAACTATATCAGGTTGTAGGGAAAAGTAACAAAAAATTAATATTTTCTTCTATGAAAGAAAATAGGTATTTATAGATGTACTCATCTTTAAAACATATAAAAGTATATACAATAAAAACTTTAGCAATAATTTAGATTTCTATAAGGTCAATTGATTATTCTTAATTTTTACTTATAATTGATATTTTTAAAGTTTTTCTACAGTATGCATGTCTTAATTTTATAATAGGTAGAAATAATAAGGTTATTTTCAATTTTTGAATTGGATTTTTCACACCTCCTCTCATGCATATGCAAAGATGGTAATTCATATGTTATATAACACATCAAAATGAAAGGCATGCCTATGACTTTTCATTGCCCTCTGGTGGAAAAATAGAGTAATTTTATGAGCATGCTTATTAGCTAAATTATACCCAATAAATATTTGTATTCTAAGTCAGATAAATGATAGCTTTATTACCACAGGTAGACTTGTCTATCTTTATTCTTGACTAAACCTTGAAGGAAATAAGCCAGAAAAATCCTCACGATATATATATATATATATATATATATATATATATATATATATATATATATTAAAAAAAGAAAAGGAAGACATGAAAGGTCACTTAAGTTAAGCTTGCAGATTAATAATACTGTATTTTAAATGCATTAGAAGACAGCAAATACTTAACATGTGCTGGTTCATAATGAGTGTTGAGTTAGTGTTTGTCACTTTACTATTGCTGCTCTTCTCAACATGGTAATAGCATGGGACAACATACCCGTGAGATAAGAAATTAGTCCCCTCAGTGCTTCCTTGTCTCCCTGTGCATGAACACTTGTATTCTAAGGTATGGGCGACCATTTAGAAAAAGTTAATGCTAATAAAACACAGTTCAGAATGGAAATATATTTTCCTTGGGGTGCTCATAGGCACATTATGTCAATATTCAAGAGTCTACCTAGACTGTCACAGTTTATTCCTTACTGTATAAAGAGCCTGTGGTCGGCTTAGTCATGACATACTAAATTGCATACTTGCTTACATGTGTTAAAAGTATATGTAAAAGAATTTCCAAGAGACCAGGTAGGGGGCTAGAGAGATAGCTCAGTGGTTAAGAGCACTGGCTGCTCTTCCAGAGGAGCTCAGTTCAATTCCCAACACCCACGTGGTGACTCTCAAGAATTTCTAATCCAAGTCTGTGTGGCAGATCCTGTGCCTTCTTTGGCTTCCAATGGCACCTGGCATACAAGTTTTCTACAGACATGCACACAAAAGACACATAAGACTAGTAAACAAGATCTATAATATAGGCTATATATCTTGTTAGGGAACCACAGTGACTGAGAAAGATCCTTTTTACTTTGAACCTTTTACTTTTAGTACATCTTTGCTTGTCAACCAATCAATAAGAAAACAATTTTAATGGCTCATTAAGGAAACTAATCAGAATTGTTTAACAGTAAGCTTACTTTTAGGTATAGGTGGGAAATGGAATAATATATTATCAACAGTTCCTTTATCTAACACCATTCTCAGATTTCTCCTCTAGTCACAGTATCTACCTTTTGACACAAACAGTAAAATCTAACCTGAGCTTACCGTGATTTCTTTTAAGCACTTCTTCAACACAAGTGGTGTGGCGTTAGCATCGAGCTTTTATGGTAGGTTATTTGGTTTATAGTCAAAGATGCACTGAAGACAATGAGAAGTGATGGTTGTATGTTTTAAAACAAAAATATGTGGGGAAAATACATACTTTGGAATAAAGGTATGCTTTTATGCTTTGTTTTTATAATTAGTTCAATCTTCCCAAGTGTATAAATGCCATTGTATAATAATTTATGTATGAGAGAAGTACCAGAGTCAATATTGAACAATTTCACTATGGCTGATATCAGAAACTAACTACCAAGTGGCAGATAAGAGTTTTTATCAAAAAACAAAAAGAGCTTTTATCTTGAAGTGCCAAAGAAGATACCCGGGGGTGGGGGGACACCTGCTTAGAGAAGAAGGGGAGGCAGATGGGGGAAGGATTGTGGGAGGGACTGACCAGGAGGGGGCCAGTAAGCAGGATATAAGGTGAATAAGTAAATAAAAATCTCTTTTTTTATATATTTAATGTATATGAGTGCTCTATCTGCATATATACCTGCATACTAGAAGATGCATCAGATCCCTTTACAGATGGTCATGAGCTACCAATGTGGTTACTGGGAATTGAACTCAGGTCCTCTGGAAGAGCAGTCAGTGCTCTTACTTTATGAGCTATCTCTCCAGTCCTTATCATTGATTTTGATTTAGTGGCAAAGACTCAAAGTTTCTTCATCAAATATGGTTTTAGGAAAACTTACATAAATCCTTCTATACAGCAATGCCAAAATGTGTAAACAGAGCATGTTATACCCACATGGGCTGATTATGCTCCCCATAAAGAGCCATAGACTGTTTAACATGAGAATTTTTTTTTCTAGTTGTTAGTCCAAGAGACTCCCCAATCACCATAGGCTATTGAAGTTGACCTTGATTGTCCTCCAGAGGTTGAAGGTAAAGTCTTATTTCTGAAACATTATGTACTTCAGACACAGGACTCAAGAGATTCAAGTTAGATCTGACCCAAAGCCTCTTCCCCAGGACTAAATTTCATAGTTCTGAAAGATGCAGCTAGTTGCCAAGGGAGGGAAGGAACCAGTAGTCCTACCCTGCTATAAAGTCTATGAACCACAACATAGTCATGTCTAGATAACCTCAGTGGCAATAGTGACACCCATATCTTAGCAGTAATAAAGAGCTATCTAGTTGAACTTAAGATCTGCCCAAGAGGAGGGAAGTCATGCCTGGTACTTAAAATCCAGTTACTTACCTACCTGTGGCTAGTGAGGTCATAGATCTTATAACCCCTTATTGCTACTTTAATAAACGAGCATAATTCCTAATTATATTCTAAATATGTATCCTTATGTCTACAGGTAAGTCTATCTCTCATGACTTATCAAGGAAGATTCTCTTGCAGCAGAAATGGTCTCCGCAGACAGACCATCACAGAAAACCACAATTGGTTAAAATACAGAGAACCATTGATTGTGGAGTGTTGATGCCCCAACAGATACATACAAGTCACAATCTCTGAACTCAAGTGAAGTGGAAATTTCTGGTATCTTTGGCAAGTCAGTTTGTCATGTGATGCTTTTCTAGAAACTGTCTTATGAGAGGATGTACTTTGTTGAAGCAGATACGTGGAAAGATATTTTGCTGAGAACAGACGGCTGGTGCTTTTCTGAAAGAAGCCTGGAAAAAGGGCATGTGATATTTTCCTAGAGCAGATGCTTGAGAGAACATGTGATGTTTGGAAAGGAAGATAACCGGACAGACAGAGGACCATACTGTATGATATTGGTTCCCCTTGCCATCTTTTACTAGTCATTGTTGGGCTTTGCTGACACTAGTCTTCACTGATGATGCTTTGTGGTATTGGTTTACCTTGCCACTCTTTGCTGGTCATCCTTTTTCATGACTTCATAGAAAGAAATGCCACTAAAGAACTGCTGGTGTTTTACTAGCAGCTTCTTGCGCTTTAGGCCGATTGGCAGAGCCTCACAGTTTCTTCTGGATCAAACTGCCATTGCTGATTTCTGTATGGTGTTTGTGAGTGGATTGAGCTGCTGCTGCAGATTAGTGTGAACTTAACCGCTGATATCCTGACAGCACAGATTGGATTCAATCCAAAGAACTATTTCTAAACAGGTCTACATCCTCTGCCATATTATCATCTCCTTTCCACTACCTTTATCTGGTGGGTAGTGGGCTAGAAAGGAGGTTAAAGCATTTAAGATCCCCTATTAAAACTAGGTTTTGAAAAAAAAAAATATAAGCCTACACCCAAGGCTCAGGAAACATCATGGAAGAGGGAGTCGAAAGATTATAAAAGCCAGTGATTATATCTCCTAGAAATGGCAGGAAAGGTACATCTATAATAGCTCAACAATATGGCTGCCTAAAGAAGACATGAGCAATGAACACCAATAGATGTGCTAATGCAGAAGTGGGGGTTCTCAGGGCCTTATCCTTAGGTAAAGAACTACAGGCAACTAGAACTGTGGAGAGGGAAAAAGGAGAGTCAGTCTTTCACGTGAATGAATCCAGTAACTTAGTTAATCCAGTAACTAAGTGATCAGTCCTGAGATTGTGCACATACAACAAGGAATACTAAATGGACTTAGCAGGATGCTAAGCGTCTATCTATCTATCTATCTATCTATCTATCTATCTATCTATCTATCTATCTATCTATCTATCTATCTGCCCATCCATCCATCTACTTGTATAACTATAACAAAGAAAAGGAGGCCATGAATTTGAGAGGGAGAAGAGGTATATATTGGGAAGGTAGGAGGAAAGAAAAGGACAGGATTAAGTTGAAGCAAAAATTTAGAAAAAAACAAAAACAAAAATAAATAATCCAAGAATTCTATTTTTGCAAATAATCATACAACCATTTTGTAAATTAAAAGTTATGACTGAGCCATAAACTGGAAGGAAGAAAAGAAAATCTAAGTCATAGGTCAAGCAACTTAACTAGGGTTCACTATTCAAGTCTCGGACAAGGGAGATCAGAAAAGTGGAATAGTCTTAATTAAGCTTTCTAGGAGGTCTAATGTCTATTTAGCCACAGATGGTTGGGAAACCTGTTCTCCTAAACATTCTATGTGATTCTATTTTTAAAGCAATAGACTATTTCCTGCTACCCTCTTAGTCCTCCTTACAAATACATATTACCAAGTGTGGCATTTCATTGTATTTCCCAAGAGTTTTAGAATTAAACACCAGTGATTTAAAATGTCTCTTATTCATGCATTCCTCATCTTGTCATAGATATGACTAATCACACCTGGCAAGTGAATCTTTGAAACATTAAGAAGCCCTCACCACCTCTGCAAGCTCTTTTTTTTTTTTTTTTTAAAGGCTTTTGGACCACACACAGACTTTTTTTCTTTCTTTCTTTCTTTCTTTTTGTGATCTTTCACCTAAAAAGCTATTTTTCTCTCCTCCCTATGAACCTGCCAGATGATGGAGTGTCCTTATTAATAGTAGATACAAGGCATTTGTTTCAAACTATACAATTCAGAATTAGGCATGCCACTTATAATTAATGTCTCTGTACAATTTTAGCAACTTCAAGACAATGAAATTTCAAATACACTGAGTCCCTCCAGTGTTTGCAAGTGCAGCTTCTCTTCTATGATGAAAACACAGATAAGCGTTTTAAGTTCATAGCTACACATACAAAATGATATATCTCCACTTCCCCTCAGACACAAGTCTGTGCTTCTCTTACCCATTCTTTGAACAGAAAAATTTGAAGGTATTGTATCCAGATTTTGCCTTGAGACTTAGCATGCCATAAAAGTGGGAGGTGGGAAATGCCAGTCCAGCTCACTCCTGGCACTATCCATTTACGATTTCTAACCACATTAAAACTGTATCTCTTCAGCTGAAGAAATGCAAAGTCCTGCCATTGTGCTCTGCTTGTTCCAAGCCTGAGATAATGAATGCCAGAACAAACTTTCTAGGACTTGCTGTTTCTTAGCAAGCTGTCATAGAGTCAAGAACATCCCAACTTTGCATTCAAGTAACATCCTTGATTAGGGTTACACTCTTGAGTTTCCAAAGAAAAAAACAAAACAAAACAAAATGAAACATTTTCATTTTGTTCGTATTTTTTTCAATGCTCAGCCAATCCACCTTCATACTAACTGCACATTCTTGGTGCAGGTTGCAGAGGCAGTTGTGAAGGGCTGGGCTCTGGTTTTCTCTGTGGGATTTCGTATTACTTTTTAATTTTTTTCGATAGACTAGCAGCAGCGGCAGCAGACGCAGCAGCAGCTATATATACACTTTGAACTCTCTTTGAATGCCAGAAAGAATAAAGCCATTGTTCCAAGGTGTGCAGCCCCGAATGAGTCTGGTCCACAGAAGCAGCATAAATGGGATTCTGTGGTCTTACACACCTGGGGACCAGGTGGGGATGTATCAAAACAACCAGGAGAGGAGAGGATGAGATGGACCATTTGTCATATTAGCTAGACCCCTTAAAAGTCACTCCCTCCCCCTCCTTCACCTCTTTGTGGGTATTTTTCCATTTCTAGCAATGCTGAGGCCCAGCTAGCCACAGGCTAACACCCACACTAGGCCTTTTGTCTTCAGAGAATTTAAATTTGGGCACAGTGTATTTGTGAAAGACAAATGCCTCAAGGTGTATGTGGGACAGAAATTCTGTCCTTTAAAACATCAGGTGATAGGTGATGGACCCTAGTCCTGTTTTTAGGATTTGTGCCTGAGACAGGCTGATCCAGGAAAATCTGAATGCTGCCCTGACTACATGCCAACCCAGAGGTAACAAGTAAATGAATTACTAGGCTGAATTATCTGAAGCTGTTATAAGACTTGGGAAAACTCGAAAAAAGTTCTAAATTCTTCTCCTAGCAGAGACCATTTAGGGACTCTCTCAAATGTCATGTGATTGTATTTTGATCTGATTAAGTCACCCCTGTGATGCATTAGCTCATCACAGTCATACTGAGCAGGAGCACATATTTGGTGCCTAGAAAAACTGAGAGGCAGAGTCTGAGTTTAAGAGTTTTCATGCTTGAAGTGTCTTGTTCATGAGAACAACAGTCAGTATTCTCTGGGGAGTCAGTTAAATGAAGCCAGAAAATGAAGATAAGCAGGACAATGACAGTCTGAGATCACCATTGCTTGTTATGTGCCCTCAGTGTTTGTTTGTTTGTTTGTTTAAATTTTGTCCATGAAGGTAAGAAAGATAGCTTCAAAGTTAAGTCTCATTTACTGGAGACAAGTATACAGTCAGTGAGGTAAAATGGGATGCCTCCAGAGAGAGACTTTTTAAGTTCCAGCCACATCATCATACATCAGTAAATGAATGACTTTGGGGGAAAGTACTTAAAACTGGTGTGTACTTTTCTCTAATTTCAAAAAATAGGTGCACTAGTAGTATTTATCTCCCTAAGTCATTGTGATGATGGAATTAGATAATGCATATTCACTTAGAGTGACTGGCAACACATGCTCAATAAATGGTAGTTATTATTTTTATATAGCTTGTATATTTTATATTGCTACAATAATGTACATTTTATAGTATTTAAATTTGAAGTAGCCTTATATATTTATACAAGTGTGTTTCCTGGAAAAAAAGTAAAGTTCTAGGTTCTTGACTTGGCTTTGCATTTAGAACTTTGGGACTATGTCATGCTGCAAAGTATCCAGCAATGATTGGCTAATTCCCATGTGGAACAAAGTTTGCTGTAGAAGTATTGGTACCTCTTCCTGTCTTTTCAAAGTCATGTGACTTACCATACAATCCATGCAGTGTGTAGCTCATGTACTTTATTTTGGTTTCTTCACCTAAATGTCACAAGACATTCCCATTTTATGGATGATGACAGTGAAATTTAAAGAGATTCAGCAAGTTGCCTGACATTGTTATGTTCCCAATCTATGTGATGGAAGTGGCATGCCTTTAATTCAGGGTGAAGGCCCAAGCCAGTGTGACTTCCAGTCTATTCATCTAGGGACCTGTTTAATAAGGTCTGTAACAATGGTCTCCATTTTAACCATCCAAGTAAAACTTAGGACCATTATAAAGAGAAAATACTAAATCAGTTCTCTGTTAATAACAATGGTTATTTTCACTCCTAAAAGATTAATAAGTGTGAGAAGCTAAATTTAAACCTACAATTGGCTAGAGATTAAACTAATACAGCTCTGTTTTGGAAGGAAGCTCTTAAAAGGCCAGAACTCAACTTTTCAAGTTAACAGGATTCAAGCTTTCAATGCTTTCCTTTCTCCTTCCTTTAACCAAATTTAACTTTGTAGTTTTCATCTTGTTGTTGGAGTCATTCCAGGTCACCTCTGTTAAGAAACACAAGGCCCTTGGCACTGAGCTCTTGGGAATGTGCCACATCTGCCTCTGAATGCCTGCCTGCCTACCTTTGATGCTGCAGTCAACACCCAACTTAAAACAAAGCAGGGCTTGAAACAGAAAGCTACTCAGAGCACAATGGTCCAGCTTACCAACCAGCCAGCAGCCTCAGCGATAAAATATCATGTGCAGGAAGACCTGAACCCCCCAAAACAGTTCAACATTTCAAGACAGTGCTAACCAATTTTTGTTCCGGGGACGAGAAAGAACAGTGCTACATCAGAGAGGAAGAGAGGGATAAAGGATGATGACAGCTATGCTGATTCATTGTTTTTTTAAATAATTCTGAAGCATTCTAACTATTTTGGTGTCATGTAGATACTCTGCAGAGCTAAAGAGATTTTGTTCCAATGTGTGTATGGACTTTTATTTATAATAAGGTTTTCATTTTGACATGATACTTCAATTTAAAATGTGGAATTCTTCTTTGCCTTAGTTCTCTAGAATTGAGTATGTAATTCATCATCTTGGTGGTCCCAGGGAAGTATGCTGGAATTCTCAACCCAGTTTTTAATAGTTACATATCTCCCCATATGGTAACAATATTACCACAATCAAATCCCCGCTACCAGAGACATCAAATAGTTCAATGTGCCCCACACCCAGGAACATTTTCTTGTCTCAGAGAGGTACATTTCCATCTCTAGATTATCAGAAGAGAATTAATGTGATTCAAACCAAAATAACATGCAGCCTATTGATCCAATGGGGAGAGGTGAATGCCCATAAAGACAGGAAGAAGGTAGATAAACCCAGGCCCATTTCTCTTTTAAGATGACCCCTTCACAAAGCTTACAGCTCCAAGTGATCTGTTTGTCTGCTTTAGAACAATAGCTTCTTTATTGTAAGAGGCAGAGAGAGTTCTGGGACAAGGACATGTTGCTGCTGAAAAACAAATGGAAAATGGAAACCAGGAATGCATTGTGACCTTCAGGTTCCACAGGGTTACCTCCAAGCTGGGCTGCTGTTGGCTTTGATGAGCCTTTCAAGTATTTATTAGGAAGAGTCCTTGGTGCACTGTTTCCTTATGAATCAGCTCATGACTTAAAAGAAAACGAACAAAAAAACAAAACAACAACAAAACCCCCAAAGAATTCTATCCCCGTCTGCTCTCCCGTTTCCTTATGCAAGAAAGGGAGAATTCAACTAACCAAACTCTAAAGGTACTCTGCTTTCAGAGCTTTCAATGGGATGCAGTTTGTCAAGCAAGATGTTCTCCAAGCTTCTATGCCAAAAATGGAAGCACAACAGCTATCATTCCTTAGGTGCTTTGCTCTTCTAGAGTCGGAGTTAGTTTACCTTGTGGCGTCAAGTCTCATCAATGGCCTCTGATATGGATCTTCAGATGAAAACAATTTCTAAACAACCAAGAGTAATGGAGCTCATAACTAGAAAACTCTAGAAGCACACTCTAATATTCTATCTCAAGGGATTTTATTCTCGTTATTTTACAGTGTTCATTGTTCATCCTGGCTGAGGCAGGCATTGACAGGAGGCTGAGGATGCCAATGCTTGCTACAAGGGTTCCCCAAGGTCTGCTGGTTCAGGAATATAAACAAGCAAAAGTGAGGGCAACTCATCACTATTAAAGGAGTCACAGAAGAATTACCCTTTAATTGAGGTGTTTATATTCACAAACTGCTAGGGCCGTTAGATGTTACAGAGTAATTGGCGCTGATGTATTTTGATGTGTTTGTTAAACTAAAACAAATAAGAATTGTAAAAAGCAGAAGACTAATGACCAGGGGGAGGTAGAGACTAGAGAAAAGGAGGAGTGGGTAAATCCAAGACCAAGGGAGCACCATTAAGAACAAAGTAAAAGTGCTAGGCTAACTTTCAGAAAGTGGCTGCAAGTCCTTGACTGAGTTTTACTTGCAGTACTTAAGTGGACTTCCTCCATCCCTCTCTTAGCACTGATTCACCATATCAGTCATCACCCATATCCATGGTTGCTATCTTGGTTTGCTTTCTATTGCTCTGATAAACACCATGACCACAACAATGTGGGAAAGACTGGTTTTTTTTCATCGTATAGTTCATAATCTATCATGAAGGGAAGTCAGGGCAGAAACTAAAACAAAAACCTGGGGGCAGGCATTGAAACAGAGACTAAGGATGAACACTGCTTACTGGCTTGTGACCCATGCCTTGCTCAGCTTGCTTTCTTGTACAACCCAGAACCACCTGCTTAGGGGTGGTACCACCCACAGTAGAATCTCTTGTCAGTCAATACCAAGAAACTGCCCTACAGACTTGCCTACAGGTAGGTCTGATGGAGGCATGTTTTCCCTCATAAGTCCTTTTCTCAGATGACTCTAGATTCTACCAAATTGACAACTGTGCTATACAGTGCAGTTGGTAAGTGAACAATGAAGTTCAGGGCTCTGTGTGGTAGCAATGTATCTGAGATGTGTAATCCAGTTAGCAGCTGCTGGAAAATTAGATGACTTCATGTCTGGGAGGCAGGCCCATTAACTCTTATGTCTCCCTTATTTAGGGAAAGGCAAGTAAGTTCTATGATTATGATTATACATGATGTGATAGAACTCTAGATCCAGTAGGGAACTGAAGTCAATGCAATGTTAAAGATAGCAAGTCCTCAATGGTTTCTTTTGTTGGTGGAGGCCTTCAAAAAAGGTCTCCTGAGAATACTGCATAAGCAGCTCTATGAAGATGACTTCAGCACTTCTAAGCTCTCAAGCCCTTGGCACCAAGCATAGACATGGTATACAAACACTTGTACAAGTACATATACATAAAATAATAAAATTTAAAAAAGGAAAGCAACTAAAAGTAATGAAAAATTGACTATAGTCAGGAAAAGTTAGTTTTCTTATTCAAGAATCTAAAGATATATTTGAACCTATCTCTACATATGGATACAGGGGATTAATGGAGAAGAACACTCAAATCTTAATGACTAAGCTTAACAAAAGAACTTTAGTATTTGAGTGAATAAAAGTTTGGTTTTTAATGATTAAGACATTTTCCACCCTCATGACAAGGAAAGTGTTTGTGGACAGTGCAGAGAAATGATGTGTGTTCACAATGCTTCCTTCAGAAAGACAGTACTTCTGGGAGGAAGTTGATTTAGTATTTGGTACTGAGAAATAAAGTTGGATTTCATGAATAGAAATCTTATATGACCTCAGAGGAGATTTCCACACAGATCACCACAAGCCCTGCTTCCCAGTAGAGCCAGCATGCCCATTTTATCCTTAAGACAGAAAGCTGTTTTAGCAATGGGCTGAGCTTGGGGTACTTTCTGCATAGTCAAGGACTCAATGGATGGACTCTTTCCAAGCATCAGTGCACAGGGATACTGAGCAGATGAAGTGCATCACAGCTTATTACATCCTCTAAGAAGCTTACAGAGCTCAGATGGTTCTACTCGTCACTACTGTCCAAAGATTAGAAATGAGTTTTCATCTCCTCATTCTTAAACTGTTTGCTGTGGCATAGACATGTGAGAAGGTAAAAATCCATGGGCAGGTTTAGAATTAAGAGCTATTTTGGTTCAAGTAGACTGACTACCAGTGATATGAATATATTCTCTGGGAGTCATCAGTCAGGATTACATATTCTCTTGGTTTACCAACGGAGGTTGATTTTAAGCCAAACTGGCTCCTTCTGGGCGGCTGCTTGTAATTGATACCCACTTCATTGATCACTGCTGGGGTTCAGATCAGGGAGAGCAAAACCTCATTTTTAGATATTCATATGTGCAGGAAGGTGAAAGAGAAAAGGGAAGACAGAGTAGGCTTAGGATCAGACTTGAAAACTTACAGGACAAAGAATTTAAATGAGTGAAGTTTTCCTTAAGTAGAACTAAAATCCTTAAGATGGTCAAAAGCAATGATCTAGCTGATATACATGTTAAAGAAGAAAAATCTTTGAGATACAAAAGTAGTGAAGAATCTAGTGAGATAGGCTCCAAATCCCCTATCTTAGCACTGAAGACTAGCTATCTTTAGACACCAGGATAAGAACCATTTCCAAGAAGAGGAGAGATGAGAATGGAATTGTGCTAGAGACAGCATAGAAAATGGGCTGTCTAAACCTAGTTAGTATTTGATGATGAGTATATTGTCTACCCTAAAGAGTCCAGCATAAGGCTTGGGGCTCAGTGGGCAAAGGAGCTGCCATGCAAGCATGAAGAGTTAAGTTTGAACCCCTACAACCTATCTAAAAATAGCAAACATCTGTAATCGCAGTGCTCCCCTGGTGAAATGAGAGGTAGAAGAAGGAGAATCTCTTGAAGCTCATAGACTGGCTAGCCCAGCATACACAAACTGCCTCAACTAAGTTAGGTGAGGACTGACACCCAAGGTTGTCATTTGTCCTTGACATGTGCATGGTGACATGCATGAATCCTCACTCTCACGTGCAAAGAAGCATGTGCACCCCACCTCATACCTTCACACACACATATGCACACACACACAAAAAAAGATTTCAGTACAAAGAGAACACAGTATTGAATTGTATTTCTCACCAAATAAATATTCATGCTAAACAAACAGATATAGCCCAGTGTATTCTTTACTAAAACAGTAAATTAGTGCCTAATTTTGATTTTAGGTACACTTGGTATAACTCACTCCTCCTCCCTTCTATCAGTGTGTTTTATTCTCTCTCTATAGGAGTAGTGAAACATTCACCTACTAATGTCCACTGAACCCCCAAATGCCATTCTACAAAAGTATGATGGACTTATGTTCAATTCTAAGTGACAAGTTAGATTTGCTTTCCTAAATGCTGAGAGAAAACATAAAGTATTATTAAGTATATGTTAGTTAACTAAGTATTTTTAAACATACTACAACGGCTGCAGTTATAATATACTGTCAGAAATCATTTCAGAAAACAAAAGAGCTATGGTCTGGAATGTGGAGGAGAAGAGTCAGGAGGTCGTGAGTATAGTGAAGAACTATATGAACAGAAGATGAAACAAAAACAAAACAAAACAAAAAATGAGATCAAAAAGTGAACTAAAAGTACTCATGGCTAGGCATTTCCCTGAGCATGACTAACAGCAGAGAAAGAGAAAAGAATCAAGAATAGAAGTGGCGAGATGAGCAGGGACCAGCTTATGAAGAGATCCCAAAACCACTTAAAGAATTTAGTTTTAAAAGAGAGGAAACTTTGAAGCTGTTAAAGTATCTGAAATGAGCATATGAATGATCCTGACAGATCATCATATCGTAGCCTTGGATAAACCCCAAGGATCGCAGATGAGTTTCAAGACTGTACTTAGCTGTTGAGAGATGGTGGGTGCCCAGCACAGCAGGTATTAGGGCTAAAGGCAGAGAGTAGAGGGTTTGGAAAGACAGGCAAATGCTCTTGATAGAGCTTGGCAATAATGGGCTATAGGGAGTACACAGAGAGGAAGAGACTGTTTAAATATAAGCAAACTGTGGGTTCAGCTTAGGAAAGGTCGAATCTTGCATCCCTCTATAACTGTCAAACAGCTAAACCTTGACAATCTATTGTCAAGGTCATCTAACAGAGCAATACAGCTACACACAAACCCTTGCCCAAAAAAATGGACTTCCTTTATTGGGGAAGGTCCTCTTCTTCAACCAAGCATGTAGCTTTGAAAGGAACACACATAGAATAGGAAGGAGGAAAGGAGTCATTGTACCTACCTCAGACCTGTCTAATCTACCACAGAAATTAGTGAGGTGAGAGTTGTCATAGCTGGAATGACCTCACACCTGAGAAAGGTAGCTGTATGATTAAATTTGTAATTCAGAATTATTACCTGGTTAAAGATACAGATTCAAGAATAATAAGTGCTTGGTAATTCTAATGTAGGGAAAATATGTACAGTGAGAAAGGTGTATAGCCTTGGACGGAATACAAGTAACTTTTCCATTTCTGAAATAGGCAAAGAAAAAGGCAGCAGGATGAGAAAGAAGAAGCCAGAAAGTTGGGATAAAACAAAAGAACCAACCACATGGGTTGTGGTGATTGAAGCAGAGCCATTTGTTGTCTGTCTACCAAGTTCACTGATGGATTTCAGTAAATAAGTGTCAACACTGAGGGGAGAGGAGTCATACAAGATGTCAATGTTCCAGGGAGTATATCAAGAAAGAAGGCACCACTGGCCTTGCTGAGAGGATTTCAGATACACGTGAGGAGGAAACCCAATTTGGTTTATCACTGGTAGGGGCAGGAGCTGAGTATGCCTCAGGCTTGGGTTTTGAATGGAGAGAAAAGAGATGAATGGGAGACAAGGGACTAAGTGAAGTAGAGTGAGGGTGAATTTTAAAATACATAGGAATAGCTTTAATCTGTTTAAAGGCTGCTGGGAAGAAGCCAGTAGAGGAAAGCCAGAAGACTAAAAAGATACTCAGCTATTGGAGGTCTTCAGGAAGGAGACAGGGAGAAGTGGAATCACACTATAGCATTACAAACAGAAAGAAAGCCAAGAAGGCTGCTGAGAAAAGAAAGAGAGTCCAGCTTATACATGGGAGGCCAAGGGAATTCCAGCCTGAAGGGCTATATTCTCTGCTCTAAGAGTGTAATAGAGGAGTCTGGGAGAAAGGGAATAAAGTATTCACTATGGGCATCAAAGAGAGAAAGCCAAAAGACAAACAGTGACTAGGCATTACTTGACATCTAGGTTAGGTAATAGGCTGACTAATCATTGTAAAAAGTAATCTACAAAGAGGTATAATTTTATTCATCAGAACTCCTCTTATTGTGCTCTTTCGTCTCTGTCTTACTATCCATCTTGTGCCAAGCTTGACTACCTTCATGCCTACCTGATCTGCCAGCAGCCAGCCTAAGTGGAGTACAGTATTGCTATTTTGCCGCGATTCAGTCTGGCTGTTCTCCCAAGTTCCATAATATATCTGTCATTTCTACCATTCTACATTATTATGCATCCACATGTCTCTCTTAAAAATAGATCCGTGGCAGATTACCCAGAGGAAAAGTGTCTTTTTAAAAGTAACTACCAGCCAGACATTATGGAGAGAGAGAGAAAGAGAGAGGGAGAGGGAGGGAGGGATGGAGGGAGGGAGGGAGGACAGGGAGAGAGGGAGGGAGGGAGGGAGGA
>NW_022196900.1:45719680-45728111 GCF_008632895.1 Mastomys coucha | reverse complement strand
GAGAGAGAGAGAGAGAGAGAGAGAGAGAGAGAATGAGTATCTTTGGATCACACCACTCTAAATGGGATGTCTCCACCAAATCCTTCCCCTCAGATCTCAGGGAATCTTAAACAGGAGGCAGAAAGAGTGTCAGAGCCAGAAGTGATAGAGAACATCAGAACTAGGCTCTCTGAATCAACTATGGAAAGTTCATATGAGCTCACAGGGAGTGAACCAACAATCAGAGAACCTACATGGGTCTGCACTTGGGCCTTGACAGATATGACATAGTTTTTAGCTTAGTATTTTTATGGGACACCTGAGTGTATGAATGAGTGGGTCTCTGATTCTTGTGCCTGTTCTTGGGGTTTCTTTGCTTCTGTTGTGTTGCCTGGTCCAGCCTCCATGAAATGGTTTTTGTTTTATCTTCTTATGTTTTATTTCTTCATAAATAATTTCTCCTTCATTATCTCTTAGAAGCCTGTTCTTTTCTAATGAGAGACAGAAAAGGAGTGGATCCAGAGGGGAGAGGAGCAGAGAGGGAACTAGGAGGAGTAGAGAGAGGGGAAACTGTAATCAAGGTACATTGTATGAAAAAGGAACCTATATTCAATAAAAAGTAAAACAATTGCTATACTAAAACCTATTTATTCTACATGTTCTTCTTATATTGTTAAGGTAGTTTTCAGCTTCAGCTTATAGAGAAATGGTTAAGGAAACACCAGATTCCAGCATTTGTCCCATTGGGTCTAAATCATTCTTGTGCCACTGACTAGAAGGTAACCTTGGCTTAACCAGAAGATTTGTTTTCTCATCTGTAAAATGGGAAGGGTTAGGAGAAGCAATGAGAAAAGCAAACTGTTGTACTAACTCACTATCAGTTAATAAAACCAAGGATTTTGAAGAGAGTCTGGCAAACAGTGACATTTATAAAAGCTGGTCATGTTATCATTACAATGATATTAAGATATCAGATAATATTTCTGCTCCCACATGTTCCCAATGAGAGGAACATCTCTACAAACACAACGTGATATTTATTTACGTAAAGACACAAGATAGACATCTAAAATCTAGTCCAATGTTTGCATCAACTCATACGTGTGGTTAAATCACTTTATTCATCTATAAAAATATATCTTGGGCTACATTATAAATTAAAAATTCTGCAAAGTCTGTGTATTGTCTACAGAATTTTATATAAACCACATGCTTTTGCTTTTGTATATATAGTGCTCAAGATGGTTATCTTGAAAATCTTGTATTTTTTTTCCTCAAAGTTCTATAGCAAATTAGACTTTCTCTTTACAAAATCAAAATACTAAATATGTAATGAAAACTGAGATGTCTACACATGTAATGAGTAACTTCAGAGGTTTAGGCCATTTTCTACCCTATTTTGGCTTGCACTACTCATCTGCCCAGGCTGCTAATCCTTCCTCAGGTAGAGGATAGCTATGCTGAAGGAAAATAGAAGTCGTGACTTCCTCTGCAAAACAATGTGTTTAAAGATGTTGATGATCCCCATAAGTGACTGATATCCTTTTATAGCCTGTCTTAGAGAAAAAATACAGCTCTTCCCTGAATGTACTTGAAAGCCTAATATCTTGAGTCCAGCTTTGCTGAACATCACCTACCGGGCATTTAGCTGGAACTTATTTAAACTCTATGACATTACATTTTGGTATAAAAGTTAAATAAATCATTAAGTTCCAGTTTTGACTGAAACTCATTCCCTTCTTTTTTAGTCCTTTTGCTAATGCTAAGTTCATTAGTTTCTCCCATAAGACTGTGAAGTAAACTTTCCTTATAGAAAACTAAGGGGCTACGGTTTTCTTTTGTCTTTTTGGAAATGTTTCTATAACCTTCCAACTTCAGTTAAGCAAATATCAAGTTTTACATCTTTTGGTGCTACCGAAAATCTAAAATTTACTAAGAAAATATTAAAACATGAAAAATCCTTCAAATATTTTCAAAGTCTCATAGAAAATACCTGTGACTTAGTTTCATATCAATTTATTCAAGCAACCAGAGGAAATTTATTTTTTAAATTGTTCTTAGACTTAACATGTACAGTCTTTTTTCTTGTCATTATTCTCTAAAAAGCACAGTACAACTATTAATAAACCACTTATTTTGAGTTAGGAATCATGACTAGCCTACAGTTGGTTTAAAGAAGGTAAGGACTACATAGAATATTTTCAATTCTGTGATGTTATAGAAATAATGTCAGTACCTATGACCTTGGTAAGCCTGGAAGATCCAGACTGCTGTGGACACCAAGGGATAGCAGAATGTTTAATATACATCCTCATGGAGAAATGACATTGATAGTTCAGATTTTTCTCTTTGAATAATTTGTTAGAAATGGAAAAGCATCATGATCACTTCATGGAGGTAGTATAGGGTGGTATTGACTTGAATTTGTCTTTATAATGTGTAGAGGGCCTAGGGGCATTCGAAATCCGTTTTCTTTATTCAGTTATTATGAAGTCGTCTTTCTTCAGAAAGCTAGGCAACAAGAGAAAACCCACACAGCACCTTTATGTAAATTACCACATGGGGCAAACTCCCCTGTGAAGACCATAGCACATTTGTTCTTTGTTTGAAACCAATCAATGTCCATGAGCTGATGAATTGAGTTGTATCTTAGACTATTTTTAGTTGGCTATGCTGTCTGTCTTAGGAGTAGATATTTATGAATGTTTCAATCAAAATAAATATGAAAATGCTTCCATTGTACTCATATGAACCCATGTCCCATGGATTAAAAAGTTTGCATATTTAATCAAGGTCTGTTATTCCTCTAATTATCACTGCCAATATACTAAGGTACTGAAGTTATGAACTATTGGGCTTTTATTACACACACACACATTCATATATGTATATATACACATATATAAATGTGTCTGTATATGTGTGTGTATGTGTGTTTTCTCTTAAGGACCTTAGGTAATTATACACACAAGGAGGTATCTTGGTTAAAAGAATAACAGAAATATCACAAATAAAAGCACAGAGAAGAGAACAATCAAAAAGTTTCCCAAACGAGATCTTCTTTATCTCAAGAACTAACTGGTAGGCCCAAATCTCTCATCCCTGTTGAGTTATCATCCTTCCTAATTTTTTTCCTGTAATAGAAGCATCATTATTGAAATGAACAGACAGAAATGTCTTTATTCTAGTTATTTTCCTTTTCCTAACTTCCAGTAATGTGACTAAACAGGTGGCAAGAGTGTGCCTGTGGGGAGATGATTCTGATTGACACCCTGTGAGCATAAAAGCAATCGCAGAAACTAGATGGGTTAACTGGTTTATTTAGAGAGTAATTTGTAGGAAGGCTAAATAGTAAAAAGTAAACAAAATAATGATTTGACAAAATTAAGAGTTGTAAGGTAACCAGCAGTGGGAAAATCCAATTTTCGGGTTAAAGTAGAAACACAAGCTTCTCAAAGCAGGATGGGATGGTTATCTCAGTGATTCACAAAGCAATCCATAAAGCACAATTTCCTGCATGTATGTGTACGTGTGTGGCTGTATGCAAGAGGGAACAGAATAAAGGCATAGAACTTGTCAGACCTTTATGGTTCAAATTCACATTTTTTACATAGAAAATGAATGTTACTCCAGAGACCAAAGGCCTTGTCCACACCCTGTCTATTTAGTTTATTATTTCAGTTGTTCACTAGCAATCTAAGGAGTATGTATTACTATTATGAATTATCATCATTATTCTTTTTATTGTTGTTCCCCTCTTACCGAGAATTTAGAAAACTAAGAAAGTGCATCCAGGGCTTACAGGGTGGTATGTTTATATAGGGTCAAGAGTGAAAAGAATCAGTTTCATTTCTATGACTAGGGAGTCTCAACCATTGTCTCCTTTGATATTTTTAGATTGAGTTTTGAGTTTGAGTGTGTGTTTGTGTGTGTGTGCATGCACACATGCATGCATGCATGTCCATGAGTGTGTGGTATTGCATACAACCACCAAACACACATGAATACAGTGCCGCTGGAATCCAGAAGAGATGTCAGATCCCAGGAAGCTCGAGCAATAGAAGGTTGTAAGTCACCTGACCTAGGTACCAGGTACCAAACTCAGGTCCTCCAAAAGAGACCTATGTGCTTATAATTGCTGAGCCATCTCTCTAAGCCCGAGTAGTTTTAAAGCCAATTGGTTTTAGATGTATTCTAATTCAGGTTAGACTCTCAAAACATTTTTGTTGCCTTAGTCAGATGTGAGTGCTCTGTTTGGTTCCCACTGTGTAAATGGGAAACACCTCCTATCTTACTAAAATCAACAATGTCTTGAAAGAGATTCCATAACTATGATCCTCCCCCATTGCCCACAGAACTAAAACCCAGACCAAAATTTGGTTTTTTATTCATCATTATCCTCCTCTTTTTTCCTATATGTTTATTGGTCAGTAACACATCCCCAAGAGAAGGATGGTTTCCTCTTTTCTTTACAATGGAAAATACACTTAGTGGATATTTCTTGAGAATTTTCCCCATCCAAATCTTCAATGTTGAGGGCACAAGATCCTTGTGCTCACAGATAAGCACTAGAGAACCCTGAAATGTTAAACATGCAAAGTTGTCTCTTCAACAAAAGAGATGTATACCTGTTTTCTGCCTGGAAAACAGAGTGGATGTAGTTAATACCCTGGTGATTCATGCCATCTGTATAGGCTCAGGCCACACCTGAGTGCACCCAGACCATTATGTTTATTCCAGACCATTCCTTCCTGACCTTTATCTTCAGCATTGCTTTTAAGTCAATAGAATTCATCCCTAGGGGAGATGTCATGTATACTTTATAGCTTGGTGACCTCTGTGATGACCTAGACCACACTAGATTCTCCCCTTGGCCCTTCAACTATAGAATACGTTCTTATGGAAGATGTTGCATGTATGTTGCAAAATAGTTTTGATGTAGTCACATCCTAAGCTTTATTGTGATAATTGTTGCCAGAAAACTTTTTACCAACCTTGTACTGTGCTTAAATATGTCCATATGTCCAAATTCAATGGTCCTGGTGTCAGACTCTAGACTTTTGAACCAACAAAGGCTACTGAGTCACACTGAATGAGATTTCTTTCTTGACTCACATGGAACATTATTCTGCTGGCCCTGACATTTGAAGAGATCCCACACACTTGAACTTGGTTACAGGACCAAACTGGAATATTTTATTATTTAATTGGTATTGTTGTTGTGGAAGGGGAGTCTGTGTGTGTATAGGCACATACAGAGGGTATGTGTCACTGTGCTCATGAATCCTTAGTCTCTTTAGAAAGCATCTTTTACCAAGCTTGGCCTTGCAGAGTTTTGCCTAATCTGGTAGCTTCCTGGATATACTGTTCTCCACTCCTCTGCAATGGGGATACATGCGCATGTGAAGATACCTGCTATTTTTTCTTTTACATAAATGTGGGCTCTGAATTCAGGTCCCCATGCTTGCATATCAAGCTCTTTTACTGAGCCATTTCCAGGGTAAGAGCATTCTGTCCCTGTGTTTTGAATACTGTCTCTCTTACTAATCAAGTATTCATCATATTTGAAAAATTATGTCAAATTATTTTTTTTGCAGAAAATACAGTATTAATATATGCTATTAATACATGGCAACATAACAAATAACCACACCCACATTAAAACCTTGGTACCTTATTTGTTAACTTGCTCAGCAAGTTTTGATAAAATATCCCTGGCATTCTGGCAGCTCATGCAAAACTACTTGTGGTGAGATTGGAGAAAGAAAGGAAAAACTGGGTAAAAGTTTCATTACTGGCTTCTTGCTAGTTGTCCCAGAGTTAGGTGCATGCATTAGTTAGGGTCCGCTAGGGGAACAAAACCTACAGAGTAAGTTAAACCTTACAGAGTAAGAGTAATGATATAGTCGCCCAGAAGAGGTCAAGAGTCAGATAGCTGCACAGTCCAGAAGGCTCAGTGTCACAGCATTCCTTGTCTGACCACATAACCTAGAGGCTTCCTGGCAAGTCCCTGGATGCTCAGTCAGTGAAGAAGCTTGAAAATGCTCTGCTAGCCTTAATACCAGTGAAGGAATCAGCAGCAGCAACAGTGTAATTTAACTCAGTTACAAGAAGAAAAGCCAACCGAAGAATGTGTGGCTCACCTTTCATCTGCTGTATCTCCCAGCCCTTTCTAATAGCTGAGCTGCTACCAGATGATGATGCTCCTATATGAAGGAGAGTCTTTCTACATCAACTAAGACAATCAGGACCACTCTTCAGGTGATGGTCCAACCTCAGATGATACTAGTTTTGGGCAATTTGACATCAAAACCAACCACCATAGCACTGTATATTCTTAATTCTCTTTTGTTCCTTAGACACTTGTAGATGATGTTGAGACTAACATGTTCACAAAGATCATACAGAGTCAAGAGTCAGGATTTTGAACTCAGGTGCATCTGGTGTGAGAGTTTGCTTGCTTTTTCACTATGCCAGCAGCTTGGGGATAGTGGTGACTCTGACCTCAGGCTCTTCAGTAAGCCAGGATATGTGATGCCTGTAGTTTCATCTATGAAAATAATTGTCTTGGTTGCAACTTACAATTGTTTTATTATATTTATTTCCCTATGTATATGTAGTATAGTATGTTTGCATATGTGTTCATGTTTGTATGTTTACATCAAAGGACACCTTTAGAGTTGGTCTTCTCCTTCCAGGATGTGAGACCTGGGGATCAAACTCGGGTGGTCAAGTTTGACCACAAATGGCTTAAGCTGCTGACCCATCTCAGGAGCCAGCCATTAGTTTGAACTTTTATGAACTTAATTAATTAAATGCCAATTAAACCCTTATCATGCATGTACTTAGTAATTGGGTGGGGGACAGTAATTGGGCTGAGGCTTTTCAAAAAATTCTAAGACAGTATAAGTCAAAGTACACTGTAGCATGGGGAATGCATGTACTTTTAACTGCTGCAGGCTTTTGGAGAACATTGAAATTAGCTTCTCTCTATATAGCATGCTCAGCCCTAAATATAAAACCCCGAACACTTTTTAGGAATTTCACCCATTTTCCAAATATTATGCAAAGTGTATGTTTGCAGCTCCCTAAGATACACAGGCTGGGCAAGGTCCAGTCAAGAATAAGAAGGTATGATGAGCTGCCTTTTGTAGTTGTATAATATATTGATTTTGGGCTTGTGCTAGAAGGATTGTTCCTTGCCTCCAGCTCCTGAATTTACTACAGCTGCCAAGCACTTCCAAACCCCACTCTCTCTCACTCTCAATCCTAGGGCTGGAGAAATTCCACAACCCTGAGAGATCAAGTTTCACATCAATATTTTGGTGGGCTCGCTGCCAATGCCTTATCAAGGAAAAATATAATTATAGGCGAGACTGCAGCAAGCTGATTCTATAATATTCTCCCCTCCTGTCTCAGCTGCTAAAATATAATATAATAAAAGTGATATAAGATACTGCATCTGCCCTTTTGGTAATTCTATTTTCATTTTAGTTCCAATGTTGGATTGTGGATGACTCCAAGCTGTGCCAAAGCTACTGATGCTCAGCCCTTAAAACTTCAGTATCAGATGCAGGAGAGCTGAGGCTTAAAATAGAACTCTGATGGAAAGGAAAGATGGCAAGGGATAGATTTGGGGTCTTTCAGAAAATGTGGCTTTGTTTTCTTTTGAGAACTGCTTTAGTAGTTCAACTTCAACATCACAATAAAGTGAGCATAAAGTCCTCACTAGCACATTCATTTTCTTTATGAGTCCTTGAGGACTTACTTTCTATCACCATGGAAAGCTCATTATAACACCAGGACTAATTCCCGGTGTTCATTCAGATTAGGTTATTCTAAGGTTTGCTCTCCAGTACATCCAGGAGGGTGCACAATTTGACCTGTGGTATCCTAGAAAACATAACATCATGTGATTGCTTATATTACACTTACAAAGTTATCTGTAAACCTAGGCCTAAGCAAAGACATTTTCATGGTACTTCACAGATTATAGACTCAAGACTAAATGCCTTAGTATGATAATAATAACCATTTATTCATCTTGGTGCCCCTCAATATACTTCCTCAGCTTCATCTCTGGCTCTTCTATACACATGCTATCCTGTCTAGCCAAGTATTTTGTGTAATCTCTACACAACTCCTAAATCTTCACACCTTTGTTATCTTGTCACATTGTCAACTTTAACTCTGATGTACATCTCCTCCTTTGGGTAGTCATAACAAATTACATGGGAAATACCCTCCCATATCTGATGTCTCCTTCTCCTCTAGCTACAACAACTCCTTTGGAAAAGATTACTCTTATCTCTCCTTGTACTGAGCATATGGGACAGTACCTGGCACTCAAGAAATGTTGGCTACTTGCCAGGCAGTGGTGGCTTATGCCTTTAATCCCAGAACTTGGGAGGCAGAGACAGGCAGATTTCTGAGTTCGAGGCCAGCCTGGTCT
>NW_022196900.1:45696923-45719604 GCF_008632895.1 Mastomys coucha | reverse complement strand
AAAAAAAAAAAAAAAAAAAAAAAAAAAAAATGCCTGTTTGTCTGTCTTTCTTTCTCCCTTCCTTCTTTCCTTCCTTCCTTCCTTCCTTTTTTCAAATTTATTTTTTGAGTCAGTGTTTCTCTGTGTACCAGCCTTGGATATCCTGGAACTCTCTATGTATATCAGGTTAGTCTTGAACTCACAGAGATCTCTGAGTATTAGGATCAAAGGTGTGCACCATAACACCCCAAGGCTATATATTTCTTAAAACTTCATCCTCAACAATTAGCTTGTACAGTGCTATACTTTGGGTAGTTTCTCTATACAATATGGATTTACCTTAACAATAAACATTTAACCTGGGTATCATATGGAGCCAGCTCTGAGGGCATAAGCATAAGCGAGCTGGTCTTGCCCTTTGCCAGCTGCTGCAGGCTGACCAATTCAGCTACCACCCAGGCCCAAATCCAAGGCTTTAAGTTGGCCCAACCCAACATGTACACCATTAACAAACTGCTGGAGCACATAAAGGTGTCAGCCCTGCAGATCCAAAGCTGCAAGAACTCCATGATACAGGACAATGGGATATCCAAGGAGTCTCAGCGACAATCCAGTATTGATAGTATAGCAGAAGCCACAGGCCTCAAACTGGACCAAGGAAAAAGGGTATACTGTGGCACACATATCTTCCATGATGAGATGTTTTATGTATCTGTTTATTTGTTTGTTTGTTTTCTTCTGGGGGAGGTTGCAAAGATGTATATGAAGGGATAGGGAGAGGAGTGGGATTGGGTGCATGATGTGAAATCCACAAAGAATAAAAGCTTTAAAAAAAAAAGAGAGTTTAAGTTACAGTCTCAAAAACTTACAACTGTTTGAGTTTGTAATACCATTCCTCAGCTCTGTAGGTGGAGCCAATTTTTTCCTGAGAAGACCATAATAAGTAGTATAAAATACCTGGCACATATGTGACTCTCAGCAAATAAACCAGTAAATGTAGGAAGCAGCAGATGACGCCTTGAGCACTCGAACTTCTGAGTGTATTTGTGCTGTTGACAAAGGCACAGTTGCATCAAGGGACCTATGGCCTGAGACTGAAAGGAAACACAGAGCCTTCTGAAAGAGACTGAGTGTGAGTGTGCACAGTGAGAGCAGAGATCATCCACACAACTTTCTCATCCTGACCTTCTGGATATTTATGGCCTGAAAACTGCTCTCCTACAGACACTGTGCCTACTTAGATTAGCCAAATCTACCTCCTTCATCCAAATGAACACCATAATCCCTGCCTCCTTCTTCATCTGTATGTAATGACCCCACCTCCTTGTTCAACTGTAAGCAATACCCTTGCCTCTCAGTCCAACTGTATATAATAAATAACTCGAACTTCTGGAATACTTTGACACCCAAAAGAGAACCTAGTCCACCAATTCTATCTTTTCTCTCTCTGTGAATACTCTGTCTTTTTCTTCATTCCCTTGCTGTCCCAGTCAGTCAAGTCCCTGGAGGCTGTACAAGGACTCAGTAAGTAAGATTCATCCCTGGTACAAAGGGTATCATCCCTGGGTATCTGGTACCACATAGAAGGTAAGATGTTGAGGGAATGGACTAGGGCATTGGTTTTAATTGATGAAATACTTAAGAGTTTCAGTGTTTGGGGTATAGAATACTAATTGGCAAGGCACAGGTACCTGTGGAGATGGAGGGTGGAAGCCACACAAAGCCAATGAATGCAGGGAGTGGTTGAACCATGGGGAATAGGAGGAGAAAGGTAGGAAGAAAAGTAGGGGAACATAAAAGTACTGGCATCTGACTGTGAACAGCTGAAGCTCCTGAAAACAATAGCTGACATTGGTTGAAGATATGCTGGGTAGTCTGCCAACTCCTACTGATTGCACCAATAACTTGTAAAGTATGAGCCACCTCATCTTAAAGATGAGGGAGCTGACTTCAGGATGGTTCCATAACTTACTTAAGGAAGCAGAGATGTGCATGGTAGTGTCTAGGTCACCCTCAGTGTCTGAGAAGCTAGACTGATTATACCACCCTAGATCACCTCATAAGAGCCCTCAAACAGTTGCTAGTGCGGCTGCCACCATTGCTTTGCTATTTTAAACTGACCAACTTCAGACATTCTATTTCTGAGTTCTAGTTATAACTTTCTGAAAACAGATTTCATCTAACCTTTCACCTCACACAAAAAAATGCAAATGTAACCCTTTAATGCTGATGAGAAAACAGGATTCTGTAATTAAATCCCTAATAATTACATATGACATATATGTCTGTTTATTAAGACATATTTATATATTGACAGCACTAAGCCAAAGATTCTAAGAGGGACTGACTGAATGGGGTACATTATCTGCCTACTACTTAGTCTTAGCCATTGAAATAGGAAACACACACACACACACACACACATACACACACACACACACGAATTAGGATGCTGCTGAATGAATAGACTCATACAGGGCATGAACACCATGTATCAATGAATAACCTATTATGGAGTTTGGTTTGGGTCAGAGCCTTTGTGGTACATGACAAGCATACTGTTGCTAGTAAAACTCGTGTGGCACCTGTTTCAATTAGAAGCCCTAAATACTATCGTCATTTTGAATACTGAACCATGAATAAATATTAGATATAAATAAATAAATATAAATAAAAGAGAATCTTTACTTGACAGTTAATTTATATCCTTTAAAGGTATAAATGCAACATAAATAGAGAAGACACATTTCAGGGGACACCTTGAGCCATCTCTATTGATGCCATCCAGGTTATAAATAGTTGTCTTCTTGCTAAGACTCCCCTGTGTGGAAGAGCAATGACACTCTCTTTGGCCTCCTTTCTTTTGTAGAGAACTAAACCCATTCACCTGGACCCGATTTTTACAACCAAATCACTCTGTGAAGGCCCATATACATGCCACCATATTGGAGATAGGTTATACTCTGTCAAAGAGACTTCGGTTTCTTTAGTAACAAATCATTAGTAGACAACCAGTCCTACTGAAATATTACATGGCAGCTCACAGGGAACAGGGGTCGGGACTAAAAACATGAGAATATCCACAGAGGGCAGACATGCTGTCCTTTCACCTGTGTTCCTTGTTACTGACTGTGAGTCTTTCTGAATTGTTCCATTAACCTTTACATAACTTCAGATAACATTCCAGTAACGCATCATTATAATGGCTCGGCACATCTAAGCCAATTAGCCACTGAGCCTGTGTCACTCATTGGTACAAGTGACATTGGGATGTGACAGTACATCCCTGCCATGTGAGGCACCGGCTTGCATGCCAAACTATTTGTTTTCATATTGCAAATCTAACACCAATTATTTATCCATTCTGAGGGTGTTTCTTAAGTTAATCAACCCTCAGTTTCCTCACATATAAACATGGAGATACTGAAATTAGCTAAGTGAACACATGCATGCTTTTGTTAAAAGTCAGGTTCTCAGGAAGACTAGAAGAGTTCACAAGGAAAATACTTAGAATTTGAAATAATATCTGCCTTACTTAAGGTTTCTAGTGCTGTGATAAAACACCATGGGCAAAAGCAACTTGGGGAGCAAAGGATTCATCTCATCTATAGCTTGTAGTCTATAATTCACAAAGTCAGGACAAAAACCTGGAATCAGGAACTAAAGCAGAGGCCATGGAGTATTTGTGCTTATTGACTTATTTCTTGTGGCTTGTTCGGAATGCTTTCTTACATGTGGCAGCCTGAGGTGGCACCACTGGCAATATGCTGAACTCTCCTACATATATCATCAGTCAAGAAAATGCCGCCACAAATTTTCTTCCCATAGGTCAATCTAGGAGGGGTATTTTCTTAATTGAAGTTCTTTCTTCCCAAAAATTCCAGATTGTGTCACATGGGCATAGAACTAGCCAGTGCAGTATTTGCTATGCCTTAAAGGCTAATTAATATCCAATACCCATAGATTATCATTAGGTGATGATTCATGTCCTTAGTCACAGAGGAGAGAATGAGTGACAAGCAAGAAGAGAGTAAGTTCCTTTATGTAAGGAGAGTTGTAATAATAACATCTACACTCTACAGAAAGCAGCTTCTTTTTTTTTTTTTCATGGACAATAACAAACATGCTCACCATGGCAGTGAAATGCAATACAGTTAAGCACCTGAACTTGTCTCTGGCAAGTTCTCTGCACAAACAAATTCCATCTACCTCTAGTTAACTTTCTTCTAAAGTATTGCATGATCACCTTACTAATGATCTTGTGACTAATTACTAAACCATTTGTCAGATTTACAGCAATATTCTTTGAGACATTTATTATTATTTATAACTGTCATTATCTACATCTTTTCATTTTAGACTCTACATCTCTTAGAATGGGAAAATCATCTTTAATAAGTCTAAGATTCTACAATAGAATGCTAGGTACTTGAATGAGTGAGAACCCAATGTGGCCAGATTGGTAAACAAATTATATTTTGTCCCAGTATTTATTTTTCTAATTGGTTAACACATTTGATTTCAAAATACAGATGTTTTTCCTTAGTCTTTAAATCTTAGGTCAGGAGCTTTTACAGTCATTCTTACTTTAGCTCATGGGTACCCTCATTCCAACAAACCATTGTCCATCTGCCTAACAAAATGAACTCCTGAAGCAAGAGCTGAAAGTCCAAATGATGCAAGTCTCTGGTTTTGTATGGTTTTAGAAAGTACACGATGCCAGTTTGCTCTTCAGTTAATTTGGACCTATCAAATGGGAAGAAATATCCCATGGAAGAAAAGAATGCTTAAGTCAGTTAATTGGCCTTGTTTGCCAAGGAAGGCTCCTGAGTACTCCTGCACTGAATTGAATCAGTTTCTGTATCCTCAAAATAAAAAGAATAAGTATGATCTAGGGTCTAGATCTACCAGGTATTCAGTCAAGGGCCTTGGTGCCTCCTTTTCAGACTAGATCATTCTTGGTGAGACAGCAGACACAACCACATTGTGACATCATGCCAAATACCCATCAGTTCAATCATATTTCCATCTTGCATGATTTTGTAACAAATGATATCAAGGGAGCAGGGCCAGGAAGTCATTACATCTGTAGGAGTGCCATCGCTCTTGAGCACAAGGCTGCATATAATGAAAAATGACTTACCTTGAAACTCAATAAATTTGAAAATTTTTATCAGCTTTTACTAAACTTCTCCTCATTGTAAACTGAATAACATTCTTGGGTTGAAAAACAGATCTTAAATATATAATTTGGTTGGCTTGTTTGCTCCTTCTTTCATATGAACCAAAACAGGGCTTTTGGATGAAATATTTAACTGTTCTCAATTTTTTGTTCAAGGTTAAATTTTCATTTAAGTCCAACTTCCATCAACAGGTCATATTTCACTTAAATAATAGTAAGCTGCCCTATATTAGAGACATTCTTACATCAAAGTTTGACACTAGGAAAATGCACTCTAAGAAATAATCAAATGCAATGAGAAGGTCCTGTTGTAGAATGTGGAGCTCTAGGGGTAAAGTGGGCTCAACAGGAGACATTTACCACCAAGGTGGGAGGGAGGGGTAGAGCCACAGAGGCTGATGTGTGAATATCCATCCATTACAAAGAAAAACGTGTTAATACTCAGATGCTCTAATCAGCCTATTACTATGTATGACCCTTGATTTATGTAAAATGTATAACAAACTGCATTTTCTCTGAGTCAGTAGCATTCAGATCATACTAATACCTTGTGACTTTATTTTATTTTAATTATCTAACAGCTAATCTCAAATTCTTACTGTTATTTCTTTGCATTTGGGTGTGTGTGTGTGTGTGTGTGTGTGTGTGTGTGTGTACATGTGCATGTGTATGTGTCCATTTCTCCTTAAAGTTTTCCCTATTTGGTATGTTGGCTTAAAACATCAAAAAGTTATTATCTCACATAATTCACAGAGCAGATGCTGTGCAGCTATATGGATTATCCATTGTTCCTCTTTGCAACTTGAAAGAGCTGAATCAAGGCACTGGCAGAGCAGGGGGTCTTTACAGAGAATCTTTTTCCTTGCCCATTCTGTTGATTGTAGATTGAAGGTGTCACCATTTCCTTGCTGAATACCGATGTCCAATAAGGATCATTTTTGGTTTCTAGGGGTCATTGAATTCTTTAACTTGTGGCCCTGTCCTTTATTTTTAAATGTATCAGCAGTGGCTCATGTCCATTGTACTAGCTAGTTTTATATTCTCTTGACATAAGGTAGAGTTACTTAGCAAGCAGGAACCTCCACTGAGAAAACACTATTGCTCCATGGGAGAGTCTGTGGCACCTTTTCATGATTGGTGATTAATAGGGAAGGCCCAGTTCATTGTGTGGTAGTGGCACTTTTGGGCTAGTTGTCCTGGATTATATTAGAAATAGAGCTGAGCCAGCCACAGGGAGCAAGCCAGTAAGCAACATTAATTGGTGGCCTCTGCTTTAGTCCCTACCCTGACTTCTCTCAGTGATGGAATGTGACCTGAAAGTTGTGAGCAGAAATGAATGCTTTCCTCCCCACGCTGCTTTCGGTCCGTAGTGTCTTATCACAGCAATCTAAATCCTAACTCTAACTCAGATATCTTCTCAGACATCAGAACATTCCTATGACTTGTGTATTCCTGACTCTGGCTGGAAAAAGCTTCTCTGCTTTTAAGGACATGTGATTAAATTAAGAAAATCCGAGGTTGAGCTAGGAGTTCAGCAGCAGAAAGCTTAGTGTATCCTGGGTTCCATCACCAGTACCACAAGGAAAAAAAAAGTTAAGGCAGCCTGGATGATCAAGGATTGTCTTCTCTTCTCCATGTTTATATCCTAAGTCCCATCTACACCATTCCTTCTGTGATATAAGTATACTTACACACTCAGATTATTGGGGCATCTTGGAGAAGGACACAGCAGGCTGCCAGTCCTGGCTGCCATCCTGGTGAGAATAACTCAGAGCCTTTCCTACGGACAAGAAGCTCGGCATGGATTGCCAGCTTTTTAACTCTATCCAGTGCCTTTAATTTCCATTGTTATTGTGAATTTATATAGCTTTTTGGGGGAGATCTTTGCTTTGATTTTATAATCTGAGAACTATTATTCCTCATGTTCACAATGGTGAAATGATTGATGATAGCAGGATGATTAATTGAAATTGTTTTATACTTGGTCAACAGCAAAGGTCTGTGAACGGAAGCTACATTAAACACAGAACACAAATACAACCGAAAGAGAAAGTTACAAAGTGAGGTAGTGTAGATTTAAATCCCGGCCCTGTTACTACCGGTGCTATCAAAGCTATGTTGCTCGTCTTTTTTCATCCTCAGCTTCATTGTTTCTAAGTTATAAAATTAAGAGCCCATGCACTAAATAAAATGTTAGCTGTGGAAGTACTCACAAGAGGTGACCACTTCCTTTCATGTTAGGTTGCCTGTGTCAGGATACTTCAAAAGTACAACTTAAAGCCAGATATCTGTATTAAGAACCCTCTCCACAAGATGCATGAGCTACAGGAAAGTGGGATGAAAATATCTCCAGGCACATTTTCAAATCTCATTTGTCCTCCAGTGATCTGATAGGAGCTGCAGGGGAAGGTGCTATCCTTCTCCTGCCTGGCCAGGACTCAGTGGTTCAGCTGTGTTGAGGATCCTCAAGCAGGCTGGGAAATGTTAGTGACTCTTCTAACTTAATGTTTTGCAAACTTCAGTGTATATCCAGATAACCTCAAGGGCTTGCTGGGCTTCATTCCCAGACTTTGATTCAGTAGGTCTGGTCTGGTGCCCAAGAATTTGCATTTTTAACAAGTTCCCAGGCAATACTGAAATGGGTAAGGACCATACCTCAAAACCATTGCTCTAAACATTTGGGAATGGTAAAAGAAAATAGGTGTGTCTTTCCATAAAGCATACTTCCGGGCCGTTGTCTAAAACGTGTTGCTAGGTTTGCAGGGACTTTCCTGACCCTGTTAAAGAGCAGTCAACTCAGCAATGCAAATTAGCATAAAATAGTTAACTTTTCCCAAATCACTTACTACATGCTTTGCATCTTGAGAAAGAATTTATACTGCTCAATCACTTCCAAGTGCCACAATTACCACATCAGGTTTTCATTGCACAGAGAAAGAAACAAAGTTCACTGAGGCTGTAAAAATGCATCTACTGCTGAAAGATGGCAATCGGCAGAATCAGATCAGCCCTCTGATGCAGCATGGGAAATTAACAGGTTTCTCCTTACCTTCAAAATCTGGGGCATCTTATTTTTCAGACACAAGGACTTAAAGAAATCTCAAACTGGCCACTTGCCCTTAATATGTTAACCTTATAACAAGAGAAATTGATAAGTCACAGAGATTTCAAAGATTATGTGAATGCTTTCATGGATTTGTTACTTTTGAAAAAATAGGTTCACCTATCCAAGCACTGGTGGCTCAAGAAAGGCTTCCAGAGACCAGGCTGGGTGCCCAAGCATGTCGTTTAATAAAGATGTGTGTGTAGTAGGGAGAGGGGTAGTCACCTTTAATAAGCTTCAGATGAAGCTGGTTCAACATAAGAAATTCTCACACTGAGCCACCAACCAGGCAGCATACACTGGCTAGTTCAAGGCCCCTGATAAAAATACAGCAGAGGACTGCCTGATCTGGCCTCAATGAGAGAAGATGCACCTAACCCTCAAGAGACTTGAGGCCTCAAGGAGTGTGGAGGCTTAGTGGAGTCAGGTAGGGTGGGGTGGGTTAGGTAGGGACATCCTCTTGGAGATGGGGGAGGAGGAATAGGATCAGGAACTGTTGGAGGGTGGACAGGGAGGGGGATAATGACTGGACTATAAAAAAAGATTAAAGATAATTAATAAAAAAAAATTGGCTTTGCTGGAATCAATACTTGCAGTCACTTGACCTGCCCAGGGTGCCTTGAAGCCTAAGCTCTGTCTGAGAGTAGAACCACCAGAACACTTCAGCAAGTCTGCCTGCACCAGCTCTACCTCGAACATCATTCAAGCAAGTCTGGTGACTATGATGAATCTTCTCCCAGTTTCCCAGAGAAGCGTGGACATCATCTGAAACCTTGGCATGAGTGCAGAGACTCAGCTCCCATTCTAGACTTGCTCAATCAGGTCTGGTGTGTAGCACAGCATCCTGTGCTTTTAGAAAGTCTTATAGGATTCTGATAAGTGCTGGGGAACCAGTGCTTAAAGATCTGTTTTGTTTTCCATGGTCAAAGCCAGGAGGCAATCTGTATGACACAGGAGTGTTTGGGTTTGCTATTGTTGGGTCAAATTTGTCTTTAGTTTGTCCCTTTAGGGCAGACCTTTGGTCAAAGGCAGTGTGAGTCAGAATCCCTTAGCACTTGAAAGAATGGTACACGTGTTTTGGTGGGTGACATTGTTAAAAATGTCATTAAAAACACTTTCACCATCCCTATGGAAAGTTGTTCATGTTACATTTTCAAAAAAAAAACAAAACTGCAAGACTGTGGGAGAAGAAGGGGCAGAAATTGCCTTGAACCCTATTTTCAAACTAAGGGTGAAAAATTGGTTCCCAGCTGTCATATTATTGCACTTTGCACAGAAGCCTGTGTGACTCTGGCTTCTGTGGGGACACAGGGGGACATCTTGGCATGGCATTTGTTGTTCTTCACCTGGTTGCTCCAGGTGAAGTCATGTGCACATTCCAGGCCAGTGATAGCAAGGGGAATTGGGTGCTAGATCAATGCCGATGTACAAGGCCACTCCTTTCCAGCCGAATCCTATAAGCCTTGCCCTCACCTTGTCTCCCTTTAAAGCTTCTTGCATGCTTTTGGTGTGGCATTTTCATACCCACAAAACACAAGACATCAATTCAGCTCAAGGAGGCTTGCTCCAGTAAACACCAGGGTGACTACTGCTGGTCTCTTACATGGAGCATGTGGCTTTAATCCACATGAAAGCATTGTCAAATCTATCCTACAGAGAATGTGTGGGGCATCACTCACAAAGCTACCCACAAATTCAAATTCCCAAGCTTGAGAATTCAAATGGGGCTGAGTCCCTGCTTCATCTTTACTCCTTCCATTTATTTATGTTTAATGATTTGTCGTTGAGTATATTCATCTTCTACTAGGATGGGCATTCAGTTACTGCCTCATGCTCAGCAACCAGAACATCATGCCATGTTCATACCATGCATGTAATGCTCTGTGTTTTCCCATCTTGTGCTTTATCCATGGAGTGCATCGTGTTTACTTACCCACTTGGCAAATGGCTTTTTCAGCCTTTAGATCGGAACTGTAGACTTCTGCAGGCAGAGGGGGCTCTTTACTATGACTCTATAAGCTGTACGTGTATTAATTACATGAGGTCTCATTTTAAACCCCCTACCAGGCTGTGAGAATCTTGACATTGGGTGTTGCCCAGTTTTGAGCATAGCACCTTCAAGGGCTTGCTGGTTCATGTTCCAGAAACACTTGACAGACTGAATAATACCAGCATTGGGTTCTATTAGGATCAAAACTCTGGTATAGAGAAATGCCTAGAGTGGAGATCTATAATGAGCCAACAATGGGGCTAGATTGGCTACCCTACTTCCAGCTGCTGTACCTGCTGACTCTGGCAGGCTGATGTTCTGCCTTGATGATCCACTGACTTGGCTATTAATTCTTCTACCTTCTGAATAAGGGCCATCCTGAAGCATTCTACTGAAAAATGGTTTACTTTTTAATTGTGTATATTAAGCTTGTACCTCTGTGTAGATAGGCACATGAACACAATGTCCAGAGAGGTCTGAAAGAGCAGCAGAGCCTTTAGAGCTACTGTTACAGGTCCTAGTGCCTGGGCCTGAACCTAGGCTCTCTGCAAAAGCTGTGTGTGCTCTTAACCAACCCCAGGATTAGACTTTCATAGTACATATTTTGTTGGAATGAAAGAAATATTTTCTTAAACTTTCTTCAGAAAGTAGAATTCACTCATTTATTCTTATAGAAACATCAATTTGAATTAATACAGATATGAGTTATGGGGTATTCCTAAAGTCTGTGCTAGTAACTGATATAGACCCTTTTTTAGAACCATACTTTTCATTAGAAAAAAATGATTTATTGTTAGCATAACTAAAGACTAGGTCTCCAAAGACAATTTCAGGCTCGGTGTTAGCTAACTTTTCTGCTAACAGTCTTGACAAGCTTGAAAGCAGTCTGTTCTTCCAATAGAGATACACAATCTGTCTTTAGCATTTTAAAAATGGGTCCCTCTTTGAGAAGACTTTCAGTTTCAGGAATAGTAGGAGAGAAATGGGAACCTATAACAAGGGGGAATTATTGATCCACATATTGCCACATATTGGTTGTTATTTTAATGTAATATAATAAGCAGACCTGGCTACATTACAGGAAATAAAATAGTTTCTCTGCCCAGGAGTTCATGGGAGTTTCTTTTCCTTTCTTTCCTTTTGATAGCCTTTTTTTTCAGGGCCCACAGGGTATGATAGGGGGACAAATTGAGCCACACTCTGTACCCCCTTTTTTCCACTATCAATTCAAAGCACCCCAGGTTCTTGTTGCTTTGCAAACTCAAAGAGTTCCATGTGAGAACAAGGCCTAACAAAGTGTTCAGATAAAAAAGAAAGAAAGAAAGAAAGAAAAAAGAAATGTCTAAAAGTCACTGTTTTACAACAGTGACAGACACAGAGAGGACATTTGGATGGGAAAATAAAAATATTCAACGTTATATATAAATAGAGTCTGAAAGATTTACATGTCCCACAGGCCAAGGCTAACTGCATTTTATTGGGGCAGGGCAATGTAACTGTCTAAGCGGTTGGAGGGCTGTGGAGAGGGGGCTCTCACCTCTCTTGCACTCCACCTGAGAAGCTCTCATGGGGCAGGAAGAGCCAAGTGTGTGAGAGGAAAGGAAGCCGGCTTAGCAGGGGACAGGAGAGGACAGCAGGAGAGTCCAAGCCCCGGTCAGAATTACAAATGGACTCCAAGATTATTAAGTGGTAACAATGTTGCTGCTAAATCCATTAATGGTCATAAACGTGTCACCCTTCTCCTCATTGGATGGGGTTGTCCTTCATTCTCTACTTCAGCAGTGCCAGCTCTTCCGCATGCTGTGACGGTGCCCCTGGCTGTCTCGCCAGCTCTACCCTAGTCATTCATGTCTCCCATTGGACCGCCTTGTTCCTTCAGTTGGGTGTTTCAGTACCTCGGGAGAGCTGTGCAAACAGGAAAGCAATCCCAGCGATCCTTTGACCTTCAGGGCAGGTTGGAAAGCTCAGAAAACAGGGAGATCAAATGGTACAGTAAAGCAACATTGCACAGGATGCCTTGGCCTCTTGTCACCATGGGGCAATCCAGATTGAGGCAAGCATGAGGGGATTGGGGAAGGAGAGGCCTGGGTTGTACTCCTGCTGGCTGAGGTGGCAAGGCCTGTATAGCTGTCTCCAGGGAAGAAAGAGTTTGGAAAGGCATCTTCAGGCTAAGAAATAACTGGAGGTGGGAAACTTGACAACTCTTTAAAAAGAGCCGTTTACCACGGCTATACATTCTAAGTTTTTACTCTGGTCCCTGTTCCTCCTTAATGGTTTCCTGGTTGCTTTAAATGTCAAACCTGGAATTCAGTATCTATTTCATTAGTTCCTCTTAATGAGTGCCTACTGACTACCCAGACATTATAAGGCATTTTCTATATGTTCCTTTTGGATCAATGAAGACAGTCAATAAATAGCAAAAGCCAAATGGGTGAGTATCCAGGTATCTCTTCTTGGGCATTAAAAATGTCATAATCAGTTGTACTTTTCTGGAATGTTCTAGAATGATTTGTTTGATGTTTATTCGCTTTGGCCCTATCTCCTTAGCATTGATAACATACAATTCAATTACACTAGTAAGAACCAAAATATAAAATTCCTTGGTAATATTTAAAGTTAAACACAAACTGAACATTTTCCTCTGAACATTTTCTCATTATGGAAACCTCAGGTGCCTGGGATTTAAAAGATGCCTACAAATCTAAGTGGCTTCAGTTTAATTATGGTTACTGTTTTGTAACCATATTTTGTAGCCAATTATGGCCCTGTTTTGTAGCATCTGGTCACCTCGTACACTTGGGATTTTCTCACACCCAGGGCTTGCCCATCACCCATACTGGTGGTCTTGTCTTTGTACCAATTTCAATGCAACTGAAAGCAACAGACATACACTACCCAATATGCCCCTACCTTCTGACTTGTCTTTTTCCATAGCAGCTATGTCATGACTGAGAAGCAAGCCAGGTCTCTGGGCTCTGTCCCTGGGTTCCGTCTTCTCATCCATGGCACGTGGAACTTCCTGAGTTTAATTCAAAGCCTTAATGAAGACAATGTCTTTGCTCAGTATATTAGTTAGCCTTTGGTTGCTGTGGCAAACCATATGACATAAACAAGCTAAGAAAGAAAGGGCTTATTTTGGCCCATGGTTTCCATTAATGTTTGTTAGATTCATGGCTTTGAATTTGAGACAAGACAGGATATCATGGTGGAGTGGCATGTGGTAGAAGTGGCTTACTTCATGGTGGCCAGGAAAAAGAAACACAGAGAGAAATGTGGCTGAGCAGAAGAAGCAATTATTTCTGGTGTCTAGCACCCATGTTTGCTAATGTTTATAGTGCTGAGAAAATTACTTCACTTCTTTGTTGTTTTATTACATAAGAGTACTAAGGGTTTTCACTTTACAAGTTGGTTTTGCAGAAAACAATTAATTACATCTAGTAAATATACCTAGTAAGTATCACACACACACACACACACACACACACACACACACACACACACACACACACTTTCTTCAATTCTTTGAGGCCAGTTAATATGCCTCTGAGTCAAATTTGAACATCTTATTAACTATGGGTCCTGTTATTAGATTCAGGACAGCATTCCATCTCAGGGACTTATTTTGGTTACATACCTATTTGTCAACTGATTTCTGTTTTCTAGTATCTCATTCAATTAAGATACTATTATAATTACTCTATACTACTCACAGGCAATAAACATATTTTTATTTTACAGCACACCAACCTTTGGCATTCCATACACTAAGTCTCTTTTCTTGCCTGAGACTGCCTCTCTCTGCCCTCATTTCAATGGTGACCCTCAGGCTTTTACCTTTACTTCTAAGTCACCTCTTTATCCTAGTTGTTAATTCTCACCTCTCCCAACTGGGACTCCATCCCAGTGTAGGGAGTTTCTGGCCACTTGTAGCAGATCCCAAATGAGAAACAATAGGTTGGCTGAATAGAGACTAATTCAAACCTGCAGGTCTGTTTTTATGATGCTACTTTATCATCCACTGCTAAGAAAAAAGGTAACATAGGAAGTGAGGTTGAATGATAAATACTGCCAATAAAACAATAGCACCAAGTCCCCTGCTCCAAAAGAATACCAAATGATCCCCGAAAGACTTCTGCTGAGGTTCAAAGAGTTCTCCTTTCTGAAATACTAGGTACAGTCTTTTTAAAACAGGTTAAATAGAGCCCAAGAGATAGTAAGTCATTTAAACACTTCTCTCCCTCTCCCTCCAGTTAAGAGGAGCCAACTTAATATATTTTTCTTCCAATTGAGCCCAGGGGACAATATTCACTACTGGGGGGCTATAAAAGGTATTTAGGCATCTAACCAACAGTTAAAGACAGATGGCAGGTTCTTCAGCCATCACAGGTTCATCTGAAGGATGCATATTAAACCCCTGCCCTTTTACAGAACCTTTTGACACACATCACTTTTGAATCCGACCCCTTTAATTTTCATGTGGCAACTTCCAGTTCCTCATGCCTTGGGGCTAGTTATAAGTAGTTCATGTCTGAGATTACACATCTGATATTTATAAAAACACAAATACTTCAGGCAGGAAATGACAAATCTCTGGTAAGCTATTTTCAGGTCTTAAAAAAAGGAACAAAAAGAAAAGGAAAAGAAAAATTGGTGATGAACTAACCACGGAGAGTAAGATGATGTTGCCTTGATGCATATTGAAACCAGCCCCTTCTAACAAAAATGCCAAAAGCCATTATCTACACAATTTAATACTGGGCAGTAAGTCCCTGTCAATCACCAGTAATCTGTAGTAATCTGCCAGAAATCACATAGCACCATGCAGGATGGGACGTGAGATAATATGGGCTGATTTAATTAGACTCTGAGTTGCCAGAAAATCGTGACTCTTTGAGTCCAACTTCTCTATTTTCCAATGAGTTGCAGTTGGAAAATATGACTTCAGGTGATAACATTTCCTTAACTTTTATGTATCTCCTTTATTGCATCCGAAGAGCCTGCTGGAGATGGTGGAGGTGGCCAGGGGCAGTCTTGGTATGTTTTCTTTTAAAAAGTACTTAGCTTCAGCATTCACTAGAAAGCATTGTTTAAGCCTCTAAGAGACAAAGTCTCCAACGGTATCCTGCCTCTATCGCCCAGAAGGAAACTAAGATAAACAAAATGAATGTGGGGAATGCTTCCTTCATCAAGGATGGCCTGTTGTAAAATAGTTAACCTTGGTTCTACAAACTGATCAGAATCAACCATTTTAGCAGTGCATTTTAAGTTGGGTAAAATGCATGACTAAAAATCATAATTCAATGAACTATTAGATTTTGGGGAAAAATACATTAGTACTGAGGGTTCAATGGATAAAAGACTTGCTGCACACATAAGAAAAGAGGCCTGTGGTTCAGAACCAAGGCAAAGCTTGAGTTGAAGATTCTGAATATAGTAGAGTTGGAAAAATACAGTTACATTCTAGTCTTTCTTTTCTTGTATGACATATTTACTTCACTCATGTTAATATAGATTTGTAAGCATTACCAATTTTTCCAAACTACTTGAAAGCAACCTTTCCATATGACAGTCAGCTTTCAAATCATTTAACATGCATTCTGCCATGTGACAGTCATCACATACAAAGGAAGTTAAGTGAATCCTCGAGTACGATCTACCATGCAGCATATAAAATTCTCCCGATTGCTACATAAATAATTGTTTGCTTGATTTATAATCACTTATTTATTGGACCTAGAATCTAACAAAGAGTTATATGTTCCCTTTGGCTGCAATGTTCTAATCCAGAACACTCCCTATCGTTAGAAGTGTTTGATTTGCTTGTCCCTTAACAATTTTGACTTTTTCAAGAATTTGTCTGATTATTTCCTTGAAATATCATTTAATTTGTTCTTTTATTTCCTAAGTCTTCTATCAAATATTTTGTCTAAAGACCCAAGAAAAGGCAAACATTTTTGGCTAGTATACTTCCCTCCATAGGCACTTGATCATGCCATCACCAGGAGACATTTAATGCTAGATTGGTCTATTGTCTGTGGTGTTTGGTCAGTTAAAGTGCCACAGGGCAAACATCTCCACAGTAAAGTGCAGTTGCTACCTTTGTTTAATACCATTTTTTTAAAAAAATTCATATGTTATTAAGATACTATTTATAAGTCATGGTAGATTCAGATAGCATGGGGATTTTTAACCTAGGAGCTATGCATGTGTTTGGACCATGAACCTAAACTTTCAAACTGTGTGCAAAATGTTATGTGCAGACATACTCCAGGTAAAAAGGAAATCCATGCAATTTCAAACAGGATGAAGACCAAAATGGGATTAAGAGCAATTGAAGGTGAAAGCCTTCATTCTTGAGTTCTGCTTTAATGCCATCAATTTTACCCAGCAATTTACTGCCTCCTGCAGTGTGACCTCTCAATAATCTACTGACCTTCACCTTCTCTGCCCCAAATGAATCATGACTTTGGGAAGGCAAAGCTCTATGACCATTGTAACCACGATATATAGCACAGCAAAGAAGATACTTTGGAAATACACTAGCAAAACTTTATTGAGATAGCATTATGACATATGCACCGCCAGGAGGAATGAGAAGGGTGTGGATGTGAATGAACGAGAGGTGGAACCATGCATTATGATTTAAGCTGATGCTGGTATTAATAAGAGGGAGAGAGAAACAGAAGACAAGGGCAAGGGAGGAAGGTAGATCGGGAGAAAATGAAGGGTCTGTCTGATGTAGGCAAAGGAGTGTGAGTTATAGAAGGCTTTCCTTCTCCCCATGCCCCTGTGCGATCCCATAAAACCCATGCTTATTTAGCTTTTTTCCCCGCCACTGCTCTTCATTGAGCTGGATCATGTGACTTCACTCTGCAAAGTTCTGTACCATGAAGAATTTTGGAATGTATGATAAGAAGGCACAGTGTGCAACCTGTCCTCCTAACCTTTGAATCCTGCTGGCCCACCTCGTGAGATTTTTAGCTTGTTACAGCCTTCTCCTTTCCCAAGAAGTCCATGTTGGCTCCAACCTTCCAATGTTACCACCACCAGATCATGAGGCAGAAACTTCACTACTTTGTGTGCAAATTTGGAAAGAGGTGACCCAGCTGGCCAGATGAATCAGACAAAGGGACCCAAACCTGAGTGGACACAGTTACATTGCTTCCCAGATTTGGCCACCAGAGCCTGATCAGGGTTGCAGTTCCCCTTGTCCTCTGTGGCTGAGCATCACTGTTGTTATTTTTAGCACAGGGAATAAAAGAATGCAATAAGCACATTCAGGAGAAAACATTCAATGGAGAATTTTTCCTTTTCTCATGTTTCCAATCTGAGAGAAAACCTGAAAGTCCAAGTTTATAAACGTCCCCCTGGCGAAGCACCTTACTTTGGTAATAAACTGGATTCCATTTGAACTTTGAGGAAACCACTCCACATTAACCTGGGATTCGGATGGTTTTGGCATGAAATTTCAGGTTGGCAATTTCAGGTATTTTGCTCATTTTGGCTCGTTTGTCCCCAATAATGCCTCTGTGTTTTATAATGAAAATCTCAGCACAAGAACATTCTATGTAAGCCTGTGCAGCTGGCCAACAACTTAGATTCATGGTTTTTCAGTCTGGAAGCTGATTTTTCCTATTAGCTTCAAGGAAATATTTTCCCCATTATTTTGAGTTTAGTATACTTTAATGCAGCTATTACAATATGGTTCCCTCTTCTACACCACCTTTCAACCTATTATGGGCTGATCAGAAGCACCATATTCCTTATTTAGCACTTGCAAATCCTTCAGGTGTGTAGTCTATATAAGTAACACATGTAGCGTCTACAACTAGGACCCCTGCTTTGGGAAGAAGGTAATACATCTTGATAATAACTACTTAAAGAGAAGTTTATTTTCTCCTCACCTATGCACCAGTGCCCTCACCATAATCCTGCAGAGAGGAAGTAAGATCAAGTGGCATTTGAGGTTCTCAGTATCTTATTTTCCACACAATTCTTTGTTTTCTTACTCTGTCACAGCCTAAGAAAAATGAGTTCAGCAAGTTCCTCCTCTGAGGTGCATTTATAGCCATTTTCCTCTGAGCTGGTGTGTGGACCCTATTTTTCATCAAATAACTTCCCTGGACTGGACTGGCTCTGGCAGTCTTATAAGATGAAGATTCCCCAGCCAATTAAATTGAGTATTTAAGGCTTCCCAATCTCTTGTACATACATCTCTGGGGTTAACATTAGTGTAGGTTTTCTAGATTTGAATCTATCTATGTACTACCTGTGAGCCAAATTTAGACTACTTGTTTGTTTGTTTATACATAAAGGTTTATTGGAATGTAGGTGCACTGTTCTTATTTTAATATTGTCTGTGCCTATTTTCATATTATAATAGTAGAGTTCAGTCACAGAACAAAAGAAGCCTAAAATATTCTGGCATTTTACAGAAAGTCTATTTACTTTTGTCAGCTGATCACCATTTCCCCTGCCCTTTAGGATGTATAATCCTAGTCATTTGACAGCGATACCTGATCCAAACTCAATAATGTATTCATCCTCTTAACATACGAGGGCACTGACTGCCATATCTTAATTCAAACATGTAATTTGTATGGTAGAAACTAGGCAGCCTTAAAAGCATATGTGACGATATAGTCAGAATGATCTGCACAGCTTCTGAACATGTAATTCTGTAAATTACTGCTGCTAAGGAGACCTGATCCTAGTCTCTAAATACATTCATGTAGAGTAAGATGGTGTAGGCTAGTTAGTTACTCTTTTATCCTTTTGTAGAGTGACTAAATAGGGAATATTGATTCTGGAGTCAGAAAAACCTGGATTCTATTCCAGGCCCTGTAATTTTCTTTCTATGTGACCTTTAGCCCATGCACTAACCTCTCTGGGGTTCAGTTTCCTCATTCATCAAGGGAGTACCTTGGTTTTATTTAGCTTTCTATTACTAATCATTCAATATAAATAACTTATGAGGGAAAAGTTTATCTTGGCTCACAGTTATACAGGTTCCAGACCATGATGGATTAGACCATTGCTTTAGTTCTCCTGATGAAGATGCTTATTGCTGTGGTAGCAAGATGTGGGTTAGAGCCAACTTCTTACTTCATGAAGGAATAGAAAGGGGGGAGTGAGGAGTGGGATTGCATCCAACCATCCCCTATAAAATCACACACCCAATACCCATAGGACCACATCTTTAACTCATACACTTCCATGGTGCCATCACCTTCCAACCTATAACAGCCTCACATCTGATTGAACTTTTCTAGGAGACTTAGTGATGTAATAAAGAAGACAGAGATTACATTCTCTATGGAACTGGTGAGGGGGTCAGGAGGCAATGGGCAGTATTACCTCCTTTTTCAATTGTTTCTATTCAATTTGGATGCCCCCGATTTCTTAATAACTACAAATGCAACCAAGGATCTAACCTATGGCCTAGTTCTCACTAATAAACTCATTTATTATTCGATCACTTCCATTCCAGATGGCCATCTGGCCAAACCTCTGTTGCCAATGTGCTGTGCACCTTGGCCCAGGAGTGGCAGGTGAGTGTTTAAATGAATAGTTCTTGGGGGGCTACCTGATACTTCCTTAAAAACTTCTCCCTCTCTATCTTTCTCTGTCTTTCCTTGGAATCTTTCAACTGTTGTCTCTCAATCATTCTTTTTTTTTCTCTGAAAAAAAATCAGACTCACAAAATAAATTTCATCCCATGTAAATTACAAACACATGATTTGTACTTTTACATAATCTTTAGGTTCATTTGATACAGTCTTTTTCAATGGAAATTAGAGGGCCACAAAGATTAAGGAACTCATGCCCAAGCTCACAATGCCAGTGCATTAGTTTTCAGAAACTCCACTCTCATGTAGTTAACATTCCTATCAATAACACATTGGTTTCATAATTTCTGATTCAGACTGTAGTATGTATGTCTGATTCCTGCTAAATAATCTTGGAAGACCAGGAAAAGGCTCTCAAGTAAGCTGGAAGCTCTGGCCTATAGCTCTCGTTTGTTTCACTTTTCATTCTTCTTAATCCATGAATCTTTTTAAGAGTTGGCCATATTTTTCCCTTCTCCTCCTCTCCTTTCTTTGAAAACTCTTCCTTTTTTAAATGAGGTGGAATGAACAAAGAAACTTGAAGAATTTCACACCTATATGTCTAAGGCAAAGGTAGAACATGGCCAACAACATGTAAAATGTTAAGAATTCTCACTGAATTCCAAAGATATCCTTGTAGACGATATAATATTTGAAAGTTGAGAATTTTAGACATGCTGCATTAAAATGATAAAGAATAATAGCAAAGTGGTTGTACCAGCTTGCAATCCCACCAGCAATAGAGGAGTGTGCTCCTGTCTAATGGAACTGCAGGGACTGAAAGAAAGGCCATCCATCCAGAGACTGCCCTACCTAGGAATCCAACCCATCTTCAGACACCAAACCCAAACACTAAGGCTGATGCCAAGAAATAATTGCAAACAGGAGCCTGGAATAGCTGTCCCCTGAGAGGCTCTGCTAGAGCCTGACCAATACAGATGCAGATGCTCATAGCCAACCATTGGAATGAGCTTAGGGGACCCAATAGAGGAGTTAGGGGAAGAACTGAAGGAGCTGAATGGGTGCACAACCTCATAGGAAAAACAACAATATCAACCAACCATACACTCAAGATCTCCCAGGGACTAAACCACCAACCGAAAAATACACATGGAGGGACCCATGGCTCTAGTTGCATATGTAGAAGAGAATGGCCTTATCTAGCATCAATGGGAGGGGAAGCTTTTGGTCCTGTGGAAGTTTGATGCTTAGGGAATGGTAGGGTGGTCAGGCTGCAATGGATAGGTGGGTGGGTGGGGGGAGCACACTCATAGAAGCAAGGGAAGGGGGGAGTGGACACGGGGATTGTGGAGGGTAAACCAGGAAGGTGGGGATGACACTTGAAATGTAACTAAATAAAATAACCAATAAAAAATAAAATTGCATAAGAGTAAAAATAAAAAATAATAAAGTCTACAGCAAGCAGGCAAACAGAAACAGGTGTGGAAATATCACCTACCTCTGGATTTTCTCAAGATGGTTTGCCTAGCTCTGACCTTTCTAGATAACCTATTTGCCTTTTACCAAGCAATAAACTGGGAATTATTTCCCAATGAAAGTCTTAATCCTTAATTTATGTTTTGTCAATGCCTTGTTTTTATGTGTGTGATTGTGTCAACTTTCAGTATTGTTGACTGAGTATTAATATGAGGTTTTATTCTTACTCGACTATAATTTCGCAGTCATGAGTCTTGCCTGTTTTCTTCCAGTGCTTGATATCCTACATGAAACTTGCCATCCTCTGTTTCCATACCAACATGTTATGTCATACTTGGTTCCAATTATTTAAACTCCAGTCCTAGATATGTTTCAAAGTAGAACTCACTCTCATTATGATACTTGAAGACAGTCAGAAAATCCTTTGCAATTTAATTTGCTAATCCTAGCTTGTCATTAATTATATATACTTCAGGGTATAGAAAAAGGTTGAATGAAATTAGAACACCCATGAGTATTTTAATAGTCATATAATTTATCATAATCACACTACTGTTCTACCATGGCACCTTTCATAAAACCTTCTTTTTTTGTTGTTTTTGTTTTTGTTTTTGTTTTTTCAAGACAGGGTTTCTCTGTGTAGCCCTGGCTGTCCTGGAACTTACTATGTAGACCAGGCTGGAAAGCTCAGAAATCCACCTGTCTCTGCCTCCCAAGTGCTAGGATTAAAGGCATGCGCCACCACTGCCAGTCATAAAACCTTCTGATACTAATATACTATGAGAGCTAGTTTTCAGGAAGAGGCTTACATCTGGGGAAAGTAATCAATAGTCCTATCCATCTGTAAATTCTACAAATAATAACCATGAGCAGCCTGACAAAATATCTTCAATGGTGCAATTGTGGCACTTTTATCTTGGGTGTAACCAACAACTATCTAATTGGACCTAAGGTCCAATCAATAGGAAGGAATTCATAGCTGGTACTAGAAACAGCTAACTACCATGATTGAAGAGGTCATAAACCATGGAGGGAAATTGAGTGTGTGGTTCCTGGCCCAGTGGATACATATAAAATACAATTCCAACATCCAAGGCACTGGTAACATCATAGAAGGAGATCTAGAAAAATTGTAGGAGCCCGAGAACTAGGAAACGTGATGCTAGATAATTTCTTTCAGACATGACAAGAAAGTTGCACTCATAAAATTCAACAATATGGTTGTCAAAACAAGATCTTCATAAAGACATCACCAGTTAACATACCAATGTAGACAAGGGGGATTTCACAAAGTCCTACCCCCTTAGATGAAGTTACAGGCAAAAATACCTAGACAAAGAGGCAGAGGGAGAGGGAAAGGATGAGGGAGAGGGAGAGGGTGA
>NW_022196900.1:45692987-45696705 GCF_008632895.1 Mastomys coucha | reverse complement strand
AGGAGCCCATTCATGGTTACTGAAACCTAAATGGTCACATCTAATAAGGACATATATATATATATGAGAAACACTAAATGGGCTCAGTAGTGTGTGTGTGTGTGTGTGCGCGTGCGCACATGCATACATGTGTATGTAAATGTGTGTATTACAATAATAATTCCATGCTCACAATAACTCATGGATTAGAATAAATAAGAAAATATACTGAGTTTTTGAAAATAAAACAACAAATCAAAAATTTTGGAATGGAGCAGAAGCAACACACATGGGGACATCTAGAATTTTAAATGCTTATGCTAGAAAAAAACAAGCTAATATAGTCATAAAATGAATTTCAGTAGGTCAAAGTAAGGGTTGACATACAAGTCAGTTACTCTGACTCAAGGTAAATTTGGCAACAAAACTTGAAAAATTTACAATGCTATCAAACCATTAGAATGCTTAAGGCAAATTGAGGAAATGGTACACATGATAGGATTAATGAATTTTAAAAGCCACCACTTATGAAAGAAAATCTAAGTAGGGAAATAATATTTTCATAGATGCTAAAATTCAACATAGTACAATGCAATGTTTGACAAGCTTAAGCACAAATAGTTTAATGTCCCAATAAAATTTATAAGGGCTTTCTCTCTTTTGAAAGACAGCAATGCGGACTCTAAAATTTAGATGGAGAGACTGACTCTCAGCATGCACCAGTGCCATGTTAGGTCCCATAGCTTTAGGTTACGGAAAAGTATATAGATAGATTCACACTCCAAAACTCAGCTCCAGGATGTCACCCACAGACTCTGCCATTAGGTACCCTCAGATCTAAATTCTCACACTCACATGGATAAACAATATACAATTCATGTTTCCTATCATAAATGGCTTTAGCTTTTTTTTTTTTTTGGACAAGATAGCTTAAAGTGAATGGATAGAAAAGCCATTCCATTCAAGTGATTACCCAAAGAGTTAAACAAGGGTGGCAAAGGTGTCTATAACATATAAAATAAACTAAATCTCATGTAAAACGTATACCAAAAGAAAAATAAAAGGTAATTAAATAATGATAAAGGAAACACTTTATCAGCAGAATATGCTGATGATACCTATATATCTACCCACTTCCAAAAAAAAGTATATACATGAAACAAATACTGCCAGGTTGTAAGAGGGAAACAAATGCCAATAAGGTTTGACAGAGAACTTGGATACTTTACCTTCAACAACTGAAAGTATATTAGGCAAAAAAAGACCAACACAATAGAAGGCTAGAATAACACTCTGGTTTTAAGACACATGGAGAACATAAATAGAACATTCTATTAAATGATAGAGTATTCTCTTTCATCTGTTCAAGGCTATGATGGATTAGGATTCTCCCCAGGATAGATCATAGATTTAGTCATTAAAAATAATTTGAACAAATTTAAAGGAATTGACATCATCCTTTTTGTCTATCCACAAAGAAAGAAGACCAGAAAAATTTAAGAGGAAGAATTTTGGAAACACACAAACATGTGGAAATTAAACAAGATACTTCTAGAGAGCCAATAAGTTATTTAAGGAATTGAAAATCTCAAAATGAACACTCTTGGAGGAAACAATACTAGTCATTCCAAAACTCTTTTAAAAAATCTGAAGATGAGTGAGCACTTCCAAAGCATTTTATAAGTTCAGAATTTCCCTGATATTAAAAATTGCCCTGATATAAAAAACAACAACCACCAAAACCAACCAAACAAAAAACGGCTGCTAAGCTTGAAGAACATAAATGAAGCTGCTCAATAGAACACTGTCATTGTGATTTAACAATGAATTAAAAGGATCATATGCTATGAGAAAGAGAATTATGGAGAGTGGGGAGATGGCTCAGGCAGTAAAGAAAAGGCTTGTGATTCCCTAGCATCAATATAAAAAGCCAGGCACTGAATGTACCTGTATTCCTGGTGCTTGGGAAGGAGGGACTGGAGAGTCCCTGGGCTTGCTGGTCTACTAACCTAACAGAGTTTGTGAGCTTTAACTTCAGTGAGAGACCTGTGACAATAATTCAAGTGAGAGACACTTGATCTCTTCTGGTTTCTACACATGTATGTAAACATTGATATATGGATTCATAAGCACACATACAGAAACACATACATATATACATCTGTAACAAGGAGCATTGTCCATAAGACACAAGAAGGGTTAAATATGGAAAAATTCATAAAAGTGACACAACATGTTAACATACAAATACTAAAAATCATGTGAAACAGACAAGAGCAGAGGGGCAGTCTCTCCTATAGGCCAAATCTGGCACACACTTAATTCTAATATTACTCATGAGCAAAAATCACTTTCTATATTTACAAATCATGAGTATCTCAAGAAATATTTGACATTATTCTTTCTTTAATATTAAAAAATCTTAACAATTTAAGTTTAAAAGAAATGTACCTTAATATAATAAAGGCCATATATTTGCAAGAAATATATCTTGTAAGTAGTTCATATCCAAAATATGTGAGTAATGAAATTCCTTAATACAAGAGGATGACAAATAAAAGTCCAATGCCGAGAGTAGGTTACCTCTTTTGGAGTTGTGGCTCAGTGAGGTTGCATACATCTCCAAACATTACAGGCTATTACCAACGCTCTTGGTGAGCCTTCCAAATTTGACAGGAAGCCTCTATTGCTGAAAACTCCATGACCTTCAGACACAGAAATCATGGAGAAATCAAGTTGGTACTTACCTTGAAGCTTTCTCACAATCTAGCTTTTATAGTGCTGGAAGGTGCTATGCACACTAGAGGAAGAAAATATTCATCAATTTTATCCAGCTGTGAAATCTGTAAATTACAATAAACTGTTCTAGAAATAGTGGCATGAATATCATGTGAGTAAAGAGTCACTTCCTTCTTATTTATTTATTTATTTAATTCATTCATTCACTTTACATCCCAGTCTCCCCCTCATTTGATTGGATTTAAAGCCTACTCTACAAGATGGAGCCCATACCTGTCACCATTGTCAGTGCTGAGAACCTGTGGTTCTCATAGATAGGGCATAGGCTTTAGAGGAGAATAAACTATGACCACTCTGCTAAATGGACATAGTATTGAACCCATTCCTAATGACTAATTGTTATGTTCACAGGTTAGCTCATATATCAAGTCTTATCAGAGAAGCCTTGCTATGCAGTGAATGGTAATTAACACAAAGACCCACAACTTGAAAAGGTGTGGATAAGAAGAGACTGAGGATTGCTTAGCCATAAATGTGACATCTATATCACACCTCCTCCTTCTAAGGGCTCAGGGATCTTTGCCAGACAAGCAGGATAAGGATTATAAGAGCCAGTATGATAGATGACTACAAGAAAACAGTTTCCTCTAGACATACTTGGGCAGTTGCAAATATGAACTCAAACCAGAATACACAAACCTATAGAAGTTCAATCCAAGAGTACATGGGCAGCACAAACTGTTTTGTTTAAAAAAAAAAAACACAAAGTTGGGTAGGTATGAAGGTCAAAGAGGATCTGGAGAGAGATCAAAATACACTATATGAAATTTTTAAACCAATAAAAGAAAAATAGAAAAACAATTAGCAATAGAAAAACTCCAAATAAGCTAATGTTAAAGGTAGGCAAACCTACCTTTTAAAAAAGTGAGCCCAAACACTGTCAATAGGACAAAACGGCAACCAACAAATTGGGAAAAGATCTTTACCAACCCTATATCTG
>NW_022196900.1:45668459-45691631 GCF_008632895.1 Mastomys coucha | reverse complement strand
TGTAAATAAAGAAAATATCTAAAATTAAAAAAAAAAAGTGAGCCCAAGTATTCACTTCAGAAAAGAAGATAAGCAAACAGCCACTAGCTATATGAAAATACATTCAATCCTACTGGTCATGAAAAAATGAGATTTTGAAGAGCAGTAAATTGTCATCTGATACATGTTATGATGGCTACAATCAAAGAAGCCAAAGCTAAGAAATGCTGACTTGGTCAACGGAAGCTATGTACACTTTTGGTAAGAATGTGAAACATACAGTCATATGGAAAGCAATATGGAGTTCCCTTTAAAATTCAAAATTGAACTACCCTATGATCCAGCAAGTCTGTGTCTGGGTTTATGTCCAAAGATTACAAAATCAGACTAATGAAAAGATGTCTGCACTCACATTCACAAGCATTATTCCCCTGGGCCAAGAGGTTGAGACAACACAAAGGCCCATCAATCTGTGTATTATGTATACACAGAATATTCAGTCATTTAAGTAAATAAATCCTGTCTTAGTATAGATAAACCTGGAGAACATTATGCTGAAATGAAGGTTCACAGAGACAAATGCCATGGTTCTCATTTACATGTGGAATGCTAAAAAGCTAAACTTGGAAGCAGAACAGAGTGATGTTACTAAGGGTAAAGGGAATAGAGATGCTGGTCACAGTGGTCATAATCAGTTAGGATGACTATGCTCTGTAGATCCATTACACAGGATAGTCACTGGAGTTATTAGGAGTGTATAGAGAATAAATTTGAAATGCTTTCACAGCAAAAGTGTTAAGTATGCAAGGCAATGTATGCATTCAGTTACCCCAGGAATCCATAGGCAGTTACCTCTAGGACACCCTTAGATTCCAACACTGGAGAATGTAACTTTCTATAAAATAGTATACTATTTGTATGATAACCTCGGCACTATACGCATCACCCTGAATTACTGCAATACTGAATGCAATGCAAGTGGTACATAAAACTCGATGAATTGTTTGGAGAAAGTGACAAGAAAAATATATTATGCACATTCAATACAGGTATAACTTTTAAAATATATTTTTGATTATTAGTATTGACTTAATATGGGAAACTGAATGAATATAAATTAAAATATCACACTATATATCAAAATACATGTGCATGTATATTTTATTTATCAGCAACACAGTATAGAAATGTGTTTAAATGTATAGACATGTGTGTGGGTATGTGCTCATGTAGGTACATATGTGTGCATATAGGTGCACATGTTTGTGTGCGTGTGTACATGTGGAGGCCACTGGTCAACCTCAGGTATCATTCTTCGGGTAGGTTAGACTGGCAGGCTAACCCGTGAACCCAAGGGATCTTCCTAATACTGGGATTATTAGCACACAGTACACAACAACCGACTCTTTTTGGTAGGTTCTAGGAATCAAAATCAGGCCCTGCCTAATGGTTCTGTAAGCACTTCACCAATTGAGATATACATCCTATGCCAGATGAGAAGTACTTGTGAAATAAAATTCACATGGGAAGTCAGAAGGTTAAAATAAGTTTTGAGAGAGCAGAGCTGAAGCCCTAGCTGATCTGAAGATTTATTAATATGCTACTCTAAAGACTCTAGTTTAAAGAACAAGGGTAATTTCACTTTTCTTGGCAGTTGAATAATATTCTATTGTGTAAGCGTACCACATTTTCACTCTGTATTCAGCAGTTAATGGACATTATGACAGTTTTCCTGGCTATTATGAAGCAGCATATGAACATGGATAAGTAGGTACATCTTAGTGAGATGTAGAGTTCTTTGGGTGTATATCCAAGAAGGGCATACCTGGATCATACAATACATTTCTAGAATTTTGATGAACACCTACACTCATTTGCATAAGTTTTCACTCCCACCAACTGCTAGTAAGTCTTTCCCCTTCCTCTTCTCCAATGTCTACACCAGCATCTGCTGTCGTAGGGTTTTGATCTTGGCCATTTTGACTAGGGTAAGATGAAATCTCAATGTACCTCCAGTTTGCATTTCTCTAATGACTAAAGATGTTAAACATTAAAATATATGTTCCTGAGCCATTTGTATCTCATCTTTTGAGAACTCTATATATTCCCATATTATATTTTTAGATTGGGCTGCTTGGTTTTTTTTTGGATGTTCAGGTGTTTTGAAATGTTTGCAAATTCTAGATACTAATATATGCCTGATACATTGCTTGAAAAGTTTTTCCCCTGTTCTCTAGGCTGCTTATTTACTTAAATGATACTGTCATTTGTTTAAATAGAAATTTTTTAGTTTCATGTGATCTTATTTGTCCATTGCTGGTCTTAATGCCTGCGTTACTTGGGTCTTGTTTAGAAAGTCCTTTTTGCGTATTTCCCTACTTTTTATTTTAGATTCAGGGCAGGATATCTTATGGCATGATCCTTGATCTACTTGGAGTTGAGTTTTGTACAATATGAGTGATAAGAATCTACATTTATTCTTATACATGCAGCTACCCAGTTTAGATCAGCACTCATATTTTAACCTCTCTGAGTTTCTTCTTCTTCAAAAAGAAAAACCAAACATTTTTATTGATTCTTTGTGAATTTCACATTATACAACCCAATCTCACTCATTTCCCCATCCCTTTGTACCTACCCTTCATGCTTGTAAAGTTCTCCATAGAAGAAAAAAATAATTGTGTTGTGGAAGCTGTAGTGTGACAGTGTGTTCCCACAGTCCTTTTATCTACATTTCTTTCCTTACAAATGTTCAATGCAGTGGGTTGTTGGCCTGGTTTGAGACCTCTGGCTTCAGCTACACTATCAACACTGAATCTTCACTGAGACTCCTCTGGGATATCCTACCTGTATCACAAAGATCCTGCAGTTGTGGGTGTGCAGGACCAACCTCTTCACATGCTTCAGCACTTCAAAGATGGAGTAGATATTGGGATGGACCAACTCAACATTCTGGATCTGGGCCTGTGTAGTAGTTGGGTTGGTCAGGCTGCCAGCTTTCCTGTAACCATGCCAGTAGGATGTGTTCTTCAGCACTGCCTTGGCTAGCTCACCCAATACTGCAGCCACAAAGGGCAAAGTCAGTTCTTGTCTGTCCTGTTGTCCTGCTCTCATGGTGGGCTCACATCCTGCTCTTGGGCTGGCTCACCCATTTCAGCAGGGCCAGTTCTATTGTGCTGTGCAGATGAGGTACAGTCCTGCATTCCTGAGTGCTGCAGCTGGTGACCGGTAGGGATATCTCTCCTGTTCTCATGACCTCTGGGCCTGCTCTCCTGAGTGCCTTAGGTAGAAACAGGTGGAGAAAGGACAAGCAGACAAGTAGTGGGGCCAGCTCACACTCAGAGCTGGCTCACCCACAACCCCTGAGCCAGCCCAATTTTTAAGATGCTTTTTTCCTCCTTCAGTGTATTTTCAGCTTCTTGTGAAAAATCAAGTAGCCATGGATATGCAGATGTATGTCTGGATTCTTAACTCTAGTACATTGATTGAAGCATCTGTTTTGTCAGTACTATAGTTTTCTTATCACTATAACTCTCTAGAATAACTTAAAATCAGGAATAGTGATACTTCCAAAAGTTCTGTTGTTCATAATTGTTTTTTGTATTTTGTATGAATGTGGGTATATTTCCAAGTGAAATTTAAGATTGAATTTTCAATTCCTGTGAAGTTTGTACTAGAATTTTAATGGAGATTATATCAATTCTGAAAATTACTTTTGGTATCATAGCCATTTTCACTGTATTAGTCCTACCAATGTTCTGCAGCATTTTCTCTGTCCAATCACATTAGGGTAGTGACAGGTTTGTGATTGGACAGGAATAGGGAGGCAGAGCTAGAAGTTTAGGAGTGAGGGAAGTTGGAAGTCAGAGGAGAAGCAGGAGAAGCAACATGGAAGCAGACTAACCATCCAGACCCCACGTGGTTTTAAACAGCTACAGCAGCTAAGGTTTTCACAAGGTTAGAATAATTGGGTTAAAGCATTATCTTTATCATTTGGCTCTGAAATTATTGTATCGACATCCTGTAAATTGTGATCTTATTGATATACAAACCTGATTGGATAATTAAGCTTTAAGAGTCATGTTTCTACTGGGTAACTAGGTGCTAGATGACTGATTGTGGGGTATGGGGCATTGCTTGTAAGCAAGATGAACTCGTAAGCAAGAATAGTAGGACCCCACCGGGATAGAGTGATGTGGCCGGTCAGTCCCGGCACCAGAGCTAGAATGTGGTCCAGTGGGGCAGGAGAGATTGAGGGATGATCTTTTTATTATTTCTCGCTATACCAATGCCCCAAGTCTTTCTATTATTCAGTCATTTAAAAAACTGAGATTATGAAATTTGCACCTAAATTAATAAAGCTGGAAACAATCATACCAAGTGAGGTAATCCAAACCCAGAAAGACAAACACCACATATTTTAAATGGAAAGAGATGCTAGCTTTGAACTTTAACATATGTGTACTTTAATTGGAATACCTATTGAGAATAGGACACTAATAAGGGACTATGGGAAAGGAAAGTCTCTTTCAAGGAAAAGTGTACAGAATAAAATGATATTAAAAATGTAAGGGGAAATAGAACAGGATTAAATTGGATGCGGTTAGGAGGAAAAGACAAAGGGATTATGGAGAGAGATAACAAACACTAAAAGCTCCTTTCAAAAGCTATTTACAAAAGCTATTTACAAGCTTACAACTGTAGAAAGTTCCTGAGATATATACACATATATACATATACATTCATAAAAATTAGTGTAGATGGAGTTATCATATAATAGGAAAACCAAAAACTAGACACAACCTCCTGACAAATAGAAGCCGTAGTACCAGGCATGGGTGATCACTCTTTGAGTTATTGGCCTCTGGGGTCCCAGAGACCTGAAAACATTACAGGCATTGTTCTTGGTTACCTTGAAGAACTTGATTATAAGACCGCACTGCTATGACACTGCATGATGCTTCAGTCATAAGACATGAAGAAATATAATGGAGCCAACATGGAGGAAAGTAATCATCAATCATATCCAGCTGTGGAGAAAAGTAATAATCAATCATATCCAGCTGTGAACCCTGTGAGCTACATTTATGACTAGTCTGATAAGATATGTTCACAGGCGTAACAATGGCACAAATGTTGTAGGATAACCAAATACCTTCTGCTTGGTTCTAATGCCTGCTTCATGGGATGAATCTCATGTTTGGTACAGTTAACGAGCTAAGAACCTATGAATGGAAAGGTCCTACATTATAGGAAAGAACCTACTACTATTATTTTGCTAAATAGGCACAGTACTAACACCAATCCTAATGGCTTATTGTTATACCCACAGATCTGTGATTCTCCCAACCTTCATCAAGGAAGATTCTTTTGGAAGTAGATGGCAGTGTAAAGTGGAAGTAGAACCCCACAGATGGCCAATGTATAGACAAAAAGACACTGAAGCATTTCTGGCCCTAAATGGGATGTCCATATCACACCCCTCACTCTATGGCACTGCCATCTTTGAAGAAGAAAGGAGGAAAGATTGTAAGAGCTAGAGGTGGTGAGTAACTACAATGAAGCTGTTTTCTGGGCACAACAGGGTAGTTGAAAATATAAATTCACAGTGCTTGGTATAGTATGCATAAGACCTAGGCAAGCTCAAGCAAGGCAAAATCCCATATACAGGTGGAAGGAAGTGGACACCAAATTCCCCCTTGATAAGAAGCTATTGCCATTTGATAGCAGCTGGGATAGTCGATTGCATAAATTTTTGTGGTTAGCTCTGGTGGACTAACTGCCCTCCAAGTTAGGCTCCATACCCAAACATAATTGGGCAACACAAATTGAACTTGATGGGAAAATGGAAGAGGAGGAGGAGGGGGAGGAAGAGGAGAAGGAAGAGGAGACAGAGGAGGGGGAAGGAGTGGGAGTGGTGGGAGAGAAGCATGATTCAGACTTGAGAAGTTATGGTGGTAGAGGTGGATCTGGGAGAAGTTGGAGGAGAGGTGGGAGATACTATGATCAAAATACATTGTATGACACTCTCAAAGGATCAACAAATATGATTTAAACAAAATAATGGTAAAATGAATAAATATTTTAATGTATGATTTTGTATTTGAAATGTTCTTTGAAAGAGGTATTAATATAATCTAATGTTGTTAGATTGCCCTTTTAATTAGTGCTACTAGAAAAAAATATGCACTGATATAGGTAACATAAAAAGATGCCCTTACCTCTCACATAGTGTCATGACTACTTCACCTTAGCATACCTCCCCAAGGCTTATTCCTACTAGCCAAACATTATCTGTGCTTTCTCTCAACAGCCACCACTATAAAACAGTGTGAAAAGGAAAAACCCAAGACTCTTCGAATTAAGTATTTCTTAGGACACTTAAGTAAATGAGCCATAGGGGGAAGATATATACACTGAGCCTTAAAATCAAAGATTTGTTGATACAAATAAAAATAGCAATAAAATGTAAAAATGGACCAAAGGTTGTAGCTCAGAGTTAGAGCATGTGCCAACCTCTGGATTTAGTCTTTGGCATAAAAATAAAAAAATACAAGAAAAGAAAAGGAAGGCATATATTGGGAGAAAACATTTGCTAAACATACATCTGGCAAAGAACTATTTTCCAAAATACATCACAAAAGCTCAAACTTAACAATAAAAAGACAAACACATAGTTTAAAAAAAAACACACTGGAGGGCAAAAGCCCAGCTCACTAAAGCAGATGTGCACATGGCAAATGCATCCAATGAGAAGCCATTGGAATAACTGTGACAAAGACTTGGCGGCTGTGAGGCAACTGGGGACCACACTACTGGTAGAAAGGGAAGTTGACAGTCTCTTTGGAAGCCAGTTGAGAAGATCCACTTAGAGCTCATCAGAAGGCCACACCTCTCCTCCTAAGACAAAGGAAAGCATATGTGTACAGAGACCTGCATATACAGATGCAGTGTACACCCAGATGTGTGAAGCTGGATGTGTAGCAATGCTATTTGTAATACTATAAAGAGAGACGCACCCTCAAATGCCTCTGACTCCTTAACTGATTGATGAGGTGTATGATGTCCATTCAATGGAATATTGCTGAACAAGAAACATGAAGGTTTTAGTGATGTAAGAAAGACTGTAAATGACTCACCAAAACAAACAGTATGTTGTGTGAAACAAATTAGATATAGTCATAATAATTTAATTTGATGACAATTATACAAAAAAGCAAGTCTATATTCACAAGATGAAGTTAGCAGTTATGTAGGGCTGAGATAGGTCAGGGGTAGGGTGAGTTTCTGCCACCTTGTACAAGAGAAATTTGGTGGCCATAAAAGTGTCCTGAAATTTTACTGTGTTTGGTATACACTGAGGAAAAGTCAGAACTGCATATTTTAAATGGATATGTTTTATTATACATATAAATTATAGACAAAGAGATTATGAATGTGAAACTATGTAAAATGCTGTGAAGAATAACTTTTATAAATAGCTGTAAGGCAATGTATATAATTAATAGGAGTAAGTGAATAGGATAACTCACACTCTGTTTGATTTCTCTCAACTTCATTATTGCAGGCATTGGCTGAACAGTCTTTTGAAATTAGCTTTTATTCCATCTCTAAGTGCTCCCCTCTGAATAGCATGGCTTCTCCACATAAAATACGCAATACAGATTCTGCCCAGATGGACAAAAGATGTATTGTCTTCAAACCACTGGCTTGGCTCTCCTATACTCAACTTTTACCTCAGATAGCCAAGCTTAAAAGCAACCAGATGAAGTTTTATGGAATTTTCTAAGGGGAGGGGGTTGCGGGGAGAAGACAACGATGAGGAAGAAATAATGAAAACAACTTTTGCTCATGGGAGGAAGTTTCCTGTGCCAACTCTTAGTTCAGAGTGATCTCTTCTTGGCTACATTCCAAATTCCTCCCAGAACAGGCTTCTAATGGAAGCGCTGACACAATCTCCATCAGAGCTCTTCAAACAGGGTGAGCTGACAAACGTGGGTGAAGCCACTCACCGCCATTTAGACTGCATCTGTCTCCACAACGGTTTCCCCTCACCTCATTGACTATTGTTGTTATAATAATATGCTAACATGGTTGAAAACCACCTCTTCCCCAAGCTCTCAACTTTAGTATCTTTATTATATAATCCAAATCATCCTTGATGATGAAAGTTTTTCAAACTAGTTTTTCTCTACCTTGGCATGATAAATCTCCTCCATTTTGTTTTTATCAAGTACAACACTACTGTTTATTTTGCCTGTTTCTGCTGCCTTGTGAAATAACACAGACAGTGCAGAGTTCTTTTGAAACGACTAGCTCTTTCCATGAGGACGCAATCAATGTCTGTAATTCAAAAGAATCTAGGTGAAAAACTTACTGATTTGGGGGAAAAGAAATATTAGCTCAGCACCCACATGTGTGCCTTCATATTCTGCATGTCATGCTCTATTAACAGCTGGACAACTCAACAAAGCTGCATTATAGCCACATGTTAATCTGAAGCTTAATGAAGGGGGAGGCATACACTGGACATACACTGACATAATGTGTATTTTTATAGATGTTTCAGATAAATGAGGCTTACAAATAAGAATAATGACTCAAGTTTTCTTCCATAAGATGTTTGCAATAAGTGAACTAATGTGCAGAGAAGTCACGGTTTTTGCTTTTGTAATGTAGGTAGAGACACCAAAACCTTTATTCAGCTTTTTCTCTCCAGCTTCATGGTGTATCTACTCTCCAAGCCATTCACACCTGAGTGTTAAGCAGGCCTTTCAAAGTACAATTCACATGCGTGCCCTGAAGGAAGCATGGCTTCCATTTTTTTTTTTCAGGAAGCATGCATGAGACTTTACTGAATTTAGTCCATGTAAAGGCTCTATGGATCTTTCTGCACAGGTGACAATGATTAAATCTGCTGGGATAAACCCAGACATGTGATACTCGGCAGTAGAGACTGGCCATTCAGGAGAAAGTAGCAGGATATGGAGCTTCATGTTCCATCCTGTCTCTTGAAATTTAGGTCAGAGACAAGGAACTGGATGGGGGCTTACCACATGGTTGGCACTCTGCATGCACTAAATCTGGTTTCAACTTTCAGGTGCTATCAACCCATAAAATTGGCCATCCTAATGCTACCAAATTTGACACCCTCTACTCCCGAAATAAGAACGATGCCAAGGACCCCATTAGCTGAAAATATATTGTCAATTTGGAAGATGACTGTAATGGGAGGGGATGCTGCACAGCCAAAATCGCCAGAGCTGCCTTCATCATTCATAACCAGTTTCCACTTTCCTGCTTCTAAGGGAAAGTCTCACTTTGTGAACATCTCAATGATTGCTGGATCTCAGCTGAACACAGCTAAATGTCTAGTATGGGTCAATATCACAGAGTTATAATTCACCCTGCACAACTCTCTCCTACCAACATTTTCCTATAGGTGAAAGGAAAAGTGTCATTTCTAGCATGCTATCCCGGTTTTATATTCTCTTTTATTATTTTTCATAATATTTTTATTTTTGTAATTATAATTGTGTCATTTATACTTTTCTTCCTTCCAATCCCTCAAATGTATTCTCTTTGCCCTCTCTTAAATCCATGATCCCTTTTTCTTTGTTATTGTGTGTATGTGTGTGTTCTTAAATACACAAATAAAATCTGCTCAGTTCACATAACTTTTATTCTTGTCTCCTTTCATTGTCCTTTCATGTTAGAGAAATGACATTTATTAAAATATTATATTAAGATGAGTGTTCCCCCTTGTTATGTGAGGCAGAACGGAGATTGGTACAAATTTTAAGTGCTATTGTCTTTAAGAAAAAAATAAACCTTTTAAATATAATGGAAGTGGTGATAAAAGACAAAGGAAAGCAGTGTTTGTGGGAGAGTAGGGATGGAAGTATGGGGAAAAGTGGTTAGATTAAAGAGAGATGAACACCGAAAATGAATCTAATAGTATTTAGAAAAACCATCTTCCACGACAGAGTGGGGAGGAATGGGTCCGCAGTTAGGGAATATATTTATCTTCTTACAAGCTGCAATATTGGTGTGATTCTGCCTTTTCTATTGAAATGCTAAGTTTCTGGCATAAACAAAGATCAGAACTCTTCCCAAGTGTTTATTAATGCCTATATCTTCTAATGTGGTGCTTGCTGCTGTAACAGGCTAAGTCTCCAAATCCCATTAATTTCAAACAACAGTGAGTTCTTATTACAGTTCAAACTTATTTTGACAACCTTCTACCTTCCCTGTGACTATCAGCCATGGTCATTTTGAGACTTGGGCTACTTTCTGCATTATGGCCGTACTCTCTTGGAACTTTCCTTATTTAGAACAACAAAAAGATGGGGAAAGACTCATCTGCTTCTTCAGTACTTCCCAGAATGGCGTGGACCACTGGCATTCATACTTCCTTCCTTTTTTTTTTTTTAACAATAGTTTGTTTTCCAGTTAGGTATAGGGAAACTGGGAACTGTAGTCTCCGAGTGAGAAGCTATCTCCTTACAACAACTCAATCTTGTGGAGATGAACATGAGTCTTAATGGCTATCTATATACCTCTTCCATACCTCTAAAATGTTTTAGGTTTTTGCATGTAAATTATCTTAACCCTGAGATAAAAGATATACTATGGGGGTGTAGACTGATGGCTTAGTGAATATGAGCTCTTATGGCTCTTATGAAGGGCCTAAGATTAGTTATAGCAACCATGTTAGGTAGCTCCCAACCAACTGGTTACCAGTAACTCCAGCCCCATTGGTTTTGAAGATCTCTCCTGGCCGCCAGAGGCATTTGCATATACATGGTAAACACACAGAGACATACTCAATATACTCAATACTTTAAAATAATGACTATTTTAAGAAATGATTAATTAAAGCAATAGGTTGATGGGGTTAAGGTGTTAATATTATTAAAACTCATATAGGAAACATTTACTTTTAGAATGTTATTTGTATTTCTTACCTGGCATTCCTAATGAGTCATTGTCAACTATTAGATTATCAAATATTTAAGTCTCCGCCAAAGTTTTTCTCATACTAGAAAAATCTAAGTAGCAGGGTCTATGGATTTTAGAATTGCAGTTGAATTGTCTAATTAGAAATATGCTACAATCTTTATGCACATTTATTCCTCAAATTAGTAATTCAGAACTATAACCTCAAAGGTACAGCATTAGGACATAGATTCCCCCAACACAATTACATCATGAGTCATTATAACTGTTATTGTCCTCTTCTAAAAGAAATTCCAGAGGCTGGAGAGTTGGCTGAGTGTATAAAGGACTTGCCTGCCATGCAAGTGTGAAGAACCACATTCAGATCCCTAGAATCCATGTAAATGCTGGGTGATCACAGTGCCCCATCTATAATCCCATCACTTGGAAGAAAGAGATCAGGGATCTTTAGAGCAAGCTGACTGGCTAGATACCTAAAATGGTGAGCTTAGTTTCAAGTGAGATATTCTGCCTTAAAGGAGAGATATGTAAGGAGAAACATGGCTAACATCAACCAATGGCATTTACATGCATACATAGACCTGCCATGCACACATGTGTGCACACACTCAATATAATATTTGCATATTTTTGCATATATTTACATATATGCAAAAAATGTAAAAGCCTCATAGTCCCTTGCATTGCATATGGGCACAGTAAGAAGGTACTGAGCATGCAGCAGAACATATGCCTTCATCTGACACTAGATCTGCTAGCACTTTCATAGTGGACTTCCCAATCTCCAGAATTAAGAAAAGTAAGTTTCTCTTATTTAGAAGATATGATATTTTTGTTATGTCAGAATAAATGATAAAAGGCTACATCTTTCTAGACTCTTATGAGAAGGGATTCGGTATCGATGGCAACAGATTCTAAGCCTTTCCAAAAGCACAGATCTGAAACTCTGATACCTGGGGTTTTGGTGTGCAGAGTTAGCAGCACACATTCCAACACAGGATCCCTCTAAATATACAACTGTGGTGGGGAGGAATCAAACTCCTTGGGGAGTATTTCCCTTTGGTTTGTGACAACTCCCTTATTTCTTTCATGTTCTGGAAAAGGTTGAGTTTTTGGGTTTGAACATCATCCAAATTTAACTGCACAGGGGCTGGCCTATACTTTTTCACATGGGCATGGTCCTTTATAGTTCACCATGTACTCAAGTGATGAGTTAAACCATGGATGGAGCCTCCCTTCCCCACAAACAATTAGTGAACAACATGATTGTGCTCTAATCTTTTGTGTATTTTGAAGGAAAACCACTGCCATATTTATCAATAGTAAAACTACTCTCATCTGCTAGGAAACAGTTACATATTCTTTCTTTGTAGTCTTAATTTGGTAATTTTTTTTTCTTCTTTAACAATAATAAATTCCAAGTTACTTAGTAGAACTTACAATGAATGTCTGAAGAGGTCCCATTTATCAATTGCTAACCTTAGAGACCAAGCCATTTGTGTTCAGTCTAGAAACTTTTCTCCTGTGCCAATGAGTAAAAGGTATTTCCCACTTTCTCTCCTATTAATTTAGTGTATCTGATTTTGTGTTGAGGTCTTTGATCCACTTGGACTTGACCTATGCACAGGGAGATAAATATGGATCTATTTGCATTCTTCTACATGCAGACCACCAGTTAGACCATCTCATTTGTTATTAGACTTCAATATTTGTTGAAGATGCTTTTTTTTTTTTTTGCCAGTGTATGCTTTTGGCTTTTTAGTCAAAAGTCAAATGTCCATAGGTATGTGGGATTATTTCTGGGCCTTCAATTCTATTTCATTGATCAATCTGTCTATTTCTGTTTCAAAATCATGTAGTTATTATTACTATTGCTCTGTAGTACAGATTGAGGTCAGGGATGGTGATTCCTTCAGAAGTTCTTTTATTATTCAGAATTATTTTGTCTCTCTTAGGTTTTTTGTTTTTCCACATGAAGTTGAGAACCACTCTTTCGAGTTCTGTAAAAAATGGGAATTGCATTGAATTTTTGGATTTTGAACTTTTGGTAAGATAGCCATTTTTACTATGTTAATCTTATGGATACATGAACGTGGGAGATCTTTCCATTTTTTGAGGTCTTCTTCAATTTCTTTTTCCAGGGATTTGAAATTCTCATCATATAGATCTTTTGCTTGCTTGGTTAGAGTTACTCCAAATATTTGATATTACTTGTAGCTATGGTGAAGGGTGTTGATTGCCTAATTTCTTTCTCATTCCACTTATCATTTGCATAAAGGAGGGCTATAGTTTTATTTGAGTTAATTTTTGGGACCTCAGGAAGCTGAATAGCAAAGCAGTAAGGCAAAGGACACTGTAAGTAGGACAAAACAGGCGCCTGCAGATTAAGAAAAGATCTTCACCAACCATACATCTGACATAGGGCTAATATACAAAATATACAAAGGGATTAGACTCCAAAAAACCAAATAACCCAAAGTAAAAATGGGGTACAGAGCTAAACAGAAAATTCTTTTTTTTAATTTATTTTTATTAGATATTTTCTTTATTTACATTTCAAATGATATCCCCTTTCCTGTTTTCCCCTCCCCCAAAAAACCCTATTCCCTCCCCCTTCCCCCTGCTCACCAACCCACCCTCTCCTGCTTCCTGGCCCTGGTATTCCACAAAGGAATCTCAAATGCCCAAGAAGAACTTAAAGAAATATTCAACATCTTTGTCATCAGGGAAGTACAAATCAAGACAACCCTGACATTCCACTTTATATAAATCATAATGGCTAAGATCAAAAAATCAGATGACAGCAGAGGATGGCAAGGCTGTGGAAAAAGGGAGAAAGATTCCTCCCTTGCTGATGCCATTGCAAACTGGCACAACCGCTCTGGATATCAATATTGCGGTTCCTCAGAAAATTGGACATAGTTCTACCTGAAGATCCAGCTATACTGCTTCTGGGCATATACCCAAAAGATGCTTTACCATACCACAAGGATACATGCTTTTCTATGTTCACAGCAGCTTTGCTCATAATAGCCAGAAACTGGAAACAACCGGTATCTCTTAACCGAGGAACAGATACAAAAATTGTGGATCCTTTACATGATGGGTTACTATTCAGTTATTAAAAACAATGACACCATGAATTTTGAAGGCAAATGTATGCAACTAGAAAATGTCCTGAGTGAGGTAACCCAGATCCAAAAGAACATGTGTGGTATGATCTCACTGATAAGTGGATATTAGCCAAAAAGTACAGAATACCCATGATACACCCCACAGACCCAAAGAAATTAAACAAGAAGGAAGGCCCAGGTGAGGATGCTTATTCCCACTTAGAAGGGGGAACAAAACAATCATGAGAAGCAGAGGGAGGGAAGAATCTGGGTGGGAGAGGGAAGAGGAAGGGGAGTGGGAGTCAGTATCAGGTATAGGCACATGCAGGAGAGACTCCCAGGGGGCCAGGAGAATGAGTGGAAATATGCAGCTGCCTGAGAGTGGAGTGGTGGGGGAATCTCTAGGAAGTCCCAGAGACCCAGAATGGTGGAGCCTCCCAGGTTCCAATTCAGGTGACCTTAGCCAAAAGGGCCAACAGGGGGAATATGGAACCTAAAGAGACCACCTCCAGTAGCTAGACAGGATCCCCAGTGGAGGGATGGAAACACCAATCCACCTACAAAGCTTTTGACTCAAAGTTGGTCTTGTCTAAAAGAAAGGTAGGGACAAAAATGGAGTAGAGACTGAAGAAATGGCTAACCAGGGACAGGCCCAGTTTGAGACCTATCCCATGGGCAAGCACCAATCCCTGACACTATGCTATGTTGCACTTCCAGATGGGAGCCTAAAGGAAGAACCTCTGAGAGGTTCTACTTGGAAGCTGACTGAGACAGACGTGGATACCCACAGACAAACATTGGATGGAGGTTGTTGACCCCCTATGAGAGGGTTAGGGGAAGGATTGAAAGCCCTGAAGGGGATGGCAATAGTACAGGAAAACCAACAGGGCCAACTAACCTGGACCCCTAGGAGCTCCCAGAAACTGAGCCACCAACCAAAGAGCATACATGAAGTGGTTCAAGGCCCCCAGTGCAAATGTAGCAAAGGCTGCCATGTCTGGCCTCAATGGGAGAGGATACTTCTAATCCTGCAGAGACTTGATGCACCAGGGTGGTGGTGGGGGATACACAGGAGAATGGAATGGGGGCTGGGGGAGGAGCTCTGTGAGGGGGAACCATGGGAAAACATTTGGGTTGTAAATGGATTAATTAGTAGATTGATTTAAAAAAAAAAAAAAGAAAGAAAGTGCACAGTGGTGGTGCACGCCTTTAATCCCAGCACTTGGGAGGCAGAGGCAAGCAGATTTCTGAGTTTGAGGCCAACCTGCTCTACAGAGTGAATTCCAGGACAGCCAGGGCTATACATAGAACCCCTATCTCGAAAACAAAAAGAAAGTCTGAAGAGAACGAAGCAGAGGGATCCTAGAGTTTTATTCTTTCATCTGGCATACATTTATTGGGAATATATGACATAGAGATTTCATGCAAGGTCTAGGAATGAAAGAAAGTGAATCACTTCCTTCAAGGAGTTTATATTATAGCCAGCAGTATGTGGATAAACTATACACAAAAATTCTCAAATTCTTGAGTATATTATATGACCTCAATCCATAGACCACTGCTTTATACAACAAATGTCCATCACCACTGAGTAAATACTAAAGGAAGAAAAAAACACATATCTGACCTTCGGTGTCTCCTGTATGCATGTTATATTATAGACACACTGGAATATACACAACAGGCATATATTTAGAGTTACAGAAATAGAAAAATAATTCAGTGGTAAACAATTTGTCCATTGTAGGGTTCATTGATACTGTAAATTTTACTGAAAATCCAGTTTGCTAAGAGACAGAGAAAAAGAATCTGAGCATTTCTCACGAACTGTTACCCAAATTAATTGTTTTCTAGTACAAAAAAATTAAGCAAAGTTTTTTTTTACTCTGCCGTGTGCTACTTAGAACATAGTTTGCCTCTCCGTCTTTATAAATATAAACTGAGAATGAGCCAGTCTGTCAGTTGACACGTATTTGATGATTTAGAGAGGACTGAACTGCCCTTTTCTCTCTCTGTTTTGCTCTGGCCAACCCACACTTTTTAAAGAAAGGGAAAACGCACTCCCCAGAGCCTGGGCCATGAATGGAAGCATTGTCTACCGTGGGAGGACAGGAATGTTTCACACGTGCATCAGAGCTTTCTTGTCAATGTGCCCTCATCCTTATGCCCCTAAATACCTTTGAATGGCTAATATCTTATAAGATGACAGAAAGAAAAACTCAGTAGATGTATATTCTGTGTATTTTTGTTAAGCTACTAGGAACGTGCAATTCAAAACTCATTTGCTAAATCAAATTAGTAGGAAGGGCATAAAAGTGAGTGACTTGGGGATTAAGAAACATTTAGTGAAAGTTATTAGAGGGTTACAATCAATATAAATACCAATGATGCAAACCCGATTTATTTTGAACATGAATGGTTTCAAATGACGCTAAATTGAGATAAGTAAACAAGCATAGATCCCAGTGCTGAGCATAATATTCAGGCTCCAAAACTTATGTGAAAAGGCAAAGAATTTACCATGGTGAGTTACACTATCACAGAAGGTCTCCAGTTACGGCTCCTTAAAACACAGATGTTTTAGAAATGATACAGATATAATTTCTGGTTAAATGAATTGTAGTTCTGAGCATACTGCTTAATTTTTAAAGGCTCCACATTTATTTTGTACCACGCAGCTTATAAATTACTAGATCTAATAGTTTTAACATCAATTTTTTTTGCAGAGTTTATAGGGAGAGCGGTGATTATGAGAAATTACAACTCATTTCTAAGCAATCTTTCATTCTCAGAGAAATTCATACATAAAATCACTGCAAAATAATGTCTATGCATCTGGGCTCCATGCCTCACTTTGAGAAGATTAAAATATTCTTGGAGGTACAAAGAGATATTCTTTTAGCAGAGCTGACAGAAGTGCTGGGCAGATTCACAATGGAACTTCCTATTGCTTTTTTAAATGGGAAGAAAACTTTAAAACATTCACATAGGTATTATTTAGAAACTGAGTTATTAACATAAGATACAGAACATTTAGGGAGTCAATTTTGGGGATATTCTCTCTATATTTTCATTGAATGTTTGCCTCTTAAAGTAAAACTGTCCATAGACCCAAATACAGTGACAGGTTAATTTCTGTCAGCCATGTGTTGAAGCACAGCAATGCACAAATTTTACATTTCCTGCCATTTGTCCTCTCTTATGGTGGCAAGAAAAATGTGCTTCTGATAAATTTCTGAGACTGAGGTAATCTGAATTCAATTTGGTCACTTGTAAAACTCGACTCTTATGTTTACCAGCTCTCTCACCTGTAAGAACCGTAAAAGATACACGTCTGATACCCTTTAAATACATCTGGAACTGAGCTTGGCTGATTCCCATACTATGAGGTAAGCAATCACTGCATGATTGACTATATTGCTCTGAAAATAGTCTCCAAATGACAATGTACCTAACTTGGCCTTGGAAGCTGAAGCCAGGACTCAAGATAGGTCTAATTCATTTTAGAGAAGAGCATCCTCAAGTGATGCCTGCAGGGGCCCAGATGGCCAATGCTATGTGCCACCCAAGGCTCTTTATGCAAAGCACATATTCAAATGGAATAGTGCCAAGGTACCACAGCCTGCAGTATGTCCTGCACTTGAGCATATTGTAAGCAGATGAGGTGCTGAGGGCATCAGGCATAATCCACTTAGTGGTGAAGACCTGGGGGTTATTGCCCAAGGAGCCCAGACCTAAAATATGACTGTAAGTTGGCAAGAGAAATCTAATGGACTACATATCACCTGTCTAGAGAAAGAGTTGGGGATGAGGAGAGGAATCACCCATATGAGTCACAGAAATGGAAAAATTGCAAAGAGCTATCCATGACTCAGTTGGCTTCTGTCATCACCAAGGAAGTGAGCCCATGCTCACCCCTCTTGAAAGGAGACCATCTTACCATGGTGAAGAAGATGAATACAAGCCTTGCCTTCCCGGGGGTAACTCCTCTGAGATGCCAGGATTCTTTTGTTTTAGTTTCATATGTGTGAAAACACAAATGAGGAAAAGCTTTTACTTCTAGACCTGGTTTTGGCCATAGAATGCCTATCCTTTAACTGGCAGTTCCTACATTCTAAAAGTTCACAGATATCATTTTCTATTTTGAATAAATAGCCAGTTTGAGAAAGGATTAAAAATGCCATGTTAAGGGTTGGGGATTTAGCTCAGTGGTAGAGCGCTTGCCTAGCAAGCGCAAGGCCCTGGGTTCGGTCCTCAGCTCTGGAAAAAAAAAAAAAAATGCCATGTTAAGGAGGCCATAAAATTCCAGAGCCATGGACATGGAGGCACCTAGCCCATGCTAGCCTATCAGGATAGATAATAACTAGGCAGGTGACAGCCTTTTCCTGATTACTGGCTTCTCAGCTGGAACGAGTGACTTATGTGATTAATAACCAGTAGCTTTCCATTCGTTCACACCCATCACGGATTCACATGACAGTAACAACTGTCTTGTGACATGTTCAATTCCTTTCTTCGTTTTTAGCCTGTGAAACCCAGGCCTGTGAGTGCCACCTCAGGAGCGAAGGGCAGCAAGGATCTCCAGGTCTGCTCTCTGGAGCCACTACCATCTTGGCTTGTATAAACTCCTTATTCTTTTGTTTTTTTTGTTTGTTTGTTTGTTTGTTTGTTTGTTTTTGAGAAAAGGTTTTACTATAATCCCAGCGGGTCTGGAACACACTATGTATACTGTCTTAGTCAGGGTTTCTATTCCTGCACAAACATCATGACCAAGAAGCAAGTTGGGGAGGAAAGGGTTTATTCAGCTTACTTCCACATTGCTGTTGATCACCAGAGGAAGTCAGGACTGGAACTCAAGCAGGTCAGGAAACAGGAGCTGATGCAGAGGCCATGGAGAGATGTTTCTTACTGGCTTGCTTCCCCTGGCTTGCTCAGCCTGCTCTCTTATAGAACCCAAGACTTCCAGCCCAGGGATGGCACCACCCACAAGGGGCTCTACCCCCTTGAATTGAGAAAATGTCCCACAGCTGAATCTCATGGAGGCACTTCCCCAAATGAAGCTCCCTTCTCTGTGATAACTACAGCCTGTGTCAAGTTGATACACAAAACCAGACAGTACATATACTAAGCTGATCTAGAACGTTCAAGGATTCCCTTGACTTTGCTTCGCAGGCATGGATATAGGCATGTTCTACCATACCTTAAATAAGCAATGTATTCTCATACTGAGAATGCTTCTGTTTACCTTGTGGTTTACAAGTTGGGCATCTGTCACTATGCACCAGAATCAGATACATTCTTAGCTCTCACTTTGGCCCTCTTAAGTCTTGATTTCTGGAGTACCTAACCCTGCTAAACTTTAGTGCTGAAGGTGAGACCTAGTCTACTGCAACATTGCTAAAACAAAAGTCTCTTAAAGCCATCCTGACCTGTAGAGCTCCTTTTACCCAGCCACAGTTGATCCTGGTGGAGAGTTATAAGAACAAAGAAATATACATACAAAAATAATCTTTGTAGGCACCAGCACCCTGAAAGTACACAACCACAGACACCTGCCCTTATAAACCATTTTGATTTTTCCACATTCTATGACTCAAATATGTAGAATCTTCAGAAATACAGTCTAACAGTGAAGTTCTTGAGGGAAACCAAGAACAGTGGTTAAAGGTCAATATAGTATATAATATTTGGGGGACTATGGGAGTTCACTGGCCTACAAATCCAATAGAAGTAACCTAGTCCTTGCATTGGGCTTTGGAAAAGGAAGGGTTAAATGGAGAAGGGGAATGGGAGGGCAGGACAGAGGACAGAATAAAGAAAGGGATAACTAATACTAAATATCTGAAATGTCTGAAAATGTCATATGAATAATTACTACAGCAGGAGCCCCCCAATAAATACATATGTACATATATGTGTACATATTAAATGCATTTACTCTTAACAGGGTAACAATGCCCCTACTAGGCACCCCAGGCTAACAAATAAAAAGCCTGTTTTAGCTTATTTAAAACCATATGATGTGGAAATTTCTCACAGCTGCCACAAATACAGTATCACATCTTAACATTTAAAAATGAATAGAAAAACTTTCTAATCTTAGCAGACATCTAAATGAACATACCATGTTTAAAGAACGTATGTCATTATGCAGAATATTCATTTCATCATTCAGTAAATACGTGCTAGAGATGATTAGTGTAAAGCAATAAAATAGATCAGAATCCCTGGCCTCTGTAGAGGAAGAGACATAAAAGTGTGTTTTATTGAGTAGGAAAATACACAAGCAACCTGGGAGAGACCTGCTAAGTGCTGGCTGTAAGGCTGACAGCAAGCCAGGCTGCAATGGAGATATGACAGTCAGAGCTAGCCTTAGGGTTTTACTCAGAAGATGAGTCTTACATAAAGATCTGCAGGAATTGAGGTAGCAACACATGTGGAGTCTTGGCAACACAATTATCTGGATGAAGCCACAGAAAAAGGAAAGGCATATTTAAGAGGAGGCATATTAAAGAGGAGGCATATTTAGGAGGAGGCTGGAGTGGTTGGAACTTCTAGTGGTTTTCAAACTGAGTTCCTTTGGCCCTAGAATTCTCAAGTGACTTTGGTAGTACTTCCACTAAAGATCACTGTATAATATTATCTACACAGCTACTACCAATGCCAGCATTTGTTAGAGGCCAGGCACCATGCCAAGTTGAATGCTCTACCTTATTTTAACCTTTATAATAACTTTTAAGACAAGTTGTTATTAGTAAAACACATTCTTGTTACCATCCTTTCACAGAAACAAAAGCTTGGCAAGAGAAAGTCATTTTCCCAAGGCCACACCATGGGCCATAAAGCCAGAATTTAAATTTGGATAATATGAATATGAATCAGTACTCTATATTCCAGGAAGCAAGTGGAGAGGCAAGGTTTTGTAGAATAAAGGGGAAGAACAGTATTTTAAAGTTTTATTTCCTTCTATCCTTTGTACAACAACCCAATATTAGTAAATATGTGTATTGCCCATCAGAAAATCACCTAGAGCAAATGTCATTAAACTAGAAGTACAAAGTCCTAATGACTAGGCACTTGTTCTGAATGAAGCACTCTGTAGCTGAGAGCTCTTCCACATCAAACCAATGCATTTAAATACTGATCAGAAATAAAAGTGTTTTAAACAGATCACTGAGACATGGCTCTTGATCCAAGGGGCCAGATAATTGAAAGTCCAGCAGGTTAGAGAACAGATAAGAGAAATCAAATCAGAAAGTAATGAGCCCCTGAAATAGATATGGGGAACCAATATCAAGGTCCTTTGAAAGCATCTGAGGGAGCGAGCTCACAGGACTGGACTGAGTAAAGAGATAGAAGCTGAAAATGATGGAAAAATCTGGAGAACCTGGGAGCTGGAGACTGTGAACACTGGACATAGCTAGATGACCAATGACTCTCCTTTCAATAGTTTGCACTTTAAACCACATGCAAACTAGTAAAAATGCTCAGTAGATCATTATCTCAATCAAGTTGCCATAACAAATTGCCACTGACTTAGTAATTTAAACAGAGGGCTATCTGCCTGTGTGTCTCTCTCTTTCTTTTCCTGTCTCTTTTTCTTTCTCTTTTAGTTTTATAAGTTCAAAGTCCATGGTCAAAGTGACATCAAATTTGATTTCTCCCCTTGGCTCATCAATGGTTTGACATCCTAATGTGATGCTCACATGGCTCTTCCTGCGTGCACACAGGAGCTCTTTATTTATGCTTGAGCCAATCCTTATGATCTCAGTTAACCTGAGTTATTTTCCTAAAGGCTTTACCTCCAGACAGAGGCACATTGGGGTTAGGGCTTCATCATATGGTCTGGGGGAAGCCACAAGTAGTACATAATAGCAACTGCAAAATTGGGTGGGAATGTGAGTTCAGACTGGACCATGGCAGGATCAGTATGCCAACAGACACTGAACCAATGTGGTGATGAGATTATTGAAGGTTACCATGGTAAGAGTAGGTCTTAATGGGTCTATAATGCCAGATAACGCTAACATTGAAGAAATATTGGAGGCAGTATCAGGAGCCAGAGAATTACTTAAACATGGAAAGAAAGAAAGAAAGATAGAAAGAAAGAAAGAAAGAAAGAAAGAAAGAAAGAAAGAAAGAGAAAAGGAGGAGGAGAAGGAGGAAGAGGAGAAGAAGGAGGAGGAGGAGGAGGAGGAGGAGGAGAAGGAGAAGGAGAAGGAGAAGAAGAAGAAGAAGAAGAAGAAGAAGAAGAAGAAGAAGAAGAAGAAGAAGAAGAAGAAGAAGAAGAAGAATCTCTTAGAGAGAAGAAAGTTCTCAGAAAATTGAGATACAAGACATTATTAGAGTTTAAATGATATTAAACCTCTTCCATTGAGGTTTATTTTGTGAAATATTATCAAATGTTATTAGGTAGGTCCTTAGCAACCTAAGTTTCTTGCAGTCTAATAAGGCTATGTTATGGTTATGTTATAGTTTCTTTCTTCTCCTTACTCCTTCTCTTTCTTGTCCTCCTCTTCTTCCTCTTCCTCCTCCTCCTCCTCCTCCTCCTCCTCCTCCTCCTCCAAGGGGGTAGTTTGATTGTGGTTTTGAGACATCTTTCTCTGTAACCCAGGATGAACTAAAGCTCATCACTGTTGTACAGCCATTTCAAAAGAAAAGAAAACTGAAATAATCCTTCCAGAAGGGAGGAGCAAGACACATAAGGTAAACAAAAGGTCACATGTCTAGAAGAACTCAGACCTCTTTCTATGACCCTTCCCCAGCTTTATATATATGTGTGTTGTATATATATGTATGTATACACACACACACACACACACACACATATATATATATATATATATATATGCATGTATATATGAATTAATAGTTGGGGGAAGAGACACTCTGGCCAGCAGAGCTGAGGAGAAGTTATTGAATTCTCAGACTCCATGTGCAAGCTGTGCTGAGAGGTCCACAGCCAGCCATCTCCCATGGTGGGGTGGGCTTTTCAGCGATGTTGGTGCTTTAAGTAACCCCTAACCCATTCTGCCATTAGTAACTACAGTGAGAACCAAGTTATTACTTTGGTTGAGCAGGTCCTCTCTCTCTCTCTCTCTCTCTCTCTCTCTCTCTCTCT
>NW_022196900.1:45648061-45668359 GCF_008632895.1 Mastomys coucha | reverse complement strand
CTCTCTCTCTCTCTCTCTCTCTCTCACACACACACACACACATACACACACACTCTGTGTGTGTATGTGTGTGTGTGGAGGGTGTTCTCTCTCTCTACTCAAAAAGTCTTTACCAGAGCTACTTTCCTGCTTTATCATTACAAGTGTTAATATTATAGGTATTAGCCACCATAACTAGTTAGATATGATTTCTTTATTGAGCTTTTCTTATCCAAGGTGGCTCTAAAATTCTCAAATATATTGTTACTGTACCTTGCAAGCCAGATGTAAAGTTCTGATAGAGACTGTCGAAACCACACATCTTTTATGTAGTTGTCACATTTGCCCCTCAATGGCTAGTTGTTTCATCACCTCCCTATGAAGGAAATGTTCTCCATATTCTGTATTCCATTCTCGGTTTTATATAGGATGCTTACATGAAGCACAGACAATATGAGTGCCAGCTACACTGGCTCTTGTTTTGCTTTGGGTATGCATGAGTTCCCTTAAGACTGTAGTCTGGTCTACCGTAGATGGTCTTCGGGATTGTGGCTAATTTGAAGTGGACATAGCCTGATAAATGGCTGACCATTAGCCATGGTGATGTTCACCCAACTCCTCTGACAATGTTTGGAATCCTCCTGTCCTAGGCATGCACACACACAGCTCTCCAGATGCAAATGTTTACTTGAGAGACACACGTGTGGAATTCTAGAGTAAATAGAGAGAGTGAGAAGTAGTTGAAAGGTCTGTGGGTTAGAATTCACATGTTATATTCCTAAATGTGTCTGGAACTTCCCGAGGGATTTCAGGAAAATCACTTAACTTCCCCAACTCAGCTGAGGAATAGAAATTATATTATTTATCTGCTTTAGACTGTACAATCATGCTCTGCTTTTTACAGTCTTAGATACTACACAACTCAACGGATCCCCAGGATATTAGAAAGATATTAACATATGCCAAGCAAACTGCAGCCTGAGGTGTATCAGGTTTCCAAAGGTCCATGTTTTTCCTGAGGAAATTTGAGACCAGGGATGATATCTGTCCTGTGGCCACATGAACAGGCGCCTCTCCATTCCCACGTTACAGGGCAGAATTCCACCGCTCCCTCACTTTCTATTCTAGTCAAATATTGGGTCTCCCTATCTTCTCCCCCACCTCCCCCATTTAATAGGAAACACATTCTCTTTCCGTAGGACACAAATAGAAGAAAAAGGAAAAAAAAGAGAAAGAGAGATTTAAGTAGAACTGCAGAATCTGTACCTACATACAACTTGCTAAATATATAGAGATGAAAATAGCCAGAGCTGAGAGAGAGGAAAAAAAGAAGAGTGTTTTAACAGTAAAGTAAAACCACAACTAATGACTTCAGGAGACAGGAGCTAGGTGGACAAGCACAGCACTGCAGTTTTAAATATATGAGATTTGGCTTCACCTCCCCAGTAAGTGGGCTGGCACCAATTCAAATAGGCTGGTCTGGCACGCTAGTGCCTCTGTGAGGGACCACACTGGCGGATGGAAACGACCACAAAAGCCACAGAGAAAGTGCAGGTTTCCAAAGGCAACAAGAAGGCAAGCAGACTGGCAGCTAAAACAATGCCAAGGCTCCTTCATCAGCAGGGAGGGGCAGCCTTGCCAAGGCAGATTTTCTTTCCCTGTACATTGGGATGGCCAACCATAAGCCTGATCAGTGGCAGGATAGGCAGTAGGTATCAGGCCCCACGGAGGAGGAACCAGGCACAGATGGCCCAAGGGCTGACCACAAGGGAGGATATCCCTTAAAGAATGATGGCAGGGCCTTCTCTGCTCTGGGTACCATAGTGCAGAAAGCTGAGAGAATCATGTTTGTGGAATATTTCTGTGTACTAAAAAGAGGCAATAATCTTTATGGGCTTCTAGCTCTGGAAAATATTTTTCTATACAAACAAGTTGTTTTTCATGCCACTGAAGACTGCCAAATGATTTGGTACATGAAGCATTCTTGCTTTACACTGCCTGAAAGTAAGGAATCTACTTCAGAGAGTGGAAGACACAGCAGGGGGCTTTTGTTGGCCACCAGCCACTTTTAGCATCTATGGTGGTGTCTACACAATGCCAACTCTGCTAGCTGGAAAGCTGAAGTGGAATTAAAGCTTTTTCCGAAGCTGCACAATACATAATGGTATCACTATTTGCTGTGAGTTGGCTGATGTCTTTGATGGTCTAACAGCCAGGCTCAGTTTTCTCAGTGTTATAGCAAGGGCAAGAACTAACTTCTGAGGTTTCCAGAGGAGGCGGTTCAGACAAATTATGTCCAGCTCCTTGAATGAGTTAAAAAATGCCAAGCACTTGTCAAAAACGATATGTTCTCTAGTTGACAAAAAAACAACCATAATGATGGACATTGTGTGTTAATAGTTCTCCTTTGCTGTCATTGCCTTAGGAGACCTGACTATGTAGCAACAATAATGACAAAGCAAGTGTGACATTTCCCATTGCTCTGCACATCTCACATGAGAATTTTAGTTCACTGACAAAAACCATGCAGGTTAGGTGATCTCAGATCAAGTAGGCACATTTCGGAAGCAGCAGGAACCTCTGTGACAGACATACAGTAAGTCAAAGGCAGCAATACAAAAGAGATAAGTCGGATGACTGGGTTGTTCTCCATCACTCTACAACACTTTTGAATTCCAGAAATGGAGGAGGGAGGGATGTATAGTGAGCAGTGTGGCTACAGAGTCCTCATGATTTTAAAACAGGACCTGGCCAAGACGTTGGAAGTCTTACAAACTATATATGTTAAGGCCATATGAACATATGGCATCAATGAAGAAGATATAGAGAACAAGAAAATGGATATAACACTGGGCCTGGAAGAATACACAGAAGCCAAGAACAAAGACCTAGAAGCCAAAGAAAAGCTATCTCACTAGAAGCCAAGGGCAGAGATTGTGTATTAAGAAGGGCATCACCAACTGTGCTGAATGAACCCCGGCAGCAATGATGAGGCCTGAGAGGTGATAACTGGACTTGGTGACATGAAGGTCATTTGACCTAGGCCAAAGTCTCAATGACCCGGTGAGAAGCCAAACTAGGTTAAAAACACCACAGACGTATTTCTCCATGGTAAGTAAAGATCCCTGGTTATAAAGAAGAGAAAGATAAAAGGTAGGTGATGGTAGGGTACGGCTGGCTAGAGAGGGATTGCAGGCTTACCCCACTTACTTGGTACCTGTCTTAGAACTGAAGTTACTGCTCCAGGAAGAAGAATCCAAGAGTCAAAGCAAGAGTGGGGGATGTGACAAAGACTTGAGGTGACTATGACAGTGTGTGTGGTGGGGTAAGACATACATCTTTGCTGGGCAGAAGTTCCTCTGAGGATCAAAAGGCAGGGCAAAAGGATGGGCTGACAAGAGAAGAGCAGAGAGTTGGAGGGCTGTAGGTAAAGGCTTCTTTGGCATACCTACTCTGCATTTCCTAGCCAGTTCTTTTGCAAGAGCGCCTGTTGTAGGATGGTCCTCTGCCCCAGGTTCTTCTGTTAGTTACAGTTTATTTTCTCTCTCATCTTTCATAAAATTACCAAATTCACTTCATTTTGCACAACACAGTGCCAGATCTTTTCATTTACTTTTTTTTTTCCCTAAAAGGATCACATGCTGTTTGTGAAAGGTTTGGGTTTGTTTGCCTTTTTGTTGTGCTAAATACAGAAAACAGGTCATTTGAGCTAATTTTATATGCACAATGTAGTCTCATTAATTGTATTCATTTAAAATGGCCATTGCCAAGATCTATTTCTAAAGCCTCTTAATACAGATGAACTCCCTGTATCATTTCCCTGGTTTCCAACCCTACTATCTCAATCCTACTTTCACTCTATGAATTTGCCTTTTCTATGTTATCTCACTTAAGTAGATATTTGTCCTTTGTTCTTATTTTACTTAGGATAATACTTCCATCCACATTATATGTCAGTTCCATTCATTTAGTTACATAAAATCATGAGTTGCACGTGTCACTTGTTTTTAATCTGTTCATCTATTCATTAGCGCTTGAGTTGCTTCCACCATTTGTGGAATGTACATTTTATGGTGAGTAATGCACTAGGAGCAGGGGTGAACAAAGTACTTGTTTGAGTACCAGCTTTCAGTTGCTCTGAGTAAATACTAAACAAACAAACAAATTAATAAGTAAATGTATTTCCATATGCAAAGGAATACAGCTCAATAAGATGGCAGCCATCTGAGTAGTAACTCCCAGATGACCTGGCACATCCTCAAACTTGCAGGATAAAGTTTTTAAAATACCTAAATGTGTTTTGTTGGCCACTGATGCCCAGGCTGATCCTTAATTGACATTGGATATATTACTGTTTTTCAGAAAGCCCAGGTATATTTTGGATGGCCATGGCCCACCTTAATCTCACTTATTTACTTTGGGAAATAGGTATATAGCAATACATTGTTGCTTAAAACTAATTTATGTTTATATGACCCTAGTAAGCTGTGTTTTTTACAATCCTAGTCTGTCTCTTTCTTTTTTGATCTCATAACATCTCCTACCATTTGGTCCATTCTCACACATTGGGACTTGTTTTTTCTGAAACAATGTTGTAGTTCTATGTATAAATTTTAAAGAAATTACTAACAGCTTTTCCATAGCAGTGACAGCAATTTACACTCCCACCAACAATGCATGAAAGGTTCAACTTCTCCATATCTCACCAATACATATTATTTTATGCTATTGATGGTCATTTTATTACTACTATTTTGAATTTTACCAGGCTAAGGGTATATCAATGGTATTGATGCACATTTTCTTTATTTCTTAATAAAGGTTTTATTTAGTTTTATTCATGTGCATGGATATTTGCAGCCCCTTCTTGAAGATGCCCAAGAAGGCCAGAGCAGGGCATCAGAGCTGGACTTATATGCAGTTAAGAACTACCACATGAGTGGTAGGAATTGAACCCAGTTGTCTGGGTTCAATTAAGGGGTATGCTCTTGCTTGCTGAAACACCTCCCTAGCTTCATGAAGTGCATTTTCTTAATGGCTGGTAAAGATTAAGTAATATTCATGCAATTACTGGATAGTTTTATATCTTTTTTGTGGAACTGAAATTAAAGTCTGATGCTCATTTCTTTTTTATTAGATATTTTCTTTATTTACATGTCAAATGTTATCTGCTTTCCTTGTTTCCCCTCCGAACAGTACTGATTTTGGTGGAATTCCTTGCCTGTTATTTTTTTGACTCTCATTCAGCTCACTGCAAGATGGACTTGGCCAAATGGCAAAATTAAGATATGATTTTGTTTTTTCTGATAAAAAGCATTACATATTCTGAAAACCTGAAAGAATTATATAACATATATATATATATATATATATATATATGAATTATATATAAATTCTGCAGCAAATATTACCAAACCTTATCTCTAACTTCTACAATTGGCATTTATTATGTTTCAACTTATATCAGTCCATTATCTATTCTACTTGTTCACCAATCGGACTTGGTTGGTGGAAGCATTTAAGAATACGCTATAACTATGAAGTAATGTTTTTTAAGTGAACAAAAAAGTATCGTTTCTCTGGCAGATAATGCACAAGAACAGAGAGGGGCAAAAGTCAGCAGGGGTTAGTGCTTTTACTTTGAAGGCGTCTTAATGAAATTTCTTGGGAAAATGAATCAAAGCAAAGAGTCCCAGGGTACAGGTAGTGTTGACAGGGGGATGTCACTATCACAGCCCCCAGGCTGTATATTACTTTGGTTGCTCAGCAACATTGCTGGCTCATCTGGTCCACGTGAAAGCAATGAATCCTTAGGCTACAAATAAAGCTGCCTGAGGCTTGGAGTCTCCAGCACTTGCTTCTAAGTGTCCTTGTTCCTCTCCTCCTACAGCACAGACTCAGACTCTGTGGTTTTCCCGCTGAGCTGTTAACGCCTTTGAAGTCAGGGGCAGGTCCTATTCCTTGCTATCCTCATCTCCTGTCCAAACAACTATCAGCATTTTTGTTCAGACAAGAAGGCCACAGTAGACGATTGCAAATGACACTAAGCACATTTCTATTATCCAACATTAGGACCTCTTAGACCAGCACTCTGATTTCTGTCCAGTATCCAAGCACTACCTGTAAAGAAATAGTATACATACCATCTAGATAGCAAAGGTCCATGTTCCTTCTTCGTTTTAATCATCAACCTATTGCCTACTTAGCATCTCTCATCTTTTTCAAAGTCCTCGGGTGTAGTTAAGCTTCATCGCCTACATAATAACCCTTTCTTTACACACACACACACACACATACACACACACACACACATACACACGCGGACACGCACAAGCACATGCACATGCACAAGTACATGCACATGAATATACACATGCAATGGTATTGAGCTCACTTTTGAGATGTCATGAAAACTGAGAAAGGAGACATTCATTTTGAAAGTCCCAAATACATACTTGTTTATAGGCCTAGAGTATCACTCAGGAGGTATTAGGAGATATAATCTCAGGATAATTCCCAGAGATATAATTTGTTTTGGTTGGTGGAACATTTTAAACTAAGAAACAAGGAAAACAGCCAAAGAAAATGTTTGTGAAATGTGACATGAAAAATCAAAATCAGAGCCCTTTGATGGGGCAAAAGTCGGTGGCATTTGAGAAACAAGACCACAAGCAGTTTGAAAACAGATTAAAATCTCCTTTTCATTTATGCTGTCAAAAGGCTCCACCAGTCTCTTGACAAACCAAGTAGATGGAAGTCTCACCATGGGCTTTCAAAGATCAGGAAAGAGGCAGTGAGGGGGTGGGAGTGGGCAGGGAGTGGATTTCAACAGAACGATGAATTGCATCCAAATAAATAAGATTTAGTAACAGTACACGAAGAGACAAATTCCTCATTTTCACTTGTCTCGGGATTTGCAAACATAGATATTTCCTTTAGAGAGGAAACCACTGTATTTATGAGTGGTTCATATTTCACACCTTTATTCATACATATCCTGTGATGTAAAAGGCTTATTTCTTCTTACATAGGAAACGCTAAATGCACTGGGGACTCACAGACATGCACAAAGCTCTTCTAGAAGTCAAAGTTAGCATAAGGAGTTGGTCACAGGAGTACAGGCTAAAACACAAAGCCCTCTTTCTGACTCGGCAGAAATTAAGCACTGACATGTGAGACCCGCTGAGAGTTTCATCTGTTTTTACTCTCAGAGCCTCATTCCTTTTCTTGAAGCATGTGTATATGCACATCATGCTTTTTAAACTTAAGATGCCTGTGACACTGATGTGCCTGCTGGAGGGTGATGCATGTAGCAGCGCCCTCTTGTGCTCACTGGGTCAAGTTACAGCCCAGGAAAATGTAGCTAGATGGGCCTTTACTTTTTATTTCTGGCTTCCAGAGCATAAAACAGTAAGTGTGTGTTTCTTATTCTTATGATGGTAAAATATTTCAAGTAATTTAATATTTTTATTTTATGGGAGAACCAATGAATGATCTTCCATTGTAGTACTTCTACGGTATTTAAAATTTCAATGAGAATATTTAAAATTGCAATGAGAATCTTCACCATGTCCCTGCAAATGCAGGTAGGAAATACACGTAGAGTACAGAAACATCACTTACTGATCAGTGGGTGTAGATGAACTGGCTTTAGGACATTTGGTCTCTGGTGCCAGGATAAGAAAAGTTACTTAACTTATCTCTTACGCTTGATAATACAAACATTTTATTCCTGATGAATCAGATTTTAGTTTATCTAAGAGTAAATTTAAAATATGAGAAATGAGAAGGGGAGTGTCTACAACTAGAAAAGAGGAAAGGAGGGCAATACAGAATAAGGAGAAACAAAAAATGCCAAGGAAGTTTATGTGTATATATACACACATACTCAGATGCACACATAAACACATACACACGAAACATGCATACACACAACATACACATAGCACAATATACACAGCACACACATACATACACACACACACACACACACACACACACACTACATATATACAGATAATTATTTATTTAGCAAGTGAAATCACTTGCCCTGAAAATGTTCTGCACAAGAATCTAACAAAACCTTGAGAACCATTCTTTTTGAGAACCTTCTTTTTAAATGGTTGGTCAGGAAAGTCTAAGTGATTCCCCAAACAGTATGGAATATTGATGTTGCCTCTGGCTGCTTTTCTGAGTATGAACGTAAGCCCCTGTTGCTGAAGACATCACACACTTAGGGCACAAAATGCAGATGATTGGAGCCGGATCTGACCCGAAAGCCTCCTGCCTGCAGCCTAGATTCCATGACATTGGAAAGTGCTATGCAAGATGCCAAGGGAGGGAAGCAATTAGTGGTTCTTTAATAACTATGCTATAACAGTAATGAACCACAGGAATGACCAGTGTGGCAAGTTATCCATTAAGGTGTAATGAATCATACTCACATGTTGGCAGTGATCAACAGCTGTCCAACTGGACTTAAGACACAATCAGCAGAGAGGAAATCATGCCTAGTACTAGAAATCTAGGCATGACAAGGAAAGTTATGGGCCTTAGAAAAGTATGTTCTGCCACTCACTTTGCTAGACTAGCCTAATTCCTCACAGTTTCTAAATCTTATTCTTATACCCTTATAAACAAGTGTGGCTACTACCAATCATCAAAGATGCTTTTCTTTCCAGAAAATGGAGATTATCACAAAAAACCAACTGGACACAATGCAGAGACAAGCAGATTATTGGAAGCCCTGTCTATGTATATATGTATGTATGTATGTATGTATTATGTATTATGTATATGTATGTATTCACACATGTAAACACACACTACCTACATTACAGCTCCTGCAATCTATGGTTCAATGAACACTGTAGAAGAGGCAATGGAAAGATTGTAAGATGCAGAATACTAGAAAGTCTGCTGTGTCCCTCAGATTGGCTTTATAAACAAGACCTGAATAATGGCAACATCAGTAGACATGCTAGCATGTAAAGGAAACATGGCTATTGAGAAAGGAAGCATTAGCCACACAGATACTCTATTTGGCTATCCAATACAAAGTGGTTAGCCCTGAAATAGACACAAACAACAAAATAAAATATACACACAAACAACAAAAATGGATTTAGCTTCTTTTTGTCTTGTGAGGAAGCATTTTTTTTAGCATTTTTTGAATTTATTTTATACTTTATACTTATACCTTTAATTTACCTGAAATTCATTTTGTAACATGTATGGACATTACACATTGTTTTCCCTTGTGTGTGGTAGCCATCATGAAAGCAATGCTCCTCATTTGTATCTAGTGAAATCACATTTACCCTGCCCCTGACTTGAAATACCTTTGACTTGAAATGTCTTTATCAACACTTGTTTGCATCTGCCTCTGGACCTTCATGTTGTTACACTAAGATCTCTGGTACCACTTGTTCTCCTTGGTTGGTTTTATGAGCATTGGATATCCAATTCCCTCCTGCTACTCTTGGCCTAACAGTTTCTTGGTTCTATTTAGACCCATTTACTTCTATATGAACCTTGAGTTCATTGTATCCAATCCCTTTCTACGTGGGGGAAATCTAATGAGATTTTAGATTTTAGATGTAGATTTTTAGATATTCTATTCTAAATGCAACTAAGAAGTAGTTAGGCACACATGCTGCTATCCTGTCCTCAAGAGTATGCTCACAAGCTTTGTTAACAAGCTGTACTTCCTGTCCAGAAGCCAGTAAAACTTCCTTCAGTCTCCTTAAGGTTCAGAAAGTCACTGCAAAATGCCAAATGGATTTCTTCACTAGGGCTATGAGACATCTTCCTAGTCAGAGGTTTAAGGTGTTCTTCAGTTCAGGGTTTGTTGTTGTTGTTGTTGTTGATTTCTCTCACTTTCTAGTGCTCATTTTTGCATCAAGGGTTTCTATTAGTGAATATTCTGCATACTGGCTGTATCCCACCAGTCTCTCAGATGATTCTCCACTATTTTGGTTACTTTAATGCCTTTATTACATTAGGGCCATTTCTACTGCTCAAATATCTAACCTACACCAGGATTCAAGTGTTCTGGTACAATTATCCTTCTGCTTGAGTTAGCCATCACTTTTTAATTGCCAACATTTATTTATTAATTTTCTTAGAAGTGAGTTGAATTTTTAATTGAATGTTGGAGCTCCAGTGACAGCTTTCTGGGAGTTTTCTACTGTTGCTCCTATTTTTAGAACTTCTCTCTCTTTTTGCCCATCCTTGTACATCTCTGGGATCTGCTACTCCAGGTTGTGAACAAAGGTTCCTTATAAAAAGACACATTTCCTTTAGAGAGTCGTCTCTATGAGTTGGCACTTAGATGGATCAGGCTTCAAACACACATGTGCAGTGGCAAATTAACCAGCGATGAAGACAAGTAGCTTCTCCCATCCTGGCTTCTCAGTCCACAGCTCATTATTTCCCTGGGCCAGGGGGGAACTGCCACATTGCTCTGCTTCTCCAGAGGATGAAGATACGCTGTAGACTATGCACCCTTCAGTTTCTTCAGTAGGAGCTGCCTCTCAAGGACACAGAGAACAGCAACAAAAGCTTAGATTTGGGCTTGTCACTCTGCAGATGAGAATCCTCTGTAGAGGGGACACTTCCCAGGCGTCTAGGGTTTAAGATGGTTGCCTGTGACTGAGTCTTCACTTGTGCTAGAAAAGTTCACTTTGCTCCAGGTTCAATTTTAGGTCTTAATGGGATTACAGGCAACACAGCTTGTCCTGTGTACTTAGGCTCTGGTGATGCCTAGAGATGCCTATCCCTAAATGGTACTCTCTAAATAGCTTCTCTCAAACTGGGGTGTAAGAACATTTGTCCAGTCATGTTTTCACACATCCTGTCACCAGACTTACGCAAACCAAACGACTGTCCTGTGCATTACAGGTGTCCTTTAGATATAGAGCATCACAGTGGCATCCATAAAAAGCTAAATACCATGCTGAGGAAATGGAAGGAGTGTCTAGAGAACAGGCTTCTGTGTGCAAGTTGGAAAGAGGCTGCTCATTAGACTACAGTAGTAAGAACTCTAGGTAAAGAAGGGTAAGCAATGCCAGAGGAGACGGATGGCGAACCCTTGTTACAGATATTGCAGGCATGTCCTTTTCTTTATAAGAAGTGGATAATTTTGGAGACCTTCATAGTACAGAATCCCATGAGGAAAAATCTATGAAGGATTTCAAGCAAGTCAGAAACTTGTCCCTGGGTAAATTCCACCCTTGTCTATGAACTCTATCCCAGTCAAAAACTGAATCCAAGCCAATATCTGTACCCTGAACCATTTCTTCCAAAAACTATTTCAGCTAGATAATTTCTGAGGCATGTATTTTGATTTTGGATTTGGGTTGCAAAGTAACATGAGGAGCCCTGAGACCTGTGTGCATCCATAGGGTTTTCAGTAATGTGATGTTTGATTACTCTCGACGCACAGTGCCTCAGCAATGCGACAGAAGAATTTCTGTGAAATATAAAATGTTATATCTAGACATGAACCAGCAAGGGAGAGCTAGACTAGCCCACTTTCTATGTTGGTGCCTTGACCTAATCAGAAAAGATTCAAACCAAATAAGGAAAATGCTGAAATTTGTCAAATCTGGGGATGGGTACAAGGTGTTTGAAATGTCTCTCCCTCCTATTTTATAGTCTTTAAGTAGTCTGTATTAAAGTCAGGAGACATATATTGACTGAATACAACTTTATGCAGGAAGTCACCTGAGAATCAAACCATTCAAATGCATTTATAATCTTCCAGTGTTCTCTTTAACAAGTCTGGAATGTCCACCAGTGATTTGAACAAAAGGGAATATTTTTACAATGGCCTGTCATTTCTATTATTTTTTACTGACAGTTCCCCTGTCATATCTCAGGACTAATGAAATAACTACACAGTTGGTTTTCTTATTTCCGGTGTTTCAAGAGGTAAAAGGGAGGATTTCTGCCCCAGTGGACCCTTCCAGGGCACCAAGAATTCAGGTCCTCATGGCATTCAGTGGCTTTAATAGTCCATTACCTCCTACTCCACATTGAAATCAATCAAAAACCAGGTGATACACATTTTCAGACTGTGTCCAGTCACATGTTAAAGTGACACATTTATAAGTCTTTTCAACTGTGGACTTTGTTCTCTTTGTTCAGATTCTGTCAGAAAAAAAAATCACACATAAGCACATACCTCATTCTTGACTATTTTTCAGTGTGAGAGAGAGGTAGGAGCACCTTTGTAATGACAAAGCACACAAGCCTGAAGGAGCCACAAGGTTCTCCCCTACACAGGAGGATGCAGTTCTGACAATGCCGCAGCATCTGGCTGCATTATGGCAAGTTCCTACTTCTCCTTTGTCTTGGTCCTTTCTTCCTTCCTTCTTTCCTTCCTTCCTTCCTTCCCCTCCCTCTCCCTATCTTCCTTCCTTTCTTCCTTTTTTCCTTCCTTTTTCCTTCTTTTTTTCTTTTTTCATGGTTAGAGTTTAGTTGTTGCATGCATACATTTTTAGTGATGGTTGCCATTTTTAAATATTCAGGCCATTTGCTTATGCTGATATTTATTTTTTCTAAGTATAAAACAGAATAATTCCCTGGAAATCCAATGCCTCTGGACAGCTTCTTGGGCTGGTTGAATACTATCTGGCTTTATTTTCACACATGGGAGTCTAGGCTACCTACACAATACCCAGTCCCATCCCTGACCTGCTTTGACGATCCTTGGAACAAAGGGAGAGAAGCTTGCTCATGGCCGTTCCCCCTTCCTGGCTATGCACTGCCATCCAACTGTAAGCAGTTATAAGTGCAGAGATTTGGGCTACTTTTGAAAACATTCAAACTACGCAACCAGTAGGTTATTGTTTTCATCTAACATCATTCAAATTTTATAAAACAATTAAACTAAGATTTAAATAAAAGAGATATTTATTGGAACTCAAAATATCCCTAGGTATCATACAAATGAGAAGACTCACATGACCTGTACAAAGGGAAATCAGCATTGGAGCCTCGTCCCTTTCCCATGGAAAGGAAAGCAATGACACCTGGGCTAACAGCTCAGCTCACTCTTCCATACAAATTACTGTGTGAGCCACAGCTCAGCTCACTCCTCCATACAAATTACTGTGTGAGCCGCCTATCTTCCCATAAGATGTGCTCTCCTGTCCATAGGTAAAGCCTCCTTCACAGCCACCTTTATCTGCTCTGTTCTTTATCCTTTGTCCTCACTTGTTTATGCTCCAGCTAGCTCACCCTAGCCATATGCCTCCATCACAGACTTTGCTCCCTGTGTGGTCTTTTGTCACCTTTCTTTCTAAGCTTCCTCTCTAGACATTCCTGACTTCCTTATTAAAACAGCATTCTGAGCCAGGCGGTGGTGGCGCACGCCTTTAATCCCAGCACTTGGGAAGCAAAGGCAGGTGGATTTCTGAGTTCGAGGCCAGCCTGGTCTACAGAGTGAGTTCCAGTATAGCCAGGGCTACACAGAGAAACCCTGTCTCGAAAACAAACAAACAAAAACAAAAAACAAAAAACAAAAACAGCATTCTAGGGCAAGGAAGATAGCTTAGCGGATAGAAAGCACAATAGCCACATTTTAGATTTCCAGCATTGACACATGTACTATGGGTCATGACTGTCCACCTATAGTTCCAGTATTCCAGAGACAGAGACATGATCAACCTGGAACAAACTGGCCAGCTAAACTAGCCAAATTGGTGAGCTAGTGACATTCCAGTAAGAAACTGCTTCAACATACAAGGGGGGGCGGGATCACAAAACACACCATGCCAACCCTAGGCCTCCACATAGATATCTGTATGTGCATAGATATGCATGTACTCATATATATCTAGACACAAACAGAAATGCACATGCATTTCTGCACACACACACACACACACACACACACACACACACACACACACACACACTCAAAAAAATAAAAGAATGAAGGAAACCAACCAGAAACCCCTCTCAGTTTTGTACTTCTCTCCAATTAGTGCTAAGCTTAATTCCCAGGTCCTACTGCCCTCAAAGTAAATTACCTTATGGAGGAGACTTCAGGCTACTGCTAAACAAAGGTCTCATTACATACTGGTTGATCAACATAGTAAAAGGCTGTTGTAGTCAGTGAATGAATACATGTATAAATAACATGATGTCTCAATGCCTTCAAAATGTAATTTTGATGATGATGTCAAGCCTGCTTTCCAAGCACCTTAACAAATATTCGAAAGGCTACAGTTGTCCTTACCAGCCATTATTAACATTAGACTATAGGATAATTACTATTTCTGTTTCATTATTTGTGAATGAAAAGCTAGCTCATTCATGTCAATGGCTTCCACAGTTTCAGCAGTTATACAGTTGTCCTTAACTTTTGTTTGCCATTTATTTCTTAGAAAATCTGATTTAGTCTCAATAAATCTAGTGGGTCTCTACCTAGAAAAATATATGCATAGTTAATGTCCCTAGAAAATGTGCAGATGTGTGAGCCTTCCCAAAGCCGAGCCAACTCTAGAAGACCTCATCAATGACCTTTAAAAAGATACATGGGAGTGTCTTGGAGTTATAAATAGAGGTTCTCCTGCCATCAGTTGCATATACAGGACACTTTATGGAGTTATGCTCTCTATTTGTGCAGTATTTGTGTGTGTGTGTGTGTGTGTGTGTGTGTATGTGTGTGTACATGTGTATGTGTGTGTATGTGTGTATGTTTGTGTATGTGTGTGCATGTGTATGTGTACATATGTATGTATGTGTGTGCATGTATGTGTGCATTTGTGTGTGCGTGTATTCCCACCAGAATTCATGTATTAAACTGTATGGAAGCCCAGTGGAGAGATGTTGGTTTGCATCTCAGCCATGTCTCTTTGTAGCTGTCAGACTCTCTGCATGCAACCGAATTTTTCTCTGATTCACTTTTCATATCTCTGAGACAGAGAAATTTATCTTAAAGCTCTGTTATAATTAAGTCAGCAGATGTGGCTAAAGACTTTTTGATCCTGCTGACTCCACACAAAGAAGTACGACAAATGTAATTATTCTTTAGATGCTATTCTTTAATCACATGATCTAATTCCTCCTTATTTGGTACCCTTAAATCATCCATTCATATATATCTACATCTATATATGCACACACATGTATATACAAATAAATTTTAAAAATCATATTTACTTTCCATACAGGAATACATATTGGTCTCTCCGCATTTCATTTTGTCTATATCTTCTCTAAAAATGGAACCAATTCAGACTTTATTATAGTTCACACAGAATGTAAGATTAAATCACTGTTGGATTACACGCAGAAATTAACCCAATTGTTGTTCTTCAGACTGGCACTATATTTGCTGCATTATATCAGCATCATCAAGCAAGAGTCAAAATTACATTATTCTAAATGTACACCAGATGGCTCTAGAGTGACACGGTTATTAAAAAAAAATAAAAGCCCCGATTGTTTATAGTTTCCCCAAGGGCAGAATCTGTGTCTAATATGTGCCTGTAATTTATCCACAGCAGCCAGCAAAGGGACACAGGAGCAAAACATATTTTAATTTATGGTAATAGCAATAATTTGCCATTCTTCTCAGAGCATTAGTCTTTGCTAATTTGTTTAAAAAGAGTTCAATAACGACCATAGAGAAACAACCAAACAAACAAATACAAAAAAATAAAAAAGTTGACATTTTGTGGTTTTTCAGATACATTGATTGCAAATGTCACAGTTTGCTTTCTATTGCTCCAATAAAGGCCATGACCACAAGCAACGTGGGGAGGAAAGGGTTTATTTTGTATTACAGTGTACAGTCCACCATGAAGGGAAGTCAGGACAGGTACTCACGCTAAGAATCTGGAGGCAGGAACTAAAGTAGAGGCCATGGAGGAATGACGCTTACTGGCTTGCTCCCCATGGCTTGCTCAGCCTTTTTTTGTTATACCTCCCAGCAGCCCAGAGGTGGCACCACCCCAAGTGAGCTGGTCCTCCCTTATCAATCATTAATCAAGATTATGCCCTACATGTTTGCCTCCAGGCATTCTGATGGAGGCACTTTTTTTCAGTTGAGATTCTTCTTCCCAGTTGACCCTAGTGTGTATCAGGTTGACAAGAGCACTAGCTGGGACAGCATAGGACAAGCAAGAGTTGGCACTCAGCATGCAGAAGCTCGATTTGATCTAAGGATGCACAGTGGTAAATGTGCTACTGAGCAGTGAGTGACCTGGGTAAGAACTTTAGGCCAGGTACCTTTACTCATTGTTCAGCCAATCTTTTCACTGAAAATAACATAACATAACATAACATAACATAACATAACATAACATAACATAACATAACATAACATAACATAACATAAAACTGCACTCCTACTTTGAGCTGGCCTTCTCAGAGTTTGAAGAAGAAAGTGGACATGAGCTGCCCCCATGGAAGTCCCATTGCTCAGTGTTCAAGAAGCAGCAGGAGGAACATAGGAACATTGATAAATAAAAATGAAGGGTTTTCTTTTCTATTTCCTTTAATAATATTACTTCCCTTTCTTTTGACCTGCATATAAATATGACTACAATTCAATTAGTAACAAAAACATAAAAGTAAATACTTTGTCTAAAATTTAAGAGCCAGCTATCCATTTGGCCAAGTCCCTTTGTTTAAAGTTCTTTTGTTCAACCCTATGTTCAAATTTCCCAATCCCTCATCATTTACTGAATTTCTTTAGCCTTACTACAAAGTCAGTGTCTTAGGATGTTTATTGCTGCAATGGATTCCACGGCCAAAGCAAGTTGGGGAGGAAGGGTTTTTTGGCTTACACTTGCACCTACTAAGTAGTCTTTCATTAAAGAAATCCAGGACAGTAACTCAAACAGAGAAGAAACCTGGAGGCAGAAGATGGTGCAGAGGCCATGAAGGGGTACTGCTTACTGGCTTGCTCCTCTTGGCTTGCTCATCCTACTTTCTTATAGAACCCAGGACCATCAGCCTAGGGATGGCACCACCCACAATAGACTGGGCCCTCCTCCATTAATTGCTAGTTAAGATAGTGCCCTTCAGACTTATCTGTAGCTTGATCTTACAGAGGCATTTCTTTTTCAATTGAGGTTCCATCCTCTCAGATGACTTTAGATTATGTCAAGTTGACATAAAACTGTCCACTACAGGCAGACACTGAGCATGTAAGTCAAACTTTGGAGTCAGTGGTGAGGATGTATATTTTCCTCTGCTTTCAGAATTTGAAGGTGCTGTTTACATGGTAACTATAGTGATTCTGGTCTAATCCATTCCTTAGATGCCCAGGCTAAGCTGTGGATGTTATCCTATCCCTATTTCTCAACCAGGACATCAGAAGTACATGATTGCTCATTTTTCCCTCACTGTCATAATTTTGATTCTTGAATTCATTTTTTACATTAAAGTATAATGCCTTTGTCAGATGCCTTTCTGTGCCAATTGAGAAGATCATGTGTGTTTTAGCTTTCATTTTGTTAATGTGATGTATCATGCTGATTGATTCAAGAATTTTAAGCCAGTCTTGCATGTCTGGGGTGAATCACGCTTGGTTGTAATATAAAATTCTTTTGCTTTGCTAATTTCATTAAAGGATTTTTGTTTTTGGCTTATAGCTGGTAGTGATGCCGGCCATATAAAAAAGTATTTGCAAGTATTTCCTCTAGCTAGATTTAAAGAGCATCAGATCCCATTACAGATGGGTGTGAGACACTATGTGGTTGCTGGGAATTGAACTCAGGATCTCTGGGGGAGCAGTCAGTTCTCTTAACTACTGAGCCATCTCCCCAGCACCTACCTTCCCCTTTTTATTTGTTATCCATGTGTTTAGGGTTTTTGACTTTTTCCTGACTCACTCTTGTAGGTTTTATTTTTATATTTGTTTATCCATTTACTATGTGTTTGTGTATGTGCAGGTTTCTGTGCTTGTGTGCACATGCTAACACATGTATGTGCATGCACATGTGGGTAAAAGTTCAAGGCTGGGTGCCTTCCCTCAATTGTTTCCCACCTCATTTTGAGATAGGATTTGTCGCTGATGCCAGAGCATCCTGATTTTGTTAGGCAGGCTGGCCAGTGGGCTCTAGTTATCCATCTGTGTCCAACTCACCCTTGCTGGGTTCCAGGGTATGTGCCACAGCACCTAGATTTGTAAGTGGATTCTAGGCATCCAAACTCAGGTCCTCATGCATAGGCAGAAAATACATTTACTGACTGAGCCATATCCCCAGCATCAAGTTGTATTTTTCATTGTACTTACCCATTTCTTCTTGGCTACCCTTTTTTGTCATATAGTTAGTTATTCATGGTTGTCCCTGGTAGCCCTCCAGATTCCTGAGGCATGTATTATAATTTTGAACTTATTTTAAATTATTTTCTGTTAGGCATGGTGGTGCATGCCTTTAATCCCAGCACTCAGGAGGCAGAAGCAGATAGATCTCTGTGTGTTTGAGGGCAGCTGATCTACAAAGTGAGTCCAGGACAGCCAGGGCTACACAGAGAAACTCTGTCTTTAAAAATAAATAAATAAATAAATAAATAAATAAATAAATAAATAAATAAATATTTTCTTATATTCCTTCTTATCATATTTATTCTAGTAACTGCTAACAATGTACCTCAGCCCTTGATATTCCTGATAGGATGATGGTATGAGCAAATACACGAGAATGCAGCGCATTTACAAACCATTTCATAGAACCATAGAGATGCTGGATTTATTTTAACCTGTAGCATGTTTCCTTATACACTTTAACTCATAGAAATTTCAACACATATTTTGTGGTATATAAAAAAAATAAACCCACAAAAATTGTACCATGTATTGGCTTAGTATTACCAGCAGCTGATTAATCAGCTCATATTAGCTCTACTTTTGGCTAACCTATGCACAGAAGATCCTGCCCATGAACACAGGTGTCAGCCAGACGTCTCCACTCGACTACCATAACTATTACAGTATTTTCATACTAATCCACTTTTATCCTTCATTAAATCACATTCAACCATCTAGAACCTCATGCTATGCCTATGTGCCTGTGCCTTAATAACATGATTCACAGCTATTTATCCTTTCACACAGAGTGGCATTGAAATCTGCCACATTCTCTCCCTCAACTGAACTAGGGTTAGTAAGAGAACTAGGAACAGTCAACCCTATCTTACTTTCTGTCACAATTTCCCATATACTTGTTTTAAAAGATTTTTAAAATGATGTGAATGTGTGTATCTGTGTAAGGGTGCAGGTTATGTATACATGCTTGTGTCTATATGGGTTTGTGCATACAAGTGAACTCCCCACAAATGTCAGAGCCAGCTACCAGATCCCCAGAAGCTGGAATTACAGTGGTTGAGTGCTGCCAGACATGGATTCTGAGAACCAAACTCAGGTCCCCAGGAAAAGCAGTGAGTGCTTTTAAGCACTGAGCCATTTCTCCCCACACATGCAATTTTAAAAAGCTGTCCAATTTCTATGTTCAGAATCCATTTTTTCACAATCTGGAACTAGCAGACTTAGTCAGAACCATACCATTCACTATTTCCTCATTAACAACTAGAAGCCTAGACTTCACCAGGGTACCATTCAGAACGCCTGACTTTCATATTGCTGTGTAGAGTATGCAAATTATCTTTTGATATTTTATGAAAACCCCAATTTCTACCATTAAGCAATGTCAATGTAAAACACATCACCTTTTAATAACACCAGTAGAATGTCTAGCTATCGATAGAATCTTTATAAAGCTCTTAACCTCAAATAATATTACTCTCATAAATATTCCTCAAATAGCTACATCTAGGATTCTCTCTAGCTCACTGCTATCTACCATAAGCACTCCTAACTAAAACTACTTCAAGGAGTCAATTATTCTTCGAATTGTATTACACAAAATCACAAGGTCTAATTGAACTTTTAATTCTTACTTGTACCTTTTCTTGTTTGATTTGGCTCGTTAAGGATTTGCTGGTTTCACTTGAATGTATCTTATACTACAATACTATATATCTTAAATATATACAAGTTTAACATCCAAGAAGAAATGTATTTGAGAAGGTCTTATTAGTAGATTGAAAGGAAGTTTCTAATACAAAAGTCAGGATTAATGCTAACCTTCTACATTGTTGATGAAGAAGACTTAGGACACTGAAGACAATGTGGCCAAAGATAGTGGAATGAAAGTAAGAAGTGGGAAGAGGATGCTCACACAGAAGTAGTACCAAGGAAAGATGGAATGTTTAAAAACTTGAAGTAGTAATATCCAATGTCTACAAAGAACTCAAGAAGTTAGACACCAGAGAACCAAATAACCCTATTAAAAA
>NW_022196900.1:45630374-45646943 GCF_008632895.1 Mastomys coucha | reverse complement strand
GTTTCTTTGTTTTTTGGAGGGGAAACTGGGAATGGAGAAATTTACATGTAAATAAAGAAGATATCTAAAAGAAAAAAAAAACTTGAAGTAGATTATATACACCAGGTTATAGATCAGTATGTGATTTGAATCCAGAACTACCTGAGTTTAAAGACCAGGGTCATACCCTGTATCATAACTCCTAAGGAGTTTGAATTGTAGCCTCTATGACGGCCCTTATAGACAAAAACGTATTTTGTGGCTGAATAGAGAAATCACTATGAATACTAATAATACCAATTCCCATTACACAATAATTTAGATGCAGAAGCTATGAAAATGGACAAACTGTATACTCCCACTGGAAATGTCAGTCTTCTCATGATGTCATCCTGAGAGGCTGAAGGTCACTTAGCCTGCATCTAGGCAAGACCATAGTCAAGCAATCCAGTGCAAAACTCTTCCCAGGTCCATGTCTACTGGCTAATGAATACCTCCCTAACAACAGGTCAAGAGGCTGCAATGTAACCTGGACCCCATGACGAAAAGAAAGGCAGCAATTTTGTTGAACATTTTGGGAATACACATGCTAGAGGAATGCTGCCCACACTATTGCTCATTTATATTAAAAGGTAGAGGGAGCCTCATTGTCCAGCTTCTTAGCTTCTCAGTGGGAATTCTAGCCCTGGATTTTGAAGACAGTTATTAGGAAGTATTTAGCTCCTTTCTCCTATTTCCTGTTATTAAAAATGTGATCTGATTTCTTTTACTTTCTTAAATACAGTGATAAATGTTCTCATCTCCCATTTCCAACAACACCATTCAGCCGCTCCTTACAGGCAGGATATATATTCAGTCAGTGCTACCTGGGGTTCCAAGAGATGTGCACACAGCTAACCTCCAGCACTCCTGATATATTTTCAAGATGACTGTTTCAGGGACTTTGGCAATTTCCTCTACCAAAGTTGTCAGTCACAAAGGAGGCTCCTATTCACTGTCAACAGTACAAAATGAGACCATGTAAATTATAGGGTCCCATTTATATTTTTTCTATTTCTATTTCCTAAATTTAAAATTACATGTTAGAATCTTGAAGATCGTAGAGAAATTACCAAGCACACCTCAGGCACATTCATTTAAGATTTTTTTGTTTTTGTTTTTTTTGTTTTTTTTTGTTTTTTTGTTTGTTTGTTTGTTTTTGTTTTTTTGAGACAGGGTTTCTCTGTATAGCCCTGGCTGTCCTGGAACTCACTCTGTAGACCAGGCTGGCCTGGACCTCAGAAATCCGCCTGCTGCTGCCTCCCAAGTGCTGGGATTAAAGGTGTGCACCACTGCCCAGCTTTCATTTAAGATTTCTTTTTCAAAAAGGAAAACAGTGTGGAAATTGTTCCCATGGATGGAAATTGCAAGTTTACACTCATGACTTTAAATAGGAATTGCAGATGAAGAGCCCATATCTAGAATGTTCAGCAATAGCATTCTCACGGAAGTAACTCTCCAGGGAAGAGGGCTAAATTCTTCATCTGACCACCAGAGGGTGATAGAGTGTGAGCGATGATGCTTTGGTGCCTTTCCTCCTACGCTCCCAAATCTGCTGTACATTGACTAGGAATTGACAGATTAAAGAATGGGTCAGGATAATAATAAATTTTATCAAAATAATTTCATAAGGATATGTCAAAGATAGTGTTTATAATATAGATACTAGTAACAGAACAAAACCTGATGCCAAACAGTATAAATTATTATGTGACTCCCTGGAATTGTGAAATCTTTTCAAATGCAAAAGAATACAAAAATATCCATCTAATTACTTACAGTTAAAAATGATGTTTCAATTGTATGACATGGCCTTAATTAAATGTTTGTCTCTCAGGGTCAATTTATATTAACTTCCTGAATTAAAAAAAAAAACAACGTATTTTAGATAGAATCATAGAATTGTTTTCTGAACTGCTCATAGGGTTTGGCCACAAAACGTACACAAAAGATGCCACACTCTTTCTCAAAACACCACAGGTAAACAATGCGGCATGGAATATGAGTGAAATGAGAAAATAAAAACCAAAAGGCAGATATCAGTGTAACTGTGGATACTGACACAGAGCAAATCCCTGCTCTCCCCACAAGATGCCCCAGAGTTCCTCTGAGCACTATCACCATCCTGACATTCTAAACAGATGTGTTGTACCAGGCCACATCCCCTGAGTATGTAGTGGTACAAGCTAAATGGTGCTAATTCTAGGGGCTATAAATAGGCAGGGACCCCACCCTCCACATTGGAGAACTAATGGCCACTGTGTGGGACACTCTTTCTGATGGTCCTCATCTATATTGGAAGTCTGTAAGAGTATAAAATTTAAAAAAAAAAAAAAACATAGCATGGTATCTACTTGTTATCTGAATCTGCTTTCACTTGCAGAGACAGAATGTCACTAAAGACCTTGAAGTTAAAAATAAAAATGTCCACCGGGCAGTGGTGGCATGTGCCTTTAATCCTAGGGTTTGGGAGGCAGGGGCAGATGGATTTCTGAGTTTGAGGTTTACAGAGTGAGTTCCAGGACAGCCAGGGCTATACAGAGAAACCCTGCCTTGAAAAAAAAAAACAAAAAACAAAAAACAAAAACAAACAAACAAAAAGGTCCAAGTCAAGAGCTCGAGTCTGTGCTTTTCATCGATGTTAAACTATGACATCTTTATCTACCCATGATTGCTTCAGTGATTTCAGATGTTCACAAGCCAGGGAGCTTTCTGAAGCAGACCCTTGCAATAACAAAAAAAAAGACATATATTGTTTTCCGAGCAGCTGATGACCACTGCAGAACCAACAGCATTGAATGCTTGGACAGCAACCCCTTTTGCACTTTCCAAAAGGTTATATGTGAACAAGGTGTGGCTTTTTCTTTATAGTCTCCTGAAAATATATCAAAGCTTAACTTGATCTCCACGCCTTGGAAGTAAATTAGTGTAATAAAGCTAACCATGGCTGCATGGTTATATAATAAAGCTAGCCTTAGGTGCATGAACAGGTATTGAAACCAACAGACAGTCTTGCAGCTTCTCATCTCTTTGAGAAATGTATAAATTAGGTCAGAACTTATTCCAACTTGGCAAAATAATTGCAAGTAAATACTTCCCATCACTATGGCAGAGTTTGTTCATGTCCCTCTTAGGAAGTCAGTGGTCTTTGATGTGAGCAGTATAGGTTGTCTTGACCACAAACACTTGGCTGAGGTTGGGATTTTCAGCTACAGCTACGTGCAGCAGTGTGATGGTACTGTCTTCAGAATACCATGCACAGATTCTGTGTGAGTTCACTGATGGCTTAGAATTTAATTTGAACAACAGCCATCATTATGGTTGGGAGGTGGCTAAAGCAATTTCTATTAGAATTAAGAAGAGACAAAAATGAAAGACTTAGGGCTGCTATTCTAAGAGAGCTAAGCAAAAAAAGAAAAAAAGAAAAAAAAGAAAAAAAAAGAAAGAAAGAAATCAAGCTTTGTGAACATATTTTTGAACAATATAACCATGGTCATGGTCAACAAATGATAAAAAGAAGAGAAGCAGAGCGTTGAAAGCAGATTTCCAAAGATAGAAAGACAACCTCCAGAGATATCAGCAAAGCCACAGTAGCCTTCAGCTTGGCCTTTTTGTCCTTTCATTGCTTCTGCTGAGATCAAGTGAAGGATCACAAATACCCAATATCCCGAGATAGGGTGTTATGTCATCCTGCCTGGAGTTGGGAGTTGGACAACCTCAAGAGAGCGGGTAGATTCTATCTTCATTCCTACTACTTGTAAATATGTCATTCTTCATAACTATTAGAGGTAATGTGCATATATATTATATGTGAGATATATATCACAGCTCTCACAATATACGGAGGAAATAAGTACACCTAAATATGCTTCATAGGGAGGGAGAGGTGATATCTTAACAATATAGAAAACTAGGAATTCCTATCACCAAATTTTTCTATTCTTGGAAAATTCCTACCCACATTATCAAGGTTAACAATGTTAATAGGCCATATGGATAACATCTATTTGATAAGTAATGATAAAGACATATCCTTCACACATCCTTCTTCCCAAAAACTCAGTAATGTTTAGTAATGTTTAGTAATCTGAATATAATGTTAAGAATTTTTAATAGTAACAGACTACTTATGATTTCTTAGTCATAACAAATATTCTCTCTGTGTATGTGTGTGTATGAATCACAAGAGAATCTGATAATATAGCTATCTATATTAATTTTGCAATATTTCTATGAATCTAAACCTGTTCCATAGATTCTAGAAAATAACTCAATTAAAAAATGAGGTACATAGCTAAACAGAGAATTCTCAACATAAGCACTTAAAGAAATGTCAACATCCTTAATCATCAGGGAAATGCAAATCAAAACAACCCTGGGGTTTCACCAACCAAAATAGCTAAGATCAAAAATTCAAGCAACAGTAGGTGCTGGCACTCCTCCATTGCTGGTGGGGTTGCAAACTGGTACAATTCCTCTGGAAATCAATCTGGCTGTTCCTCCAAAAATTGGAAATAGCTCTACCTGAAGATCCAGCTATACCACTCCTGGGAATATACCCAAAAGATACTCTACTATATCACGAGGCCATGCACTCCACTATGTTCATAGCACCCTTATTTGTAGTAGCCAGAAGCTGGAAACAACTCAGATGTCCTTCAGCTGAAGAATGGCTACAGAAAATGTGGTTCGTTTACATAATGGAATATTATTGAGATATTAAAAATGAGATCATGAAGCTTGCAAGCAAATGGATGGAACTAGAAAATATCATCCTGAATGAGGTAACCCAAACCCAAAGGTCATGCATGGTTTGTACTCACTTATAAGAGGATATTGGCCAAAATGTTCAGAATACCCATGACACAACTTACAGACCACAGGAAACTTAACAAGAAGGAAGGCCTAAGTATAAAACCCACTTAGAAGGGAACAAAATAATCATGAGAGGCAGAGGGAGGAAGAAAACTGGGTGGGAAAGGGAAGGAGGAGGAGAAAAGGAGGGGCAGGATTATGTATGGGGAGAGACAGGAGGGATGCCCAGAGGCCCAGGAGAATGAACTGAAATATCCAGCAGTAAGGGTTAGGGGCAGGAGGAACCTCTAGAAAGTCCCAGAGACCTTGGATATGAAAGGCTCCCAGGACTCAATGAAAATAACATTAGCCAAAATGTTCAACAGTGGGGAGATGCAACAGGAAAAGATCACTGCCAGTAGATAGACATGGTCAACAGTTGAGACAGGGAGCCTCCAACCCTTCTTTAAAATTTTTAACCCAGAGTTGTTTCTGTCTAAAGGAAATGCAGGGGCTAATGTGGACCAGAGACTGAAAGAAAGGCCACCCAATGACAACTTGGAATCTATTCCATCCATGCACACTAAATCCTGACACTATTACTGAGGCCAGATTGTACATGCATACAAGTGACTGGCATGGCTGTCCTCTGAGAGGCTACATCAGCAACTGACTGAGACAAATATAGATACTTACAGTTAACCTTTGAATTGAGGTTGGGGACCAATAAGAAAGAGTTAGAAGAAAGACTGAAGGAGCTGAAGGGGATTTCAACTTCATAGGAAGAACAATGTGTCAACTAGCCTGAACCCCTCAGAGCACCCAGAGACTATGTCAGAAACAAAGGAGCATATATAGGCTGGTTGATGGCCCCAGGCACATGTATAACAGAGGACTGTCTTATATAGTTTCAGTGGGAGAGGATGTGCTTAATCCTGTGGAAACTTTATGCCCCAGAGAAAAGGGATGCTGGTGGGGGTGAGTTGGGGTGGGTAGGCAGGTGGAGAGCACCCTCTCAGGGGAGAAGGTAGGGTGATAAACTCGAGGAGTAGGGACCAGGAAGGGGGCAACTTTGAGAATGTAAAAAAAAATAATTTAATAAATATAAAAAGATACAAGAAATCTGTTGTTCAATCTTCCACAGATCAAATATGACACATTTGAAGATATGGTGGTGAGATTGAGGGGAAACTGATTTTGAGTCATTCATACAGATATATTAAAGTCTACTGAATCAAGTAGATAATGCACATAAGTATTTTTAAGTATTTCTATAAAAATGGTTAGCTGAATGTCCATGTAGCTATTCATTGCTCAGTAAAATGATAATGAGATAGGAACAATTCCTATTCTCAGGGACAATGAAGGATACATTCTAAAGTCAGACAAAGCAGATTCAGTTCTCATCTGGACACTCTTATTAGCATGTACACTAATTCAATTCTAACACTCTGAATCTTTGTCTGTGAAATTGGGCTCACAGAACATTTGGGCCATATCTATAAGAACAGATGCTGAAAAAATGTCAGTTTTCTTTTTCAACTGCTTCTATTCTCAGCAGCTGCTGTCTTCCTGGATGTGTCCCAGGTCTTCCAATATAACATATTTCCAATGAAGCTCCCTCATGGACCACTTTCCTTGCCAACATATTTTTCTCCCAGACTTTCTGAACATCATAAGTAGCACCTTCAGCCCATCACCCACCCAGTTGTTCTTGCTGCACATATGAGCGCTGTTCCAGATCCCACTTTATCTCTCAAGCTTATGTGTACAATCCTTCACTACATCCTCTTTATCTGTGAAGCCATTCATGCCTGTGGGCACATCACTCCCTTTGATGATGCCCCCTTCTCCTAAGTGCTCTCCATCCACATCCAAAACCTGCATAGGTTTCCCCTTCTTGGCTCCCTAACTCTTGCTTCTTCACTTCACTTCACTTCACTGTTCCCATTTCTCAGGGTACAGATTTTAAATGTGAATCAGGGCATGTTACTGCTATTCTTAGAAGACTTCGAAGTTGAATCATAATAACTAGGAATAATGTAAAATCCCAACATATTAGCTTGGCTATCTACCCAAACAGCACCAACACCACAACAGAGGAGGTATTTCTGCAGATGGAACTGAGTATGTGTTCTTATGTGAGATGCTGGCAGCGTATGACTGGGTAGGACCTCAAGAGACTGATGTTGATGGCTGCTTCCTTTACAAAGACATTTTCAAAGCTGATTTTTTTCTCTCATTTCCCATCTCATTTTTGCTACCATCCTTACAATTTTGAAAGCCCCCTGGAGTGAAGTGGGCAAGAGTTCCTTAGACACAGATAGAGCTCTAGGATAGAGAAAGAACTTCCTTTAGGATACACTGAATGCTTCTAAAAGAAAAGCCTCCAGAAGAAAAGGAGAAGCATCTATTTATAACAGTATTAATATGCTGAGATAGGAAGGCAGGCTTTTGTCTATAACCAAAGTGACGTTTCCATCACTACTGTACAATTGAGCTAGATGCTATTTCTCTAAACAGTGATGCCAGAAAACATTAGGGTAGTAATACCACTGCCGACATGTGTATTTAGAAAGACAGACATGTCTGATGACCAGGACATTTCATTTGCCAGAATGAATCAGGTTAGAGATAGAAGGAATACAAATTAGTTAAACTATTAAGGCCTAACTATAGATTCCCACTCCACTCAATCAATTAATCCATTTACTCATTCAATCAATAAAGAGATATTGGTTGAACGTTAACTATGCCTCCAGCACTCCCCTGGATCTTACATACACATCAGTTGAGGAAAAAAATACAAATTTGTCAGAAACCCTAAAGACTTGAGTTCAGTAAAGAAATAATTCAGTTCTGAGCCCTGGGTATGATGAGACACAAGCAACAGACACGGAGAAATGACAGCCAGAGAAGTAGGAGGCAAATGAAAATCTGCTGTTCTAGATGGCATGTACAGAAGGCTTCCAAGTGGGCCACTGGCTTTATATTGTAGAGATCAGTGGCTAAGTTAACAATACAAGTTTGGGTGGAATGGCCAGGGTGAACACATGATGGAATGAAATTAAGAGCAGAGAAGGAAAGGGTAGATTTGGAAGCAGCCAGAATAGAACACATTTGAGAAGTTTTCTTTCCAAGGGATACTAAGGAGGGTGAGATACCAGTCCATACAGAAGGTACAAGAAGCTTCCAAATGTTCTCTCAAGGTAGCAGGAATAAAATGCCTGGAGTTTGCAAAAATATATACCACAGAAGCAGAGCTGGTCTGAGGTGCTGGGATTGTCTAGCATGAGAGACCTCTGCCCAGTCTGGTAAGGAGGCTTAAGAAAGGAAGTGCTACATTAAGCAAATTGTTGCTTAAACAGAATTGATAAATGGTGTCTGAGTTGGAAAACAGAAAAAAATGCTCCCACAGGAAAGGGATTTAGGTACAAATAGGTATTCCAGATTAGCATCTTTCAGCCTTTCAGCTCTCATTTGCTATGACAGGTATTCTGTTACTTGATTGAGAGTCCGTGGAATATTAACATCAGTTTACTAAAAGTGAATTGGCATAAAGCTCCCATGAATCGAGACACCCCTCTATTGCACTCCAGTTCGAGCCATCATAACTGTTTGAAGGCAAAGGTATAGTGTGTATGTCTGAGACACTGTGTTACCTTTCCAATTGCAGACAGCATCTGAGGTGCACATGGCCCTGCACATTTTATAACAACTCTGAACAAGGCTTGGGGAGGGCAAATTCCACGCTACGTCTTCTCTCCAGTCTTTCTCATGTTCCACCACACACTGAGCATTCGTTGTATGTGAAGACCTCTTCTGTTTGTCTTCTTGTTGAGAGTCTATATTCCAGCTATGCAAGGGTACTTCTCCAAATATGACATTTCCCTGACTTTTAGCCAGGGGCTCCCATCCCACCCTTCCCTTAATCAGCTTCTGTCACTCTGGACTCAAGTGCAGAATTCTCTGGAACTTCTAGCCTCCTCCTCCATATTGATCAGGCAACATGCTCAAATCATATACTGTGTACAGTGTATAGTTACAGAAATTAGATAGCAGTTCTGGAGACAGTGAGCAATTGGTGCATAGGAAGGAGCCCAGATAGTATCAAACACTTGTCTGTGCTTCTGGCTACTGTTTTCCTGTGTGCAATGGCCTGCTTGCCTCTTAGCTTGTCATAGAAAACACTCAATTACTTAATGGTGAGGGAAAATATCTATGTGACTTATCGGTGCCACTCTGGAGAAAAATGTGTGGAATGCTTGTTGATTAAGGGAAAATTCTGGGAGCAGAGACAAATCAATTTATAACTTCAGGGATAATAGGGACCGATGTAGTTTTTTAATCTTGTTATTTTTAAAAAAATATCTTATGTTATTTCTATAACATGTTGGCTAAAAGTCACTGAGTTCAGGTCACAAAATTTCCAATAAGATACAAATTTTTTCTTTGACAACAAACTTTTATAGAAATGTATTTCTGGGCTGGAGAAATGACTCAGCAGTTAAGAGCACTGACTGCTCTTCCGGAGGTCCTGAGTTCAGTTCCCAGCAACCACATGATGGCTCACAGCCATCTGTAATGGGGTCTGGTGCCCTCTTCTGGTGTGTTCGAAGAAAGCAATGGTGGTGTACTCACAGGCATTAAACAAACAAACAAACAAATAAACAAACATTATTTCTAAGATTGCTGTGGTGAGGCTCAGTAGGTAAAAAGCTGATGACACCAGTCAAAGTCTAATGATAAAACCCACATTGGAAAGGTAAACCCAACTCTGTGATTTCAACATATGGGCCATCGCTTGTGTACCACCCTGTATGTATACTACCTGCACATGCACGTGCACACACATATGCACACATCCACAAATAATGATGATGTTGATGATGATGATTAGTAACACCAAATAAAATGAAAAGAAAGTTATTACTTACACTTGTCTAAAATCTATTTCCTTTCAGACTTGTTTTTTTGGCATGCAGGGTGGGGAGGGCACTTAAAACAAACATAAAGCTAGCATAATTTCTCAGTTTCTCATTCTTTAGTTCTTTACTATACTTATGGCCACTTGAACTTCTCACGTGTATCATGTCTCTAATTCATCCTTCAGCACTAGTCATACAAACTAGTGTCCCAGCTTCATCTTCATAGTGGGTGCTGTTCTTTATCCTGAAATAACAATCACTTGATTTGCAGTTGCCCTCTACTGCTCCAACTGGAGTGAAGGGAGGAGCTACAGGGATGGGCTAACCTGCCCCCTGCTTACAAGGATTGTTAATGGGAAGTAATCATGTTTCCTTCTCTACATAGGCTGTGAAGTGTCTCTTCTCCATCCTCTTCCTATATAAATGAGATGCCTCACAATGCCTATGGCTAAATTCTGAGTTGACACCAGCATGGCGTTCTGTAAGATGAAAAGTCTGTCGGTGGGATGAAGAGAATGAGAACACAGCAATCTGAGCTGGTGAAAGGAAACCCAGTGATCAAAACAGAACAAAATAAAATGACCAGTTATCATCTACAGAAAATGCACGAGACCACAGAAGAAGACCTGGGAAACCACAGGTGAATTGTAGCCACAAGCTGAAAGTTCAGAATCATAGTATTTTTATGTACAAATAAGGATTACAAATACGTCGTAGAATTGAATTTCCAATATTTCAGTTTCTTGTTAAGTACTAGATTAGCATTTAGAATTTATGTTTCTATGAATAAATAGACACAAGCAGGCAGAAGGGTGTACTACCTGCACACACACATGCACATGCCTTTGTCCTGGACAAAATGAGGATTTATGATGGAGGAGTCTATGAATCAATGGAAGGGGCTGACAATCTCTTTGCTGCTCTTCCATATCCAGGTGCCCTAACCAAAGGCTATAGCTTAGATACATACTACTCAAAGCCCATGCAGTAAGAGCTGAGTTTAAAGGTTGTAGCAATGTTGCAAAGGATGGAACCTTTAAGCAGTGTGGCCTAGTGGTAGTCAATGGGCAAAGTACCCTTGAAAGACACCTAGGGCCCATAACCTTCCCTTTCTGCCTTTACCCCCAACTTCCCTGAGGTATGCTGTATCTGCCGCCCCATGTTTAGATTATGACACGTTGCCTGATCATAGGTGAGAAGAAAACAGAACCACTCTTTGCACACAGTAAGACCATCATTTCTTCCTAGGACTGGTGAAACACATGAGCTCAGGGCCTGTGGTGCTCATGATCTGGGAGGACTCAATGTGGTGAAGTCTGAGTTATGTCCTGAGTTATGTCGAGAGGACCAGTCCAGTTGGTTCTAAGCCAGGCATCATTTGAGGGACTTTCTGCACTGAAGCTGTCAGGAACATCACTCACGGCAGCGATTCAGTGGAAAGTGCTAAGAAATAGATCAGCCTGTGGTTTAAGCTTGAAGAACAGATTGACTACGAGTCTTATGCCCATGACTGGGTTGAATATGAGTTGGATAAACTAGGGTTCTTTTCCCCATTACTGATGGATTCCTGGACACAGCTCTTCATTTTATGGAGTGCATGGATTATCTTTTCTAAGACATATTCACCAATAAATACTTTTGAACTAAAAAAGTTCCCCAAGGCAAACAAATAAACAAAAACAAAACCAATAGGATTGATCAGTTACACACTAAAAACTTTGAAACCATGACACAAAATTGCTTTCTTGCTTGCAAGGTGTTTGCCTTAGTGCAGCAACCTGACAATGCCAGTCTTTCCAGCGACTGAGTCCTCACCGAAGCCACTGCCAAACGCAAGAGGCCATGGAGTCAAAATCCTATCTGAAGAAGGTTCTGATAGCCACTAGTGACATTGTGGAAATATTTATGTAATTATTATATATTCTATAGTATTCATGTTGAAAATGACTCTTGGACTTCCAATTTTTTTTTTCTGGTTATAAGATAGACTAGGGTACAAATTCTGTATATGATGTTTTGCAGTAAAATGGAAGAAAACCCATTTCAGTTCCAAACAACTAGCTGTATTATTCTTTTACTGGTTTATTTAATAAAGACCTTACATAGGCCAGAATTTTGATTAAAAAAATAAAAGAAGATGAGACCCCCAAGGAGCTACCAACCATATCTGTCCCTTCCTTGTCCTGCAATAATTATGACATGATTTGTTATGACTTATGTCATGTAAGGTTCTATGGGAATCCATGGCCTGAGGTGAAACAGAACATGATACAAGGTTTCAATATATACCCTAATTGGCTGCCCTTTGGATGGATGGGCAGTCATCTTACATGGAGTTGGCCTAGAAGTGCATGAAGTTTTGATTTAGAAATAACTTATAATACAATTCCTAGAGTAAATATCATTTGTTGTTAAATTAATAATCTTTATCCCCCCCTTAATAAACATTTAATATACAGCCAACACTCTAGATTGGCCCATACTCCAGAATCATCAGGTAGTAGTCCACTCACTATTTTAGAAATTCTTGGTTTTATCTAACAAGAAAGTGGGGGTAAACAAAGGGTACTGTATCTCTGAAGACTTATGCACAAGGCCTAACAAATGGTAGATTTTAAATGATTGTGGAAAAGAGAGATGAATTGTCAATGCAGGCTACCAAGTCTAGTAGTAAACTGGCCCTCTGTCTAAGGATCAGGAAGAGATGAGTGAGGAAACAAGTCCACCTTATAAGGGGATAGCCTTCTGTGCCTTGCTAAGGTTGAAGTCAGTAGGTGAAGACTTCTGAGTGGGAGTGATAAGACTATGACTTTGAAATATATATATACATATATATATGTATATATATCTTAATGATGAAATTCAATATAAATATAAAATGTATTTCAGTTTCCTAAATATTCTATAACTTCGAGTTAATTTTCCATAACATTTTCAGTACACTTTGTATTTTGGCTATGACGAGTCATATAAAGTCAGATGTGGATTTATCCACACGAGTCTTCATGCCAGCACTCAAAAAGCCTCAGATTCTGGAGCATTTTGAATTTTGGGCTAGCAACGTAATCAATAACTACAAAGAAGAAGAATGTTCTAGAAATGAAAAGTTGGATTAAAAGACAATAGCAACCCATCAAGACAGATGAAAAGATTCTCATTTGGTAGAAAGAATGGAGATGATAGAGTTAAGAGAAAGGCAGAACTTCCAAGAATTGATGTCAGCATTAATTGGATAAGCTCAGAAGTCAAGGTCATCTCAAAACCTGTGTGGCCCAGAGAACATGAGTCAGAGAAAGGGAAGGAGGAACAAAAGGAAGAGGAGGAGGAGGAGAGGGGAAGGAGGAGGAAGCAGAAGAGGAGGAGGAAAATGGAGGAAGGTGAGGAGGAGGATGGGAAAAGGAGGAGTAGAGGAGGAGGAGAAGGGGGATGGGAAGGGGAAGGTGGAGGAGGATGACGGGCAGGAGGAGAGGTGTTACAGGATGAAGGGTCATGAATACATTTTTCCAGCTCAGACACAGTTAATTTAGGTTGCCTCAGAAATTACACTTTTCCTGTTTGCTACCACTCAGCTTCTCTTTACCTCTCTTGGAAAGTAGGTGCAACTAAAGTTGACATGGTGATCTGTTTACTAGTCACAAGATGAACCCTCAAACATCAGTCTTATTAGAAGACTAGCAGGATCTATCCAAGTTAACAAATAATTAAGGAAATAAAAATATTGAAATAGAAGACTAACAAGCATAAACAGAAGTGAAATATATTCCACCAACTCACAAAGGCTTTTGTTGGCTTAATATATACCTCAGGCAAGAATAAAGAATGATAAGTATTTAGGGATTTTTAATTGAACTACATAGAACAATAATTATCCCACAAATGACTGTATTTAAATTTAAGTATACTAAAGCAAAATTTATCTTTTTCCTTTCCACATTAATTATCTTCAGAATTATTAAAGTGCTTCTGAATGAAACAATATTACTGTCAGGCTAACTTATAGAAACTTCCTAGAGTAACTGGGGATTGTCTAAATCAGAGTTCAGCATTTTTAATACTTCAGAGAAATGTGAGTGTGTCACTTTCAAATTTGAGAAACAATTCAAATTGTGCTAATAACATACTGCTTAGGATGTGACATTGGCCTAGCAATTGTACTGAGTGAATGTATACATCTTACAGTGACTTGAAATTGTTGATAATTGATTTCATTACAGGAATGTTGTTAGGACAATGTACATTTCATATACACATATATATGCATATATAAATATATTTGTGTATTATATATTATGTAATATATTTTACACACAAATGTTAATATCTTAGGAGTGAATTTTATCTCTTTCACTGTATGTCTATATTTTCTAAGGTGCATTCACAATTTGAGCCATGGAGCATCTTTTGCTTTTCAGTTAGATCTGGAATAATCTAGTGCTTCATTTTCCAGATTTTCATTAGGTTACGTTCACTCTTTGAGGTATACCAGAAATAAAAATCACAAAAATATTTCTCCATGTCAAAATGTCACAGTATCTATAGGCCTAACCTTGCTTCAGAGCCTATTCACTTCTAATTTAGATTTATTCCTACCAGGCTTAAGTATCAAGTTTTGCTATCCGATAGCAACTTAAGTGAAACCAGTGAGCATAGATTATATGTTATACACTTTAGGAATTAAGAATATAGGCTGGGCCATGGTCCTTGGGCTAAGTGATTGCTTTACAAGTAAGAGGCTCTGCATAAGCTGAGTTCTGGTCTCTAGAATCCACATAAAAGTCAAGCATGGCAGTGTGCATCTGTAATCTCAGTACCAGGGGGAAAGAAGTGATGTGTCATGATAGTTCACTCGTCTCCAGTCTAGCCAAAATGGTGAGTCTTAAGTTTAGTGAAAGTCCCTATCTCAAAAGATATGGTGAAGAGATGGATAGAGATGAAGAATGACATGGGACTTTGACCTCTGGCTTCCACATGTGCTCAACTGGGAGAGCACATACATATAAGAATGTCAATACACATGCAGGATTGTGGGGACCGAGGAGAGAGATACTTTTAGAGGGCTTTGTTCAGGTAGATATTCAAACAAAAGAATTTATAATACTAAAAATAGAAAAATTTGACAAAATATAAAATAAAGAGATGCATGATAGAAAATTATGTGTGACACAGTTGAAGAAAGGTAGTCATGGGGTCAGACTGTTGGTATGGCAAGCCATGCCCAATGTTCAATGATAAGAATATGACCATGGTTTCATTTATTCCTATATATAGTAAGAAGAAAAATGCACGTGCAAATGAGCCAATAATTAGAAAAAATGGATAGATACCCTGGGCCTAGATACTCACTTTAAGGGATCCAGATGTTATTTAATTGAGGCTTTGGATTTAGATTTAAAGTTGATTTCTGGAGTGGGTAATGACTTTAGGGGCTATTGGGATGGCATTTGTGTGCTTTGCATGTGAAGACATTTATGTGGAGGGGTGAAGAGAATACTCTGATTTAAACAATGGTATACTCACCAAAATTCATGCTGAGATTTAACTCCAAATACAATAGTACTGGAGAAATGTTTACATGTTGTAGGTTGATTAGGTTGAGCTGGCTTGACGGACGGAGGGCCTTTGTTAACATTTTCTTACTATCTTTGTACCTCTTACCATGTGAGGATACAAGGTTCTGCTCCTCCAGGAGATCAGGGTCTGGGTGCCTTCTTAGAAGAAGAGAGTAGCACTGCACCAGTTACAGGGCTTGGTAACAATTTGATCACAGACTTTCTAGTTTAAAGAACTCTGAGGAATAAAATAGTATCCTCTTCATGTAATTGGTTTTCATTTACACGTGTTCGTTTTCCTGCTTGTCTGCTTATGTACCACATACATGCAGGGAAGTATGAAGGTTAGAAGAAGGTGTTAGATCCTCCCTCTGACATTAGAGTTATGAGCTACATGTGTGCACTTGGGACTGAACCTGGGTCCTCCATCAGAGCACCACCTGCACTAAACCTTTGAGCCATGTCTGCAGCAGCAAACTTCTGTTCAGAGGTCCCTTGGGGTGCATCAGAGCTGTAAGCCAGACTGGAAGGGGAAAACAGAGTCTGGGATGTGTGCTGTGGTTCTGGGTCTCCTCTCAGGGTGTTGGGACATTACCAGTACGTCAGTTCAGAGAGGACCGGGCAAAGTCCAGAATGGGGATGGATGCCATGCTGGAAGTGGGATGCAGCAGAGTTGGGGATGAGCTGGATCCAGGTCTGGTTGGGAGTGAGTGTTGGGCTGGGGGTCCTTCCTTAACCTTAGTGCTACAGCTCTTTAGGCAAAAGCTTGCCCGATGATCTTTAATAAAGCAGATCTCTAAGACGATCTTAGCTTGTTCATATTTCTTTATTGGGAGTGGGCTAGAATGCATACACTTTACTTGGGGTGGACCAAGGGTTATATAGCTTTTGGGGAGAGGGGCATGAGAATATCCAGGGAGGGACGGTCATTGATTGAAGGCAAACGGCTACTGAGATGGCTCATTAGCATGGAGGTGCTGGATACATGACTGCCTGCTCCTGATCAGTTGGAGGTGTGGTTATGTGCCTCTAAGCAAGCATAGAAATAGGGGTGGGGTTAGCTCTATTCTTGCCACTCTCAAGTCTCTGAGATTTCTAGGATTTGAGAATGCTCTACCTCACCAGTTCCATGCCCAGGTATAGGGTGTGACTCTACTGATCTGGACCTCAAGCCATCATACCTTTGTTATAAGCAAGTCAGTCAGCCAGCCAGTCAGTCAGTCAGTCAGTCAGTCAGTCAGTCAGTCAGCCAGCCAGTCAGCCAACCAGCCAGCCAGCCA
>NW_022196900.1:45627471-45630364 GCF_008632895.1 Mastomys coucha | reverse complement strand
CCAGCCAGCCAGCCAGCCAGTCAGTCAGTCAGTCAGTCAGTCAGTCAGTCAGTCAGTCTAGGGCTAGGAAATGTTCCCTAGTGAGAAGCAGGGGAATCACACTGCGTCCATGGGTAACCTCACTTTAAGCTCAGCCTTCCCAAATTTCCCTCAGATGACTTTAAAAGAAAATGAACTGAAAACTTCAAGAAATCACTGAAGCCTTGAGGAAGCAGGCTCATGAGTGGGAAGTAGGGAAGCAAGACGTAAGGAGTTACAATACATGCACTATGTGTGCTGCAGTGTTTAGTACAAAACACCAAGGGTCCAATGCCTGAATAAATTAAATCTGTGGAGTAAAGTGATAATCAGAATTGACCAAGGTTACTTGAAAATTAGCCAAATTGAATTTCTAACACAATGGCTTAAATTTAAAACTCCATATTATTACATAAACAGCACTTAGATTTCAGTGTGTCAATTTGGTGTACTAGAATAAGGATAATACATATGAAACCAACTGCAGCAAAGGGTGCAAAGTGTGGTCAAGAATCAGAAAATAAATATAAAGTCCCTACTTTTTCACTTACAGCTCTTAAAGAAGATGGCAGAGAAGCTGGAGAAAGACAAAGATTTTCAGATATATCAGCTGGAAAATGATGAAAACCACCAATCCTTAAATTTAGGAAATCCAAAATAGAGCCCAGAGAGTTAGTCCAAGTAAGATGAACACCTAGAATCATTCCTGGGAACTACAAAGGTACAAAACTAAAGACTGAAAAGCAGATAGAAAGTAAAGTAAGATGAGCTGCTTTATGCAGGAGGTGGACTTCAGGTGCTAGGCGCATTGTGGAGCACACAAAGAAAGGCAGCACATGTAATGATGGCTGCACAGTGCACTCCCAGGGATGCTGAGGCTAGAATTCATAACTAGGGAGAACAGCTTGCACATTAAGATAAATCAGTTTCCCAAACTATCCTTTGCAAGAATAGTTAGTATGGCTTACAAGGAAGGATGATTATACACACACACACACACACACACACACACACACACACACACACACAAATATAAAAGACAAACAAATATGGGCTGGAATACTCAATTTAAATGACCAACGGTAAGGTAAATTTAAAGGCAGGACAGGGCTAAAACCCTAGACAAAATTAGCAAACACGTTAGGAGATGATAGCTAGAAGTGGGACATTTTACATTTCTTTGCTTGTGAGATGATTAAGGGTACTGTTTGACTTTAGATGTAGATTTAAATATATATATTTTTCAAGGTAATTTAAAAATAAATGGAGAACATAAGTTCCAAACTATTAAGAGAAGGCGCAGATAAATCAATTCAAATAGACCAACCCACAGTTAAGAATGATATGATTAATGTGGAATAATATAATTAATGAAGATTATATAAATGGACCAATTTATAAAATTGACCAGACTGGATTAAGGAGAGAGCCGAGCACGTTATTAGTATAACAAGAGAAAGGTAAAGAACAAATTATTGAAGATCAAAGGGTATAGAGACTTTAATACAAAAAAGACAAACAGAATCCAAGTCTAGTTATTTATATGTGAAATAAAATAATCCTCATACCTAAGAATCATAGTGACTCTCAGATCAAACAGAAGTATGTTTACACTTGGTGGTACTAGCTGGATATGGCAATAGCAGCTATTTTGTTCAATTTGGCAGGGTTTAAAAACAAAGGAAGGGGAGACACATGATTTAATAAAAACAGCATTATGAAATTCCTGTCATCTTGAAAGAACAAGAAAGGAGAGCAAGCAGGATTATTGCAGGAAGGCACGATGGCATGTTGTTGCGCGCGCCTGAGTCGATTGCATAAGGGCTGGCTTGGCTTGGCTTTTCTTCCTTGGCTCCAAAGCTTTCCTGTCAGCTTGACGCTGTTGCCAGGCTTCTAAAGCGTGTAGAGCTGGATCCGCTCACACTATGCTCTTTCATATGTGCTTCTTTTAGAGGCACCCACCACACATGTAAAAAAATTAGTTGTGACAAAGTTTGTTTGATCAACAGCTGTCATCTGGGAGATTTTCTCCTTTCAACCCTGCCTGCAATTTGATTAAAATGAAATACTAAGTAAATATGAATTTCATGATCCCTTCTAGTCTCAGACTGAGGTCAACTCCTTTGTTCAAATAGAACACAGCCAGAGGTGGAGGCTGAATGAGTACTTGTGAAATGGAACAACAGAAGTTTGATACTATTAACAGCATGAGTCCAGTGCCTTATTGCTTAATACTGCATGTTGTTGTAAAGAGAGCCATATCTCAGTTCAAGTAATCCACAGAGTATGTAGAGAAATGTTTTTAAGTGTAAAGATGAGTCATTTTCCAGCAGTGATTCTGTTAACGGTGGGACTCTTCAAAGGTAGGGGTGATGGTGTTAGGGTGGGGGTGGTTTCATCACAGAATCCTTGATAGTGTTTGCAAAGATTTGAGAAGCAAAGCCAGATATAACACTGACTCTTGGAATAAACAGTGATGATTTGGTAAAAGTGATGTGGCCTGCCGCTCCTTGTCCACTCAGAGGACAGTGACTTAGTTCTCTATGGTCTGTAGGAGCTGCAGGTCCACTGTGCTAAGTTTTTGTGCAGAGATGCCCTCTGTGGGTCAGTCCTAATATCCAGGACACACAGCAGCTCTCACATCGAAAATCTAAATAGTTAAAAGATCATCAATAAGTAAATAAATCATTAAATAAATTGTTAGACTTACTCCCTTGGTTAATAGGCCTTCATAACAGAAAAAAACTAAAAGAGCATAAAGTTTTTCTTATGATTGGCCATCAGTGAAACATCAAAAATGTCTGACTTTGGGGTAGGGGAGATGGCTCTGAAGTTCAGAGCCTGCATTGCTCTTGCAGAGAACCAGAAGTTTTTT
>NW_022196900.1:45610647-45627461 GCF_008632895.1 Mastomys coucha | reverse complement strand
TCTGTTGGCCCAAACTGCCCTGACTTCAACTCCAGACACAGACAAACGTAAACATAATGTAAAAGATGAATTGTTTTACTGACTTTAATTGTTATGTATCTGAGAATTCTTTCAACAGGTCAGTGACGTTAAGATTACACATAAAATAATACTGCACATAACTGAAGCATTTCTATCAATACTTTTCATGATGTACAGAAGACAGAAAATGATGACTATAAATGAAATAGTTCCAGTGCTTGCACAAACTCCTCTCACCAGTGTCACTGGTGACTGTTGTTCTGGTTACATTATATGCATTTCTCCCACTCAATAAAACTATTTCCAAGAAACTATTTTTAAAATATGTTTACCTGTGTTGATCAAAGTAACCACAGGTTTATATCTTGATTATTTTATCAAATAAATACCACAAAACTAACTGATAGCAAAAGTAATTCATGCCAATATAAGTAGTACAGATTCAAAATAAGTTTTGACTATTATTCATTTATTTGTTCTATGACAGAAATGTTCTTGTAACTTGAAAAGAAAGAATTATTTCATTATTTTAAATGGTGTGTGTGTGTGTGTGTGTGAATATGTGCATACAAATTTAAGTACCCATAGAGTGCATACTATATTAGAGTCCCTCCAGCTAAAGTTACAGGTAGTTATGATGTGGTCCTGGGAACTCAGATTTTCAGCAAGAGCTGTGCCCATTCTTAACTGCTGTTTTTTTTTCTTTTTAAGCATCTTTTATGCATTTAAATCTAAATATTTTAATAATATTTAGTTGTCATTGTCATTGGGTATCTAAACGTAGCTGTAAGGTCACTTTGACAATTTTCATAAGAATCTTTCATATTTGGGGATGAGGATCTTTTTCAGTTCGTGCAATGTTCCTGGCGTGCCTGCAGCCCTGGGCTGCAAAGTTGCTGTAGTTCCGGTAATCTGGAAGTAGAGACAGGGGGATCAGAAGCTCAGGGTCACCCCAAGCTAAATGGCAAGTTTGAAGTCAACTAGGCTACATAAACATACATACACACACACACACACACACACACACACACACACACACACACACACATCCATATTTGAGCACATCCAAAAGTAAGGTGCATACTTTCTGAATTGTTACAATGACTGTCATTACTATGAGCCTATTGGAAGTTAAACTTGGCAACAAATGGCCACAGTAATTAAAAATAAGCTACTAAAGGGAATTAGATTTAAATTAAGGGTATTTTTATGATAACAAGTAGTACAACTAAGCATATCATTAGTTTTAATATTAAAAAAAATCAGATTCCCTTCAAATTGTACTTCTTTGTTCTCTGATGAGCCCAGTAGTTCCTGTGGATCTCAGAAGGAAAAGGACACAAAGATCACCCAACCATGAGGGATGAGCTTAAAGTTAGCTCACAAAATGCAGGCTTAGTCTCTTTATAACATAGTTCAAAAGTTTTGTTTGTTTGTTTGTTGCAAGTAAAAGAGGATCCTTTATTGCTTTCTGTTACTGCTCTCACTTCTGTTCCATCACCTAAATATGACTAGCATTTATTGTCTCCTACAGAGCACCCATTACCTTACTGTGCCCTCTGTTCTGGAAGTTCCCATTTTAATGTGGCCATTTAAAATTTCTCTGTATTTTTACTTCTTTCATCTCTTTTTAAAATTGAAAATAGGTTGCTTTCATACTATATATTCTAACAAAGTTTCCCACCCCTCAATTTCTCCAAGTTCCTTCTGACCTTCCCTCTCATACAATTTCTGTCTCTTGTTAGAAAAGAAACAGGTATTATAATAATATCAGATAAAACAAACAGATGAGAAACATATAGACAGACAGACAGACACACATGCACACTCACACGCACACATGTGCATTCACACATACAGGAAACCCATAGAAGCCACAAAACTGGATGTCATTATGTTTAGGCAGAAGATCTACAAGGTGAAAGAAAGAAGGAAAAAAGAAAGGAAGGAAGGAAAGAAGGAAGGAAGAAAGGAAGAGAGAGAGAGAAAGAGAGAGACAGAGAGAGAGAGAGAGAGAGAGAGAGAGGAGAGAAATATGAAAATGGACCTGACAAAGTAATATGAGACAAAGAACCTCCAAAGCTGTTAAATAATTTTTTAAAATTAGAGTTATATGACTTTAGATTCTGCTCAGCATTTTAGGCCTCTCAGTCACACCTTGCCATGTTGAAGCCCTCCAAGACCCTGTGAACACATTATGAAGAATGTTTTATCCATCAGAGTTCCAAAACTGTGCACAGAAATATACCCATTTTCCAGTGGAGTCAGTTCCCTGGCTGAGAGTCCCAGCTTTAGTCTCTCTCCTGTTTAACTTCGCTTCAGCCAAGGCTGAGTGCTTCCTAAAGGGGAAAAGTCACTAGAGGGCGCCAGCAGTTCACAAGACACAGGTCCTCAGCCAGGAACAGCAGTGGGAGAGGTGCAAACTCCATTTCAGCCTAGGTCATGGTCACTTGCTATGCTTCAATGCAGCAAATTGCTTAACTTACAAATATATTTTGTCTGAACTCGAAAAGAAACAGAGCAAGAAGGACGTTAACTCAAAGTATGTCTACCTTCCAACCAGGTGAAAAAGACACCAGATTCGAAGGACCTTGGAGATAGCAAAGAAGCTTGTGACTTACAATGTTTGAGGAAAGGAGAAAGAAAGAGAGGAGGGAAGGAGGGAGGAAGGAAGAGGGAGGGGAGAGAGGCAGAGAGACAGAGAGGGTGAGGAGAGAAGGGGAAAGGCAGAAAGGGAGAGAAATGGAATTTTTGTCAAATTATAAGCTGTCAAGTATTACATTACTTGAAATTAGCAACAACAACAAAAAACTCTACTCTAGTTCATAGACCCCACTGTGGGTGATGTGCATTTAGCACCATGAAATAAATATATTTAAAAGGTAAAACAAACCTTTCACGTGTTCTTCAAATTTCTTTAGTACTGTGTCAGATGCAAAGATTTTCTTGATGTTCAAGAGTATATTACCTTGTATTAACATTGGTTTTCAGGGGGTCAACCACACTAAGAAGGTGAAACTCACTCTAGGTTTGGGTGGAAGGCTGCTAAATCTAACTAAAAAATATATAGAGAGGTTAGGTATTAATATAGCTAGATGACATAAAAATAGAGGTGGAATTTGGAATCTGTCTACTTTTAAAATGTATATTATATATTAACAGTTTTACATAGGAATTTATGGTTGTATATGAAACTGTAAAAGCAAGATTACACTGACTGATTACAACCACTTTAAGATTATATTTCAACCTGGCTAATCAGTGTTCCCCAAGACCAATGAGATGAGTCTAGCTGATTAACAAATATGATGGACAAAATATTTGATCTTCTGTGATTTCTTTGGGGTGGTTGTTAACACATCTAATGTTAATCATGATGTATGCTAAAGCTTTTCAATTTTGGTTCATGGGCACACTTGGAATGTAAGTCACGTTACTCAAGAAACACCAGCTCAGGAGTAAAATAAGTCTCATTGTGCAGGCATGTTGCTCTAACAGTAGAAATAATAAATTATTGTTCTTCATTTTTCCTCCAATCCTGACTTCTTGCCCACTATTAGATTTATGTATTCTATTGAACATTCATTCAAAAACATCAAAAGTTACTCTGCTGATAGATACACAAAAATTAAGATAGAAACTAGACCTCTTAGAGGTAGTCAGTGACCTAGCTTACTCTTGTCGTTTTGATCTAACACATGTGCTCAAAGATGAATAAGCAGGGTCCTGGGGACTTATCCATCTCTGCTGAACTACAGATGGTGGGCTCTAGGGGAAATGAAGTCATTTCTACAGTTTCATATCCACAGGTGAGCACACCAGGCTCTTGAGGACAGTTCTAAATCCACGGTCACCCAGACAGCTCTGGTTGGAATCAAGGGTGGGAGCGAGGCAGCAACACCAAACAACACAGCAAGACATGAGTGTGGGGGAAGATGTATCCAGAAGAGGAGAGTCAGACAAGACATGAGTGTGGGGGAAGACGTATCCAGAAGAGGAGAGTCAGACAAGACATGAGTGTGGGGGAAGACGTATCCAGAAGAGGAGAGTCAGACAAGACATGAGTGTGGGGGAAGACGTATCCAGAAGAGGAGAGTCAGACAAGACATGAGTGTGGGGGAAGACGTATCCAGAAGAGGAGACTTAGACAAGACATGAGTGTGGGGGAAGATGTATCCGGAAGAGGAGACTTAGACAAGACATGAGTGTGGGGGAAGATGTATCCGGAAGAGGAGAGTTAGACTGGAATGGGAGGGAGAAGAGGGACTGAGAGTGGGAAAACTCAGAATCTATTACAAGCATTCATGCAACTGTCAAGAAACAAATGAATTTTATAAGGATATTAGGAAATATAGTTACAATTTTTTTTTAAATATAAACCTTAAATGAAGTATTAGTAGGTAGGAATATGAAGGACTAGGGATTGGATAAAATATGGAATATTTTTTGCTGTTGTGTAATGTATCCAGCTTAATACTTATTTTGGAAATCTTGTCTTAAAAGATGTGCATTTGAAACTGCAGTTTGTTCTCAATCTCATAGTTTAACTATGCTGTTGCAAGCTGCCTTTGAAAGTAAAATAAATGTAAAACTCATTCCCAACATTGTTACTATGGGGACATTTGTTTTAAGTTTCATTATCTGATTTTCAAGGAATCATCTAAATCCATACTTGCAACGTATAAAGAAATGGACAAAGATAAGTTCAAAATCACACAGAGCTGTTACTGGCTTAAGATACTAGCAGGACAGTGGGAGCTTCCTCTGTATGAAAAGAATACTTTCCAGGGGGTCCCTATACTTTTGCAACCAAAGATACTTTAGGAATTTATTCAGGGACTCTACAAATGTCACTTTGGCTAGGTCTTTGCTATAAACACCCAGTTGACTCTGAACTTTTCTTGTTGTCACAGATCTAAAGACCCATGGGTGGTGGTGCAACCCCACTCCGTTAAGACAGACCTACACAGCCTCAGTACCCTAGCTTGTCACCTGAATCCAGCCACTAGGGGTCAAACCCACATAAGGAAAAGGGTACTCTCATTGGTCTAACCTTAGAAACTCAGTGTATAGTTCAGAAATATATACTCTTTCATACTTTTATTTGTTCTAAACAACAGCTGTCAATTGTGGAGCTTTTGGGAGATATGAGACAGCATGCTAAGTACTGTCAGCAGCTTTACTGAAACTCACCATTGAGCTCTTTAGCATCCCTATCAGAGACAGGACAACAGGACACTATGAGGAACACATTAGTTTTTACAAAGACACAGAGCAAGTTGGAAAAGCAAAACTGCAGTGGTTTGCAGATGCTGTCTCTAGAACCTATGCTCTTATTAGAGAGTACAGTGTTACATTGAAGGTTGAAACATTTCAAAAGGACCTAAGATTCCTTGTACAAATATGTGAACCAAATACCTTTTTCTCCCTAAAGGACGGAGAAGAAAAAAATAAAGATAAAAAAAAAAAACCAGAAAATAGAGAAGAAGCCACAATTCTCTGCTCTTGGGGCATTTAAAATGACAAGCACCACAGCACAGTTATTCATCATATTGGCATTAAAGGTTTTATATTGTCCTCCATTGTGGACCAGTTCAATATTCAGAGGATTTTGAGCCCTGTGTCACATACACTCAAAGCACACACTAGACTTTTACAAACATCAAATTGTAAATATATGAGCTTCTTCATTTTTTGGTCAATTGTCTGATTTAATGTTTCATTTTTTAACTTATAAAATAAGAATTTATCTCAGTGTCACCTAGAGCATTAAATGAAACACTGTTTTGTGAAACACAGTACTGGACAATAGAAATGCTCAATAATAGACATTGTTGATATGATGGAAATCTAATGAAAATGTGGATTTTAAAAGCTGGCAGCATGCAAGGTAACATGTAAAAATGCAACAGTCCTCCTAAACACAAATGATGAACAAGCTGAGGAAGAAACGAGGGAAATGGCCACAAATGATGAACAGGCTGAGGAAGAAATGAGGGAAGCGGCGTCTTCTGCAACAACCTAAATCATATCTTGCATTAACTCCAACAAAGCAATTGTAAGAGTTGTATAATAAAATCTTTCAGAAAGAATGTAAAGAAAGAAATTAAGGAAGATATCAGAAGGTGTCAAAATCTCCCATATTCCGGGATCAGTAGAATTAGCATTATCAAAGGGGCCATTCTATTATATGCAATCAACAGATTTAATGTAATCCTCATTAAAACTCTAACAAGACTCTTAAAGTCATTTAAAAATCAATCTTAAACTTAATATGGAAACAAACAAACAAAACCAGGAGAGTTAAACTAGATCTGAAAAATATAAGAACTGTTGGAGGCATCAACATGCCAGATTTCAAACCGTGTGACAGGGATATAGTGATAAACACATCATGGTGTCAACATAAAAACAGAAATGCAATGGAATTGTGCTGAAGACCCAGACTAATTCCATACATTTATAGAGGAACCTGAGTTCTCTTTTCTACAAAGAAGTCAAAATTACATACTGGAGAAAATGCAGCATATTTAACAAATGGTGCAGCTCAAAATGCATAGATGCATGTAAAAGACTGCAAATAGATGACCCTGTATGAAACTCAATATTACCAAGTGGATCACAAACCTCAATGTAAGAACAAATACCTTGAATATGACACGAGAGAAATTACAGAATATGCTTGAACTCATTGGTACAAGAAAGAGTTTTCTGAGCATCCATTTCTGTATTTGTCAGGAGACACAGCCATCCATTGGACTGAGCACAGAGTCCCCAATGAAGGAGCTAGAGAAAGGACCCAAGGAGCTGGAGGGGTTTGCAGCCCCATAGGAGGAACAACAATATGAATTAACCAATACCCCCAGAGTTCCCATGGACTAAACCACCAACCAAGGAGACTCATGGGACTCATGGCTCCGGTTTCAGATGTAGCAGAGGATGGCCTATTCAGTCATCAGTGGCAGGGGAGGCCCTTGGCCCTCTGAAGGTTCTATGCTCCAGTGTAGGAGAATGCCAGGGCCAAGAAGCGGGAGGGGATGGGTTGGTGAGCAGGGGGAGGGGGAAGGGAATAGGGGGTTTTTATGAGGGTAAGCCAGGTAAAGGGAGAACATTTGAAATGTAAATAAAGAAAATATCTAATAAAAAAGAACTGTAAATGTGTAACCGAACTAAGACATTACAATAATATGTATAATATTTATCTAGTACATAAAGAATATGAACTGTGACAATTTTCATCAGTTATTAGATAGTGAAAATAAATGTTATATATTTATATAAAAAAGAGTTTTTTAAACAGGGCACTGATACCACAAGCATTAAGACCAACAATTAATAAGTGGAACACTTCATTAAACTACAAAGGCTGTGTACAGCAAAGGACACCATCACTCATACAAAGTGACAGGCAATAGAATGGGGAAAATCTTTCCCAATTATGTATCTGATAGAGGGCTAGTATCTTCAATATGCAAAGAATTAGAAAAAATATCAAGAAAACAAATAACTAATTTAAAAGGAGTCTTAGAACTAAACAGAGAACTCTTAGAGCATACAAGGAAAAAAATGTTCAGAATCCTTAGCTATCAGTTATCCAAATTAAAACATAATCATTCTGGTAAGGATGTGGAGTAAAAGGAACATCATCCGTTGCTAGTGGGGATACAGACTGATATAACTATGGAAATAACTGTGGAGGTCCTCAAAAAGAAGACAATAGATTTATCACACAATCTAGTTACAGTGCTCTTGGGCATGGATCCAAAGTGCTCTACATCTTGCTTGAGGCAGAGATACTTGTTAATTGCTATTTTGTTCATAATAGTCAGAAGTTGGAAGCAGCCTAGAGGTCTATCAACTGATAAGCAGATGATGAAAATGAGACACATTCACACAATGGAATATCAGTCAGCCATTAAGAAAAATAAAAGTGTGAAGCCGGGAAAAAGAAATCATCCTGAATGAGGTAACCAAGCCCAGAAAGACAAGCATTGCGTGTTGTCTCTTACTGTGCATATTATATTTTAAGCTTTAGATGTGTTGTTTCACCTAGAATATCCACAGAGATTGGAAATTTAGCAAGGCAACAGGAAATAGAAAGGGAACTTACAGGATTCTGGGAAAAGGATAATAAATAAACAAAAGAGAATACAGGGAAGGGAAGTGAACACTAAAGGCCTATTTTCAAAAGCCATATGGAAACCTAATACTCTAAAATCTTCTTAAAATATATAAAAGGAATTTAAGTGCAATTGGCACACAATTGTGGAGACAAAGTTCTAAGTACACATCATATGTGTACACACCAAGTAAAACCTCCAGTACCCAGAATGGGTTAAATCTTGTTGAATTGTAGGCAAATGGGCTCCTGTAGATTCTTCTAAACATTAGAGGCCATTGTCAAGGCTATTGGTTACCCTCTATAACCTGATGGAGAATTACTATTGCTGAAGACACAACTTTTCTTCTTTTACAACATAGAAAATCCAAGCTGGTACCCAACTAGAAGTGTCACCCCTACTGATTAGTGTTCATGGTGGGGAAGGTGATCTACTACAGAGGGGTGATCATCAATCTCACCTGCATTCAGCTATGAACACTATGTATGGGACCTACAACAACAACCTGCCTGCAATAAATACTGGTACAATAACAGCAGAAGTCTTATTGGAGTAACAATACCACTTTTTTTATTGGATTTAAGGCCTATTCTATGATACAGACCCCATACCTGACATATAGGTATAGAAACAAGATAGGTCATAGGCCACTGGGGAAAATCTATTATTATTTATTCTGCTATATGAACACAGCAGTGAGATGACTCTTTTTGTTGTTGTTGTTGTTGTTGTTGTTGGCTTTTTCAAGACAAGGTTTCTCTGTCCTGGAACTCACTCTGTAGACCAGGTTGGCTCTGAACTCAGAAATCCACTTCCCAAATGCTGAGATTAAAGGCATGTGCCACTATGGCCTGGTGTGAGATAACTCTTAAGGACATTGCCACATTCATTAATCAGTGCACAGAGAAGGAAAATGGGAATAATGTTTACCCCTAATCAAGAAGCTATTTACAACTGAGGCCTGGGGATTGAAAGTAAGAGTCTATTTGCAATGGATAACTTTTTCTTTTTTCATCTTCTTTTACAAATTAATTTCATGATTTTAATTATGTTTGTGAGAGGGGTATGTCCATGATGCAAATCCTCTTGGAGTCCAGAAGAGTTTTGGATCCCATGGAGCTACCGTCACAGGCAACTGTGACCCTCTAGATATGGATGCTGGGAGGGAAACTCAGGTTCTCTGTGAGAGTAGTATGCACTCTTAATCATGGAGCCATCTGACCAGCCATACACTCAGCATCTTATTATTATCTTTTTACAGCTTACCTAAAGCAGAAGTGGAAAAATTGAATTCTACTTTGAAATACTTACAATGATACAGATTAGCCAGTTTTGGAAATATATATTCTGAGAACCTTAACCTAAGTAGTTATTGTGGATTTTCATTTTCACCTTTCTTAGTTCTTTCTTTGCTCAATTAAATAAGCTCTGTTTCTATGAGTATTACAGTGTATAATCATGTACCTGATGCTAAAACTATCTTGATGGCTTTTCAATTGTGTCAAAATAGTAAAATTAGTGTATATATGTCAACCTAGGCAATAATTTTGTCCGATTCCACTAACTAAACAGGGCAGAATTTCATCACTTCTGGGAAGAATGCCTTCACAGGAGTCACAGGCATGCCCCAAATTTAAGTTAGTGGCTCCAGTATAGATCTGCTTGTTTCTTTCATTGGCTGTGGTAACCTCAAAAGATTTTGTTGTGACAGTATTTGTCCTAATGTCCAATTCTCAACTCAACTCAATCACACTCAGTATTTATGAATGTCCTAAAATATGAATATAAAAATGATTGAAAATGTTTTCTTTTTATCTTAGAACAACAAACAAGTCTAAGCAAATGGAACATCTTAAATCTTATGTTAGAGTTACTGGTTTGTAAAATTTGATCACTGGTTGCAGACACCCTTTGCTTCATCCTCACAGAAAATAATTTTTCTTATTGCTTACTTTCCTGAACTCACATATACCCTGCTGAGCAATACCATAAGGTTTCTGATAGATAAGTTGTTAGTTATTGAAACAGACATTCCAGGAAGAAGTGTGGTTATAACAGTGATTGGGGAGTGTATTAGTCAGGGTTCTCTAGAGTCACAAAACTCATGGAATGCCTTTATATATTAAGGGAATTTATTGTAATGCCTTACAATATATAGTCCAACTAACCCAACTATGGGCAGCTATGAGTAGGAAGGCCAAAAGTCTAGTAGTTGCTCCGTCCACAAGGATAGTTGTTTCAGCTGGTCTTCTGTATAAGCTGGAATCCTGAAGAGGTAGATCCCAACAGATGTACTGGCATGTAAAAGCAAAGAAGCAAAGAAATTTAAGTCTTCCTTCTTCCAATGTCCTTACGTAGGCCTCCAGCAGAAGGGGTATTAAAGGTATGTACTACAACCCCTGGATATGGAACTTGCCTCGTTCCAGGCTGACCTTGAACTCAGAGATATGCTTGCCTTGGTCACCTGGGATTAAAGACATGTACTACCTTACTTGGGCCTAAACTTTTCATGGCTACTTTGTCTCAAGATCTCTTGGCAAGATCTGGGTCAAAAATCTTGTTTTCCTTGGACCACCTTTTGTTAGAACTGCTCTAGTTAGAGTACTAGAATGAATAAGTAGGGAGAGAATGGGCAGCCTTATCTTGTCTCTGATTTTAGTAGGATTGCTTCAAGTTTCTCTCCATTTTATTTCATGTTGGATGTTGGTTTATTGTATATTGCTTTTATTATGTTTATGTATGTACCTTACATTCTTGATATTTCCAAGACTTTTAACATGAAAGGGAATGTTGTATTTTGTTAAAGGCTTTTCAATATCTAATGAGATTATTTTTCTTTGAGTTTGTTACATAGTGGACTACATTTATGGATTACTGTATATTGAAGCATCCTTGTATTCTTAGAATGAAGCCTACTTCATTCTAAGAATAAAGATCATTCAAAGTGAATGATCAGTTTGATATGTCTTGGATTCAGTTTGCAAGAATTTTATTGAATATTTTTGCATCAATATTCATGAGTGAAATTGGTCTGAAGTTCTTTTTCTTTGTTGGGTCTTTGTGTGGTTTAGATATCAGCATAACTGTGGCTTCACAGAACAAATTTGGTAATATTCCTTCTGTTCCTATTTTGTGGAATAGTTTGAGAAGTATTGGTATTAGATCTTCTTTGAAGGTCTGAGAAAATTCTGCACTAATACTATCCAGCCCTAGGACCTTTTTTAGTTGGGAGACTTTTAATGACTGCCTTTATTTCCTTAGGGGTTATAGGACTATTTAGATGGTTATCTGGTCTTAATTTAACTTTTATTCTACTGTTTTATTCTATCAAACAAGTGGAAAAAGTCATATGATTATCTCTATACATATCAGACCTATTTGTTTTCAACTTAAACATAATTCTTTTTGAAACAACTCCAAAGCAGAACTCAGTTGATTTATATTTGTCCATCCATTGTGATGTTTCTTTAAACAGAAAAGCATATACAATGAAGTTCATACACCCAAATGAGAATTTTCTACAGTGCATCAAGTGATTCTACTGTAACATACATTTGCAACTCCACTAGGAATGACAGCATAGTACAAGAGGGTGGGCTTGTTTGGGAATGCAATGGTTCAAAAAGTTTTAAACTTCCTATTTAATCACTCTTTCAAAAATCAAGCATTCTAGTCCTTCTGGTATCTCAAATACAAAGCAAAGGCTTTTCAATAAAGCACTAAAAGATATTTAATCAGTATAGGAAAAGAGTACAATAATCCAATCAAAATAATAAAGGAAAATGACCCATTAGGATCTTCTGGTTGATTTTACAAATTCATTTTGTCAATGTCCATTTGGCACATTGTATGCTCCTGAAGTTTACTGGCATTGTTTTGAAGTTCAGGCTTCTATTCTTGCTCTCAAGAGTAACGTCTTCTGGGAAATCAAGCTGAGGGCCATTAAGATTATAGTGCAAATACAATCTACAGCCTGGCAATCATATAAACAAGGAATACAAAAGTATCCGAAATTCATCTATAGATACTGAAGGTTTTGTCTACAGATATGCCTGTGGTACTCCCTAAGATCGAAGGAGTGAAAGTAACTTTAAACTATAATAACATATCAGCCTAGCTGGGGCATAGCACCCAGCCAGAAACATGTGACCCCTGACATCTATTCACCATGTTCCTTTGGCAGACAAGGTGAGGGGTGAGAGTGAGTGGGAAAAGAAGGAAAGGTAATGTGTAGTTAGTAATCAGAACCTATACTTACACTGCAAATTTTTAAGAAGTAATCCTTAGCAGATCAAGGCTTTTAGATGTTGAATCTGTCTTCTTTTGATATTCAAATTCATCTCATTCTTAAACTCTCAGAATCACAATGTACAGAAGACAGAATAGTCATTCCTGGGAAGACACATCCAATGCCATCTGAGATGCAGATTCAGTAGAATGACACAGATGCATCAGAATCCACCAAATGAAAATTTGTTCTATACTTAGCAGGATATCTGTAAAGACAAAGCTAGAACCCCATTCCCCTTCCCCACCCCACCACCCCCGCCAGGATGCTCATTGGATACAGCAAAAACAAGATGTTAAAAATTAAAAATTAAAATTAAAATTAAAACCGAAAAGCCAAGGAACTAACATTCCCTCATAAACAAAGACCCAAATTGCCCATGTCTGAACTCTGTTAATCCGAACTCTCTATTGTTTTGCAAAGCACCTCAGAAAACCCGACTGTAAGAGCTGTCTCATCACTCAGGTTTATGGTTGACATGGAGGGCTTTCTGCTCTCCATGGTGCTGGCTTGCAATAGAGAGAACTGATTGGAATAGTTGGTTCACTCAGTGGGCATGGCTCATGCGGTCCATCAGTTCTGAACTCAGCTGTGGACTCTATGTTCTCTGGGCTTCTTACAGTGTGATAGCTTGGTTCCTAGAGAAGGCTCATCTGAATAATTATGAGCTAGAAAGATGATTCAATTAGTAAATTGCTTGCTGTTTAAGCATGAGGATCTGAATTCAGTTCCCCAGAACCCATGTAGAAAAGCTAAGTATAGAGTATGTGTTTCATCCTAGTGTTGGGAAAGTAGAAACAGGAAGATCCCTGGCGTTTGATGGCCAACCAGTCTAGCTGAAGGAATAATCTCCATGTTCTCTGACAGACTTTGCCTCAAACAAAATAAAACAAGGGGCTAGAGAGACGAGTCAGCTGTTAAGAGAACTGGCTTCTTTTCCAGAGGACTCAGGTTTAATTCCTAGCATCCACATAACAGCTCAAAATAATTTTAACTCCAAGTTAGGAGCTCCAACACTCACACAAACATACATTCAGGAAATACACCAATGCAAATAAATAAATAAATAAATAAATAAATAAATAAATAAATCAACTATCCCCCCCCCAAAAAAAACAAATAAGGTGGAGAGAGATTGAAAACACTTACCTATTCCCCGCCCCTCCACACACACATATGAGACCACACTCCAACTAGATAAAAAAATTATAGATGGTTCTCCATGACCAAAGTGGGTGCTCTAAGACCTCAGAAGTCAAGAAGTCAAATGTTCACCATGTTTTAGTTATCAAAGACACCAGCCAACCCAGCCATGAAGCTAGAGAATTGCAAGTAGATATGGATATAGGGCATGATGCTCACTGATGCCTATCTCTAGAAACCAAAACCAGCTATGTTTGTTCATTTTACTTCTAAAATTCCAAAGACAAAGCTGCAAGTAATAAATGCAATATAAAAACACTTAGAAAATTTATTGGACATTTGTATCATCAAATTCATTTTTCAAGAATTTATAGTTTGGCCCAGGACATACTGTTATAAACAACAATGAGAGTTAGTAGTCTTATATCAAGTACCAAAGAACCTTGACAGGTAAGCAAATGCTTTTTGCTTTTGGAGAAATGATCTCTTATGTAGTCCAAGGGGACCTCAAATTTACTGTGTAGATAATGACCTTGAACCTCTGACTTTCCTGACTACTTTGACAACCGTTAGATGTGTGTGTGTGTGGTGTGTGTGTGTGTGTGTGTGTGTGTGTGTGTGTGTGTGTGGTGTGTGTGCGCATGCGCATCACTGTGGCTATAGACATCTGTGCACATACAGAGAGGCCAGAGAGAGACAATGGTATTCTCTTCAATATCTTTCCACTTTATTCTAAACCTGAACCTAGCCTGACAGTCATTAAACTCCATTAATATAGTCTCAGTGCTGGGTTGTAGGTATATACAGCCATGTCTAACTTTTTAATGGATATTGGGGATCAGAACTTACTCATTGTGAGTGTGCAGCAGATGGTCTTATACACTGAGCCATTGTCTTAACCATGTGGTGGCTTATATTGAAGGTCAACTTGATAAGAATTAAAATAAACATGGAACCAATTTTTTGGGGCATACAATCTATGAAGGATTATCTAGATTGGGTTAGGTGGCCTGGTGAAACCCACCCTGAATGTGTCCAGCACCATCCCAAGGCCTGGGATGTTTGTTAAATAAACAGGAAGAAGCAAGCCAAGGGAGCATAGTATTCGCTCCCTGCTTCCCACTTGTGAATAGGATGTAATGTACAGCCCTCCTCACCCTGGTGCCATTTCTCCCCAGTTCTGATGTACTGGGTCCCTGAAACTGTCAGCAAAATAAACTCTCTCTTCCTTAGGTTGCTTTTGTAAGGTGTTTGGTCAGAACACCTACAGCTGTGATGGCAGGGTCAACCATACATTTTTATACGTGGAAGCTCTTCCTAAGCAAAGAAACAAATTAATAGATTATATATACCAACCATTAGCTATAATAGTAAAGTACTGTTGCATTTAATACTATACTTTTCCAGTACAAATGACATTGCTCAGCTATAAGCTTTTAGCCATAGGTATGTAATTTTTAAATCTGAAGTAGGATTGACAATAACATTCCATTCAAAAAGAACCAAAATATAAAAGTATGAATAAAATATAAAATATTAATAAAATATTTAAATATATGAATAAATATAAAATATAATGTAAATATAAAATATATGTAAAATATGAAATATATAAAATATAAAATAAAATATAAAAGTATGAATAACTTTATAGTTGAAAGTGACTTTCTCAATTGTTCTATATCATTTACAGGAACACTTCTGATTTAACATGAGACTACACTGATGTACTTACTGATCAAGAAAGAGTTATATATTTATAGATTCATTATCATAACATTAACTTGAAAATGTGAAGGCCATTCCACCAATTTATATAACTCCATTGCGAAGGGAAGGAAAACTTAAATACTGCAGCAGGGAAGCCATTTCTTAACTTGCTCATTCATTTACCTTCTTGCTCAATCATCCCATAAACATGTCACAGTGCACATCTCCCTAGCTCCTCGCTAGTAAAGGAAGAGGACACTAAATACAGGTAATCTTGTGAGTGCAGTCTCTGGGTGAGTCAGAAGCACTTTGAGAGGAAGAATGAAGACAGGCAGAGACACTGCATGGTTGCATGAGAAGCTGTGCAGCTGGGAAGGCTTCCATGGGCCTTAGAGATCTGGAAAGCTTCTTTGAGGAGAGGGAACTTGCTAGGGACCAAGAACCAAGAGCATGTGGGGAGGGGAACCTAATACATATGATAATAGAAGTAGGAAACGTCTCACACAGGGGAAACTGCCTGAGTAGATGGAGTACTAATGAGGCTTGGTACAAGGCAGTGTGTGACAAAATGAGTATAGGACAAAAAGTTAGTGATCCAGGAAGGTGAGGAATGAGAGGAGAACGAGATGCATGGAGGTTGGAGATGCAGGACAGGATTTGGATATGACTAGGAACCAGAGGAGTGTACAGATCATCACGGGTGGAGTGTGCTGCTGAATAGGAAGCCCTTACCTATGAGTCTGGCAAAGGCTGGGGAGGCCAGGCTCAGGTCCTTTGCACTTCTGTCTGACTAGGAAGTTTTTCCTAACCATGTTGCAAAAGGAAGAACAATAGCAACATGGTAACCCATGCATTAGGAAAGGGAGATCCAGGCTTGAGACTCTGATCTCTTTTAATAGAATCTCTTCTGTCTCTTCATCAGGATGGAGTAGGAAAAGGTGTAAGCCTGTATTATGACTGGCCTAACTAGAAGGGCATCATTTGGGGCATGAGATACATAGAGGTCAGAGAGCTCCAGCAATACCTTTTGAGAGTTCATTTGCCCTCTTAGTTAATTTTCTTGTCTCTTTTGTCCTCTAGTACAATGATAGCTCATTCTTCAGCCAACATTTGGATTTTCTTCTCAATGTCTACTGTCTGTCTTTATACATATTCAAACTTTTATGTGTTTTTTTTTTTTCTTGTTTTGGGGAACTGGTGAAAGGCTTGATATAGAAGTATAAGGTCAGGTCCCCAGAATCCATATGAATGTGGATTGGGTATGGTGGCCTACCAGGAATCTCAGTACTTGAGAGGAAGAGAGAGGTGGTTCCTGGAGCAAGCAGGGTAGCAAGCCTAGATGAATTAGTGAGCTGTAGTTTCAAGTGACAGAACCTGCCTTAGTACATTAAGAGAAGATGAATCAAAAAGACACCAAATACTGCAAATGTAAGGTTGTAATGCTATTTGCTTTTTATCTTTAATTATTTTTTTGACCCCTCTTTAGTTCCTCACACCTGCCTTTGAACTTTGTAATCATATGAGACCTTTAA
>NW_022196900.1:45606310-45610637 GCF_008632895.1 Mastomys coucha | reverse complement strand
AAAAAAAAAAAAGAAAGAAAGAAAGAAAGAAAGAAATGTTGGTAGGAAGGGGGAGGGGTCTTCATCCAAGGCAAAGAAGCTGTTTTTGCAACTCTACTGGCAGCAGAGCTCACCTTCACCTCTTGCTATCATTTAAGAGATCCCCTTTACACTGCATACCATCACCATTTCACCTTGCTTTGTCTATAACATTACTTCTATATGGTTCTTCTCCATTCTTAAGTATCAGGATCATCTTTCAAAAGTACTTAAAGCCTTTTCCCTCTTATAGGGACAAGCATACCCATTCTGTTGCCAACGCCTTGGCTTTAAGGGCAATTGCGAGTGATGTTTGGTTCTTCTGTGATGAGTTCCAAGAGAAAACGAAAATCCTGAGCAACAGAGCTTTGGTTTCCTTCTTAATTTGACCCAGCCAGGAAGTCAGTAAAAGTCAGCTTGGTCTGGTACAGTTGTGCAGAGACTCAGCATACCTTCGTTTGAAGTCATCAGTACGTTTTTACCTTAATATTCCTTACGTATTCTAGTTGTCTTGGAAACATATATTGTATATACACTTAAAAAACAGTGGAAAGTGAAAAGAATCAATGATCTCCTTTGAAGTGTTTACAATGCTTGAGGTAAAAGCTACTCAGTAAATATACATGGGTAAATAAAATTAGGAATAGAAAGATAAAAGCTTGGAAAATCAGCCAAGTCCTATCTTTTTTATTTAAAACCCTACATTCACTACTTTTATTTATTTCTTCAAATTATTCTATGTTAATTCTTCTCTAAGTACTTACTATAAATATGCCCTTGGGTTAACAAAAATGTAGTACTGAATACCTGTTAAATGACCCATAAATTATACAGTGAGAGTGGGTTCTCTACCATGTCACTTCATTTAGCTAAGAAGAATGCTGGCGAAGAGAATAGCTTCCAAAATTGTAGTTCTTTTCAACAAACTTGTTTTAAAAATTAAATCCTAAAAGGATTCAACAAGCTTAATAGGCTCTCTCACATTCAAATCTTGTGGCTGGAAGAGTTTCTCAGTGCCTCCATGATGTGTTCAAATACATTTGCTATGTTTATAATTATAATCCAGACAGTCAATTGCGTAGTCTTTCTTCAGTGGGTTAGAAGAAATTGAAATATAAACAGTTTTTACCCACAGAGTAGTTCCATTTAGAATTCAGCTTTTCTTTTGACATGTTCTAAGTGTCAATCATTTATTAGTGTGGTGAGAGGAACCAAAGGATAGAAGAATAAATATAATAAAGACACTGTGAGATTCAAAGCTCACGAATCTAAATATTTCTATTAGCCAAGTTAAATGGGCTTAACTTTAAACATGGAGGGCTGCAAAATGAGAAAATGAAATGACCATGAAATGCTCTCCTCTCATGGGACAGAAATCCTGCCAGTGTCAGGCATCATGTCTCTAAGTCAGAGTTCATATCATCACAAGTAGGCTTTTAATGGGATTTTTCATCTGACCAATTAGGAAATTATCACTAAAACAACGGTTTTCCTTGCAAGATCCCAATAATCATTTTCGTTATTCTCTTCCTTCAGAGTCTCCTTCAAATGTTGTATTATAATTTCAAAAAATAGAGAATATGGGCATAGCAAAATATGTGAGGGAATTAAGTAATGCAGGTTTTTTATATTTTATTTTTTGGAGTAATAAGCTGTCAAAGCCTTCTAAGAATTGATGTCAGTAACCACAATTATTTCTAGTCTTAAATGTCAGTTTAATAAACATGCCTGGAAATTCATAGGTATCCATGATGTCATGAATTTGAAGGTGTAATTAGACTCTGACAAAGCCCTCTTGTCAAGGCCAAAGCTTCAGGGGTCTTTTGGGGAGCAGATTCTGAGGCTCAGCTAAGGGCCCTGTTCTGTCCAAAGTAATGGATCACTCTCTAGGTTCTAGACTACATATGCCAATGTCCTTTACTGAGGTTTTTAACCACATGGTTGAGAAAGTAGCTTGGTGTAGTTTTTATTTTCAGTGATGCCATCAGTCTCTATCAGTTTGCTGTCTGGGATTCTTCACATCCTCAAAGGTTGGCTGTGGCCCTAAGTGTAAAGCACAGCCATGAAAGCTTTGACTATCAGTTCTTATGAAGGTACAATGGAGACAGGGACAAACACACAAGCCACTTTCTTCTTTGTTTGCCCCTACCCATTAGGGCAAACATAAGTCTGGCAGGCAGCTATCATGTAAAATATCAACTCCCATTTATAAACATCCTTGACTAAAACTCTACATCTAGGAGAGATACTACTATACAGGAACTAACATTAATCTAATGCTCCTTCCCTGAACCCATCATCACAGTAGAAACCATTGCAAGAGGTTAATTCTCCCATGATTACTTATAAAATCATTCTAGATTTTATGTACAAATGTGAATGATGTTGACACAGGCAGTTTGACTAATAAGAAGACAGGTTACCTGTTTGCCTTGAGGGTGTGTTAAATCAAAAGCCATTAAAATCATATCTCTATGTCTGTTGTTTCTATATCTATAGATTCAGTCAAGTATAGAATAAAAATTGTTAATGAATAATTATATCTGTACTGAACATTTATCCCCCACATCACATCCCAGCTGGGATGGCATAACATTTATTTATGTGGCATTTAAATTATTTTAGGCATTATTAATAATACAGAAGTTATTTAAAATAAGTGGAAGCCTTTTGAATAATATATGCAAATGGTAATCTGTTTCCTAAAAGAGGCCTGAACATCTGAACAATCTGGTTCCCATGAGTGCCTTGAAAAGAAACCCATTGATATCAAGGTCTAAGACTATGTTCTCTGTATTTTGGTCGGGCATGATGGCACATGCCTTTAGTTCCAGTTCTCAAAAGGCAAGGGCAGGGAGGATTCCTATGAATTTGAAACCATTCAAAAGCAAAAAATAAAACAAAAACCTATACTCTGAAATGGCAATCATTTAGTGCCATCCAATGGTAGGTAGCTGATCAGACCAGGTCGTTTCAGTCTTGTCACAGGATTTATGAATATTTGAAAGAAAAGGAGGTAGGGTTAACCCAAAGAGATTGTTATGAAATGTACTTGGAAAACCTGAATAAAGCAAACACAGTACTTAGAAATTGTATACTCAATAAAAATTCTGGTAGTCAAATTTCAAATAACATTTGTGATTCTTCAACAGAATCCCCATGATTTACTTAATGGATTTAACCATGGAGAAAGCTGTCACTAGACTCGCTGCCAGAAATTCATGGTTATCTTGTAAATAGCTGAATTCTTGCCCTGTTTTGGGAACAATTGATAAAAGCCTGGCTTGAGATCTGGTTGAAAACAGTCACTCTAATTAACAAAATAAAGCACATAATTCAGACAAGCATCATTTGAGTCTTCTGTTTAGAGTGCAAGAGCATGCTGGTCCCAGTGACAGTTCCTAATCCCCCACTGCTGAAAAGTGACTTCCAGGGAATCAAGTCGGCTTAGATGGATTTTCCATTTAAATGGTCAAGGATTAAAAGGAGTTGGTTGGACAAGCGTAACTCATTCATAGAACATTCCACTTCAAATACACATTCACATCATGATATCCTTATGAAAATAAGCGGTCTTCTTAGTCCCTGGAACCTAAAAGCAAAGGTTGACTGTAAACCATTTGTGATTAATGCATAACATAGTTGGAGGACTAGGCTACACTTCATCCTTCTGTATTTCTGAACTTCTGTGATCTCTGTGTCACGCAATGTAGTTTGCAGAGATGGATCCCCCTAGAGGTTATCTACACAAAAACATGTGTTACATTCCAAACCTGACCAGCATTCCTATTCTAGATAGATTCATCATGACAACCTTTAATAGGGCAAACTGCCAATATGTCGCCATTTTAACAGCCTTGCTTCCACACAGCACATGCACTAACATGCTTATTGACTAGCTTGTTGAGAATGATTTATTGAATATCACAGGATGGGGAAAGAACATATTACTTTCAAAGGTCCCTTCTCTGAGTGTTTGGAACCCTATAGAACTCAGTAGAATCAAAACAAGAAATTCCACAAGCCAACCAATTATATCGTGTTAAACATTTAAACTCTGGAGCCAAGTAGAAGAAGCAGGGAAGGAAGGATTTGGGGAGCTGAAAGAGCTAATTCCTAATAGAAACACATTTACTTCAAGTTTTTACTGTGCACACACACTGACAGGGAGCTCCATGAATGAAGAATGAGAGGTATATTTGTGTGACACACATACTATTTTATTTTATTCATTTGTTTATTTATATAAAAATTGAGAAGGGAAGGCATTTTGTCCTGGCTCTGGAATAACTTTAAAAAAAAAAAAAAA
>NW_022196900.1:45596904-45606233 GCF_008632895.1 Mastomys coucha | reverse complement strand
TTAGCAAGACTTGTACTTGCTTGCTGGCAAGTTTGCTGGTTCAGGAATTGCAATGATGGGCTTCACCAAACAATCACGAACAAGTCTCAAGAACTAATAAAGTTATATCAAATAATGTTCAGTTCAGCTCTTCCCAGCCACTTCAAGACCAATTTTCTAATGCTCTCCACCAGACAATGTTCCTTATGCCACCCCACACCCACCTCTGTTGGAAGCAATACACAGTTCAGTCAGACTACTGCTGAGTGGAACAAATTCCTTCCTCTTAATGCCTGTCTCCAATTAGCTGGTGGGAAACAGGAGTGATTTGCTTAAGAGCCTGATCTCCCATTCACTCCAGCCCATTATCATTCCCACCCAAGCGTCACACAGCCACTAATTGTCTTGGGAAACTGTGCTGGGAGGCTGCTAACTTTGTGACCTAGGTAAGGTATTTATCATTCCCAAGCCTCAGTTTCTGCAACTGAGAATGGGGGTCATTTGTACTGACACATTTCTGAGTGCTGAATGACAGACTCTGTCAGGAGTACTGAGATTTGTGTGGCCTATGCAGTGCTTGGCAAATCAAGTACCACCACCATGGGCTAAAATAGGGAAAACAGATAAACAGATAGGTACTGACAATTGAATAATTCATAAATGGTATGTCCAAGATACAGAAGAAGCCCCATACATCACAACTCTCTTCTTTATAGGTACCTGGTAGTGTGGCAGCAATGAAGTCACTATTTCATGTGGCCGTGTTGATGATCACACCATCTATATAACCTTAGCAGCTGGTCCTCTAAATGTGGTCTTTCATTATGGCTTTCATCTATTTGTCCTCTTTCCTATCCCATCAACTCAGACTCATCAGTCCCAGTGCAGCAATTGAAGGCACTGTGCTCTTCCATTTGCTAAGAAGGGCCACCTGCACAGCTCCTGTCTGCATTTGCCAATGATACAGTGCCAGGGTCAAGGCAGATGGTCAAATACTTAAGAGTTTCTAAATGCTGTTATAGAGTAATGCCCTGAAACCCAAGCCCTCCTCAAGGATGGTGCCTAGGGTTGATGGTGAAGGTGTGAAGAATGCCTGAGCTCTTAATTAGAATGCCACTAGCTTCTAATTAAATTAAAGACACTGTGTGGATGGTTGTGGGGCAAGGCCAGCAAGAGGTGTGCCAGCTATTGCCATACTGGAATGCACAAATTTTACTTAAGGCAGAGATGTTATTGTGTTCTTTTGCTCCCTCACATGTGACTCTACTGAATGTGTAAGTGACTTTGTTGTATATTTTATACACTTTCAGTCTATGCTTAAACCTCATGTTTTTAAATTTCAGCAGCATAGGTGGGATTCCCAGGATAGAAGACAAAGTGGAAGAAGTATTCTTAAAGAAGAAGCATTTTTCCTCCTCGTCCTCCTGAAGAAAAACACTGTGTTATTCATCTATAAGATATTTTTTTTAAGATGATGCTGTATAAGGCAAGGAAGATGGATCATTGCATAAAGATGCTTACCACCAAACCTGACTGAGTGAGTTCTATTCCTAGGACCCACATGATGGAAAGAGAAAACCTACTCCAACAAGCTGTTCTTTAATCCTCACACACACTCATACCCTCAAGAAATAGATAAATGTAATACTTTTCAATTATTATAAAGTTTAGGTTTAGGAAATAATATGCTTCACTCCAACTGTAAGTCTGATACAAGATTAAATTAATGCCCCTCTCTAAAACACCCACTCTCTATGCGTCGTTGGGTACTGTAAAGCTGAGACCACAGGCAAAATATTTAGTGGGTAAAACTACTGCACACCAAAATTGCTATCAGTTTTTGTAACCTTTGAGCAATCAGTTGGAGAATAAAAGATGTATCCAGCAAGTGGATGAACTTTGGAATCCTTCCCAAGAAAATCAAGTGCTTGTCACTTCTGCCAACATCTGTTACATTTAGGGATTATTTGTTGAATAGTGACATAAGCTTCTCAATTTTTCAGACAGTTCTGACAATTGAGGCAATAGGGAGAGTTTATTCCTTGGCCAAAGCCTATCTGAAAATCAGTGTCTGCAGTTTTAAGTTACAAATAAAAATGTCCCTCCTAGTCCTAGTGTTTAAATGACTTGAGATATTACAACTATGTGCAAATTGGAACTAAGAAATAAAAATATAAGCTCAAGAGCATTCAGACCACAATTAGAATATTAGAATTATATCTTGTTAGCACTATGAGTTTTTTTTCAGACTTTGCCATTTCATAACAGCAGAGAAGTCACCATTAACTCCAGGGTGATTGGTGATCAGGTCAGTACAGAGAGCAAAGGGCTCTGTTGCAGAGGCTCAGCTCAAGATACTTGACAGGAAATAAATCTAGCTCGACATTTTTTTTTAATTTCAGTCTGATTAGATTCTTCTGTAGAAGCTGAGGTGGCAAAAACTGACAATGCCAGAAAGTATGTGCCTTTCCCCAATTCAGAGCAAGAGAGAAGATACAGGTAAGGGAATCTCAGAAAAGGCATTTTTGTTGTTTTTGTTTTTGTTGTTTTGTCTTGGTTGAAGAAGATATCAACTCACAGAAGATGTGTTCCATGGCACTGGTGGCTATGTGTTGAAAAGGACAAGAGATGTTATATGCATCCACACCCTTAACTGTGCTTTTCTTTGGCTCCACAAAGTATTTAGAATAGACTATATTGCAGATAGACTCAAAGGCTATAAGAGGAGGGTGACTTGTCAGAAGTACTTGTTTTTGACAATGCCTCATCAGAAGGATAAGAGCTGCACAGGTTGTAACAGGAATCCTCTGTATGTGGCTTTATTTTGAAAGATAGGTAGCAAGGCTCTCGGTCCTTGCCAAGACTGGCAGAGGGTCTGATGGTGACTTTTGTTTGCCTTCTGCATATACTAGGAATGAAATATTATATACTAGTATACTGCATATACTAGGGTCTTTCATGTGCTAGCCAAGTACCATTGAGCTGTATTAGCTGCCATATTGTTGACATTTTATACTGAGACAGATTCTCACTCAGTTTCCTAGACTGGTCTTGAACTTACTTTATGCTACATAGGCCTTGAACTTGTGGTCTACCATCTGAGCCTCTCAAATTGTATATAAAATGACATTTGCAACTATTAAATTTAGATGATTTTTTTAGTAAGTCCTCTGTAAAATATTGAGAGTGAGTAGAAGATGAAATAAAATCAGACATTTCCCAAATACTGTAAAACATGTAATTTTGATTGTATCTTTATGCCTTGGTCAGGCTTATCTTCATGAATGTGCATTTCATGAGCATTTACTGTGTGATCTTATAATCAACATGTACATTAATTATATGTTGAAGACGTCCATGCATACACAAATGGAAAATTTCTGTTAAAATATCCAAGCTTTAAATGGCCTCGGGGGAAAAAAACTGCTTAGATTTAATCTATTGTTCAGTTATACCAATAATAGCATAACAAACTCTGGTTAGGCACACCCACTGCAGCCAAGACCCATGCTTCGCCCTGCCCTAGCCCAAGGTGGTTGTGTAAGGGAGAAAAGCTTATAGCCAGGCAAGCCAGCCAAGCCTGAGACAGCTGACAACCTGCCTAGTTGTACCTTGCTTGTAGTCAGGATGACATTTGTGTCACATGTTACCACCAAGGACCATGTAGATACCTGTAGGCCATGATTCCTCTGGGAGACATATTGATGTGAGTGGCCTATGCTGCCACCTGAGACCATGGTGATGTTTGGTCTATCCTGCCACTGAGGGCCATCTCTGGGTCCATGGTCCTACTGTGGCTAGGGTCTGTGTGGATGTCTATGACCCGTGTTACTACCCAGGAGCATGCATGTGTCTGTAGCCTGTGCTGCAGCCCAAAGCCACTTTGATGTGTGAAGGCTATGCTGCCTCTGGGGGCTATTTTGATGAGGGTAGCCTGCATTCTTTAATGAGATCACATTACTGTCCATTAGGGTTGACCTAGGAATACATAATTTAAAAATCTAGTAAAAGTAAGCTTTGTGTGGTAGGATTACAGTCTTTGCACAAAGGTAGAGTTCTTGCTTAGCATACACAGAATCCTGGATTTAACCTCTAGCTTTTTCAAGACTGGGGCATGTAAATTACAAGTGGGTAGACACTTGTAATCTCGGCACTCTGGAAGTGAGGCTATAGGACCAGAAGTACAAGGTTACCTCATTCTCAGTTACACAGCAAATTGAAGGGCAGCCTAAGATACACGGGGAAACAAAACAAAGCAAAACACAGAGCCATCACTCGGACAGCTAATGGGAGCAAATGCAGAGTCCCACACCCAAACATTAGGTGAAGTTCAGGGAACACTATGGAAGAGGGGGAGAAAGGATTATAGGAGCCAGAGGTGTCAAGAACACCAGAAGACCATGGCTCATCAAATCAACAAAGCTGGGCTCATAGGGGCTCACAGAGACTGAAGCAACAATTACAAATCCTGCAAGGCTCTCTGTTAGGTCTCTGCATACATACTGTAGTTTTCTTGCTTGGGGGTTTTGTGGGACTTCCAACAGTGGCAGTGGGGGTATCTCTGATTCTTTTGGAACCTCATTTCTCCTCTTGAGTTACCTGATCCAGCCTTGTTATGAAAGTTTGTGTCTAGTCTTCTTGCATCTTGTTATCTGTGTTCAGCTGATATCACTGGGAGAGGAAGAGCTCTGTCACACAAGTATCTATTGTAAAGTGCATGGTACTTGTTAATAATATTATGTTGATAAAGTTGAGGTGGACTGATTGTTTTCTGAGAACTGGGGAAATAGGTGAGTGCACTATAGCTAGGAAGACCGATTGAACTTTCATCTGCTGCTATGTATTGTAAAGCTAAGTCCAGCCCCCAAAACCTGGTTGCCCCAGAGAGGAGAGGGTCTATACATAGACTCAAGTGAAGCTATGTAATCTTGTCCCTCCAAGTTGTCCCTGAATGGTAAATAAAGATACCTATAGCCAATAGCTTGACAGAAAAGAGATAGTAGAGTTAGAGGAGAGCAAGGGAGAGGAAAGTAGAAGAGAAAGAAGACACCATTGGTTAGGAGTCAAGAAAGCATAGCCATGCAGGCTGGCCAACTGAAGTTAAGAGCAACCTAGATAAATATAGTAAGTAATAACTTGAAGTTATTAATAGGAAATAGATTTTAATAGCATAGAGGGTAGATATTTTCCCAGCTTTAGTGCTGATAAAGAATTATTATAAATATAAATGTTGTGTGTCTTTTATCCAAGTACCAAACAATCAGTTAATAGTGGGGTAGAAACCCTGGATTACGACTACATATTTTCTATAAAAAAGAACTGATTCTAGATATGTAAAATAGGAATAACAATGACTTTTGAATTGAAATAATGTTATTACAATAGAAACCCTAAGGAATATAAAGATTTCATCAAATCTCAGGTTTAAAACAGAGGTAGATGCTCACAGCCAACCACTGGACTGAGCACGGGGTTGCAAATGGAGGAGTTAGCTAAAGGACTGAAGCAGCTGAAGGGGTTTGCAACCCCATAGGAAGAACAATGATGTCAACCAACCAGAACCCCTAGAGCTCCCAGAGACTAAACCACTAACCAAAGAGTACACATGGAGGGACCCATGGCTTCAGCCACATATGTAGTGGAGGATGGCCTTGTCAGGAATCAATGGGAGTAGAGGCCCTTGGTCCTGTGAAGGCTCAATGGGAAGGCTTCCAGTGTAGGGGAGTGCCAGGGTGGTGAGGTGTGAGTGGGTGGGTGGATGGGGGAGCACCCTCATAGAAGCAGGGGGAGGAGGAATGTGATAGAGGTTTTCCAGAGGGGAAACTGGGAAAGGGGATAACATTTGAAATGTAAATAACTAAAATATCCAACAAAAAGAAAAAAGAAAATAAAACCATGGTATCTCTGGGGCACAAGAGCATCAATAGCTCTTAAAGGTCAGAAAAACAAGTCTGCTAGTCAGTTGGAAATACAGTCATATCCAAGCTCCTCTGAGCACTCAGATCTGAATAATAGAACAGTGATACAAAACTATCACTAGCTTCTATTTCAATGTATATATACATAATATACATATATATGCATAAACATACACATGTGTATAACAAAAATAGAGTGGCTATCATCTTGAGAGTAGGAAGGCATAGGTGGGATTTGAGGGAAGGTATCTGGGAGGGGCTCTAGAGAGGAAAGTGAGAAGGAAAAGGTATGTAAATCTATTTCAACTAAAAATATAAAGGAAGAGGGATAAATAAAGTACACACTATGTCAAAGAAACATTTGCCACCCTCTATTCTGTCCTTCACTCTTCTTGATCCCATTTCTCTTCCTGCCTAGTTCCTCCTCTTCTTTTCCTCCTTCTTCCCCCTCCCATCTATTTATTTACAGAGTTAATTAGGTTTTTGTGAGTTTCATTAGGGATGCTTACAGGATTCAGGGTGAAGGACTATCTTCAGGAATATAGCCTCTTTACTAGTGGCTATGCCACTAAAGAAAATATTTCTCCCATCTCCAGAGACTATTAAATGCCCATAGATACTCAAGGAAAGATGGGACATTCTGAGCCTTCTATCCCAGCTTTCATTATTTGCCACTAGCCCTAGGTTGGGGCCTTCAAGGGCTCTTCTCCCCAAGGGCAGAATGTTGACAGGTCCAATTTTGTGCCAGTTATCCCAACACATTCTGAAGACAGGGTCCTCAAATCACATGATGGATAGCTAACTCTCTATTAGGGTTGTTAACCCTAGTATAATGTACTCAGCACCTTTTGCAGCAGACCTCTGATGTCATGTGACCTTGTTCAATCACTGTTCAGCCTCTAATTACTACAGTGTAACTGTTCTAAGTGCTAGTGCACAGAACCTCCACACACAGCCAAGTCATCAATGGCCAATCACAGAAAGGCAGTTAGCCACCACACAGGTTGGACTTTTAGCACAATCTAATAAACAAGTAATACACTCTTTTAAAATTATATGCTTTTATTGAGTTAAATTGTCTCTTTCTATGAAAGACATTTAATAAACATGAATAGTAATTACTCTTTGGTTTCCCAAATGATCTTTTTGAGTTGTAATTTAAATTGTAGTCTATAGATTTAGTGTGTGTGTATGTGTGTTTGTGCCCCTTCATGTGTGCATGTGTGCGTGTGCATGTGCATGTATGTGTGTGTATGTGTGTGTGTGTGTGTATGTATATATGTTTCAAAGACTGTTGCAAAAACTATTCAGTTTTTTATAACTTTATGAACTTGTAAATCAATTTAGATTACTTGTTCCTCTAAGAATAACTATAAATAAGGGTGCTATAAATAATGTGAAAACAAACAAACTGAATGTTTTTGTTTTGTTTTTTTTTATTAAAAAAAAAATAAAAATACCTTGACAAGATGATTCTTAATAGAAAAAAGAATTTAGAACAACTTAAAATTTCAGGTTAAAGTCCATCATTATGGGGAGGTTAAGTCAGGAACTTCACAAAGCTCATGACATAATATTCAATCATTGACAGAGAAAAATCAATGCATACATGCTTGCTTTCTTCACTCTTATGCAAGAGTCTCTGCTTATGGAATGGTGCTGCCCACAGTGGACTCACTCCTTCTATACCAATTAATTTAATAAAAACAATTTCACAGACATGCCCACAGGCCAACCTATTGTAAAAATCCCCGAGACTCTCTTCTGAGCTGATTCTAGATGGTATCAAGTCGATCATTAGAACTAAGTAGCACACTGAATTAAAGTAAGAAATTGGAATTTGGTAGGGTTATTCAACACTCAAATTCCGGGATTATTGACAAAGTGCTTTTTGGGAAAGTCTTACAAATTGGCATAGAGAGATACTGGAAAAGGAAATGTGCTACACACATATGTTGATTATGTATTTCGAGTTGATTTTACATTCTAAACAAAATTTTGTTTTGTACTTAAGAAATTTGATCTTAAAAATTATTTATATCAGTACTGACATTTTTAATACTTCACATTTTATTACCTCTAATGTCTTTGCTATCATTAATCTTAATATCTATTTGTTGTTTGGAAGAAAGGACAGACTTAGCAAATGGTAGACATCTCATAAACAACAGATAGGGGCTGTGTAAGCTGTGTGGGAATTAGAACTTGGAAAAGGGAAAAATATTTTTCTTCCTTACAGGATAATGGTTTTCAGTTAATTCCAGAGGTCAATTGTAAAAACAAGTTCCTTTCCTTAAATACTGAGATTCATCATCCTGACACTGTTTACCAGAGTCGCAGTTCATGAACTGATAGGAGCCTCGTGACCTTGTGTTCAGCTGCCATACAGTTCACTATTCCTTAATTATATCTGAAGGCAAACATGTGGGCACTGAGCCTTATCATGTCATGCTTCCATGAGTTTTCAGTTCCATCATTGCTAATAAAAACAGCATTTGTTTTATGCTATTTGTCAGACATCATCCTGAAGGTTTTATTGCACATGTATTATAAAATCTTTCAATCACAAAAGTACTGGGAATAATAAAGCAAATGTTTGTGAAGCTACCAGACATTTAGTCAAATACTAATACTTTGCCATATTTTCTTTTTAAAAAATATTGTAAGTGTGGTTAAAGTATACTATGTATAATGACCCAACTCAAATTTCTTCTTTTCCTTTCTGTCCAGAATGTAATCAACATTCCAAAAGTGAAGAATGTTTTCCTCATTATTTTTACACAAGAGTGTTCTTTCAATAACATCTAGTGATATCCACATGACATTAAAACTAAGATAAACTCTATCAAAAATAGTATTATCACCTTTCAAGAACATATACTTAAAATGTATATTGTAGATCATTCCTACCGTATTTTATTGGATGGACAGTCATTTTTTAGTGTGTTTACATTCTAATAGATATTTCTTTTTTTCATGCAATTTCATTGTACAGCTTGTCTATTTTTATTGAATATTTATATATTTTATTACAATAAATTATTAATTGATGATTGATGTAATTTAATAAGTTACTAGATTTAACTTTAGCTACACTGACAAGGTTTCCTTTAAAGAGGCTATGCCAATGTATATTTTGACAGCAACATGAGATAATTTCTCATTACCTAACTTCCTAATGATATCTGTCTTTGTTAGTTACTTTAAATTTTGCCAGTTAAAATAAATGGCCTTGAATAAATGTTCCATATGCAAATACATGAAGATTAGTAAGGCTGAATAGTGTAATGTATACTACCCATGCACGTCTCATTTTAATGATTCATTTTTTGCTGCATACTGCATATCTTTCTAAAAATAACTTATTAGCCTTGCTAGTATAGTTAGCTTCTAATCATTATACTGCTGCAATTAACATCTCCTAGCATCTAT
>NW_022196900.1:45558624-45596894 GCF_008632895.1 Mastomys coucha | reverse complement strand
TCTTCTTCTTCTTCTTCTTCTTCTTCTTTATCTTCTTCTTTATCTTCTTCTTCACTTTGAGAAGTTTTCAGAACTACAAAATTGTTATACTGATTGAGGTTTTTATTGTCTGGGGCTCTTTATTTTTTAATTATAAAATCTCAACTACAAGTCATAAATGAATTTTTAAGCATTATTAGTGGTGTGTGTATTATGTAGACATGCATGCCACAGCACATGTATAGCACAGCACACATCAGAAGGTAACTTTGTGCAGCTGATTTTTCTTTTTCTATCTTTATGTAAGTCCTGGGGATAATACTCATGTCTTCAGACTTCTTCTACAAGATCGTATCCTGGGCCTTGCTTCCATTTAGTGTTTTAAGTTACTTTTATTTCTACTGAACATTTATTGCATAATACAGACCTAACCAATTATTTATCATCATCTGCTTCTACTTAAAGATTCCTCATTATTTTCTCTGTTCTGCCACTACACTCTCTTAATTTCCATAGGTTTATAATATCAATATTGTTAGAGAAAGACCTGACTTTCTCTTCTTCAGTTATGTTTCCAGATTTACTAGATTGCTAGATTGAGTTTCAGGGAAATTGACATCCTTATAAAGACTTCCCATTCATGAACATTGTATATCTCCCTCTAATATTTTAATCCCTAGGTAAGGAAACATCAATGTAGGTTTATTCTGAGAAATCTTGATCACTTAGTGACAAGTTCATGGCATAATGAAATGGAGGCACCAACAGAGGAACTTGGCTTACAGTATTTACAGAGAAAGCCTGGCATATAAGCATCACTTTCTACACCCAAGTTCTCCCAGAGAATACAAGGATGATTTGTCTCTCTTAGGGACAGATAACTGACTGACACATTTGGTAGCAGCTAGCTAATCAGAGGATGACTAATTCAACAAATAAACAAAATTTGGTATTTCAAGTTATCATCCTTCCCCCTCCTCCTTCCTTTCCTCCCTTTAAACTCACTGTGACTTTCATTGATGAAATTGATGACTCCACTGGTTTCCTTTGATACAATTTATAGCAGCTCATTGTGTAACTTTGTGTAGTCATTGACACTCCATTCACATTTGAACCCCCTGCTCAGGCCAAGTTTCCAAATTCTACTACTATTTTAGTAGTATCTTTGCAAGCAAAATTTCCCATTAATTGTTATAATCATAAAATGAAATCATTTATTATATTCTTGGGTCATTCTGAGGCATATTGTTAATTTCTTAGTAAATTTCTTTTGTCCTTTCTACATAAATGTAAATATAACCAATAGTGTTAGTATATAAAATAATAGATAATGAAATATGAAGTTATATAAAATATATACTTGAAGGTCTTTATCTAATATACATATTTTTTCATGATTGTCAGACTCATAAAACACTATACAAGTTTTAAAAACTCAGGTAGATAATAACATTTAATATGCCACATGATAATAGTTTATATACTATCCAGAGTGTTCTGATATATCTTTACTAATTCATCTGTAACTCACCTATTTTGTGGCTGTTTTCTTCAAATTGAAATGCTTCTTCCTAGAGAGAGGAAGGATGCTTAGGAGACCCAAAAAGCTAACAGAGTTTACAAGGATCAGGAAGCATATAAAGTCACAAGATTTGCAGGGCCCTCTCCAAGGTCACAAAAACGTTAAGTAGCTGAGTTGCTTTGAATGTGGTATAGAAAAGCTTGTGGTACAGCTGTCCTGAGTCCTCATCATGCTGGGTCGGCCTTTTGGTGATGGAGCTGCCTTTGAGTTACCCCTTCCTATGCTCTTGTAAGTAACTCTCATAAACTGGCTGGTACCTTGAGCTAGCCTTGGGTGGTATTTTTTCTTTGGTCTGTCATCAGTACCCTATTTGGGACTAACAGACACTTGATTCTTCCTGGGAAGAGGAAAAGTCTCACATCAATGTGACTTATATACATCAAATACCATCTTTTTTAGTTGTACATATTTGAGGCAAGTAAACACAGAGAATGCTTGGCAACCCAGGAATCTACTTTACTTTAGACACACAGACACTTTTCCTATCAAAGCACTTAGCTACCTGGGACCCCCAGTCTGTACTGAAACACATGCACACCCCTCTCCACACCTATAGCTCAAGAAATCCTTTGTAGCCAATTTAACTTGGAATGTATCTAGTAAATCTCTCTAGTGGATGATTTGTCCTAGGCTGGTTTGGGGTGCATGTTCAGTAAGGGAAACTAAATATCCTAGTGAACATCTAGAGAGAAACCAGTCTCTATTTACCATATTCTTACACCACTGCATGATTAGATGCACGTATGATTAAAAATCAGATGTATCTTGGGAAAGGATACATTCGCTGAACAAAAGCATACAAAACCCCTGCCTGTTAATCAAACCAGGAAAGCCACCCAGCTCTTGCTTTAACAGTCAAGCCATCCTTCTCTTGGATCTATAGCAGAAAGCCTTGGGTCAGAATGAGGCTCATGCTTGCTCAGGGTCTGGTACCCTTTGCTAGGAAGCTCTCTTTCTGCCTGTAAAGAGAAACCATTGCTACTCCTTTTGTGCTCATTTCTTTAGGCTGAAAATATTTGTTCTGGATAGCAAACACAGACAATTGTTAGGTCCCAACTCCCCCAAAAAAAGCAGTGCCATTAATATGGCCCCAAATGACAGTCTGGGTTCAGCTGAAGCTGAATTCTGACATAGTAAACAGAACAGTTGCTGGGGAATGCATAAAAGTTTATCCTCAACAATCCTCAGAAATGTGCTTCATAGGTATGCCAGGAAGAGCTAACACTTCTTATCTCTCTCTCTCTCCCTGAAGCCAACTATGGCAAATGGGGCATCTAGCTCTCTATTGGCACGTATCTGTAACACATATCATGTGAAAGCCCCACACGAATCTCCAGGTTCCTTTGGGCCTTACTAACACATACCTGCAACTGCATATCAAAGCTACCCAACCTTTTTGGCCTGAAAACCCCCTCCCGTGTTACCCTAAATGGATTATTCCAAGTTGAATAAACTCTTTTTTTCCCCACTCACTGAGCAGTTCAGTATGGCGGTCTCACTGCATCCTTGCTTAGAGTAATATGCCCACAAAAGGAGGACTCTCCACAGCTCACTCAAGTGATACATGTGAGTATTCCACAAAATTTAAGGCTGAACTGCTGTGGAATTTTACATGTAGAGCGCTGGGCCCCCTTGCTGCATGCTTTTCCTTTGGGCAACAGTATTTGAAAAATACAGTGGCTATATTAAGGATACATCAACTCCCTGACTGATTAATAAAGGCTCTATGAACTTATAAGCTGCCTCCATGGAATGTTATTCCACATTAAGGAAGGGACAGTTGCTTCAAGCTTTACTTTGGCCAAAGGTAATCTGTTAGTTGTGGCTGAATGCACTTACATTCTTGATATATTGCAACCCTCCTTGTATTTATGCCCCATACATTTTTAACATGGGAATCAGCTTAGACGTATAATTAAGCAAATTAAGTTATCTCCAGGTGTTAGTACTTAAATTGTTTCCCTTTCCCCTCAGCAGGAATGGAAGTGAGGTTGCTCAAAACCTCGAGAACACATGGAAGTCGTTTTATTCCATTTTATTTGAGTTTGTATGTGTTGCTTGAACTGATTTCACAGGTCATAGAAATACTCTGACCCTTGCTAATTCCCTGCTCTGTATCTACCAAGGGATGTTTAAAAAAAAAAGAAGAAGAACTTACTTTAAACCAGTTTTAATAAACTACATTTTTCTTTTCAGTTCAGAATCGGTGACCTTGGTGACCTGGTGACCTATAGCCATTTAATACTTAGGAAAGATATATATATATATATGTATATATACACATAGATATGTATACATATACATATATATAATTTACATAAATATATAAATATCGAGATTTCTGAATATGTCCTTCCAGAGCTCAGCCCTTTTCTACCATAGACATCTCTATTTTACCAATTACCCAAAGAGGCATTCTACCCTCAACTGGTAAATATTTAAATACCTTTCCTTCTACCAGCATACAACACTGCCTTAAATAACCACAGAGGGAACCACAAAGCTACAAGCAAATGAGGTTTGCTCTAATTACATACCGAAGAAAATCCCATTCTGTAATGAATTTCATGTTAATTATTATCCTGATGTTGTATCCGGCTGACAACCAAAACCAATGTGCCAACACGTGATCTGCCTCTCTGCTGCTCCAATAATGAATAACAGCTTTTGACAAACAGCCTGCTTCTTCTCCACAAACAATGCAAATCACAAACAGGAGAGTTCCAGGCTACAGTGACGCGTTGGCCTGCTGGGCCTTCAGACGAGCAGTTGCTTAGGCGGCTTCCCCAAAGCACAGAGAGTGGACTCTGCTTTCATAGACAAAGCTAGCTGGACACAGAAGAAAGCAACCCAGAAAGCTTCTCTAACATATGTAGAATTCAATCCGTGCCAGGTGGCTGTAGCTGGGAAAAGTAGAAACTGTTCTCGGAAGGTCAAAAATGAACTTTATTTATTTAGACTAAAATAAATCAAGCAGCTTTTTAGGTGAATATGTTCCCCAAATAAGGTAAATAAGGCTATTTGCTTGGCTTTTCCTTTCCATTCCTTCCCTTCCCTTTCCTTTATAGAATGTATATGGATGTTTTGCTTGGGGAAAAAGTCTGTGTACCATGTGCATGCAGTGCCCTAGAAGGATCAGAAGGGAGCATCATATACCCTGGGCCTGGAGTTGTGAGCTATTATGTTTAGAGTGAGTATTGAACCCATGGTTCCTCAAGGAGAGAAGCCAGTGTGCCCTTGGTGCTAACCAGGCCCATGGTTTTTTTCTTTTTTTCTTTTTAGAAGTAAATAATGGTTTAAAAAATATTTTAAATATTTTAATATTTTGGGTTGGAGAGATGGCTCAGTGGTTAAGAGCACTGACTGCTCTTCTGAAGGTCCTGAGTTCAAATCCCAGCAACCACATGGTGGCCCACAACCATCAGTAACAAGATCTGATGCCCTCTTCTGGAGTGTCTGCAGACAGCTACAGAGTACTTACATGTAATAAATAAATAAATCTTTAAAAAATATTTGAAGTTTGAGAGAAAGATTTTAGACTTTCCAGTAAAAAAAGACTAAATGAGAAAAAGAAAATATATATAAAAATTGTCACCCTCGGGCAGTGTTGGCACACACCTTCAATCCCAGCCCTCAGGAGGCAGAGGCAAGGGGATCTCTGTGATCCAGTTTGAGGCCAGCCTGGTCTACAGAGTGAGTTCTAGATTAGCCAGGGATACACAGTGAAAGACTGTTTCAACAAACAAGCAAACAGAAAAGGAGGCTAGCAACATACTTTACCCAGAAATGTGACAACACATTTCACATCTACAGCTAACACTATTTGTGTTCAAATGTTCTCCATTCTTGCAGTAACTTCACTTTTACAGCTATGGATTTCTAGTTGGCAAATATCCCTGAACTCACATCCTTTGTGATAAATCTGTATACAGATTAATATGACATTATGGCAGATAAGCTCAAATGCTCTTCCATCTCATTATCAAAACTGAAATCATTCAGATCATTTTTACATGCATGTGTGCCTTTCGGGTTTTCATATAGCTGACAGGGCCGTTTCCTGTTATAGTCTGTAATGGAATTTTTCCTCATTTTCAAGATTTAATTCTAAAAATAGGGCGAACTAGAGCAGTCACTGTGCTGTCTGTGTTCAGCAAGCACAGCATCTGACTGAGAGCACGGCACACACTGCTGAGCGTGTGCTGGCTGAGTCCTGAGTCAGCACAGTTCTGTGCTTAGGAAGCAAGGCTACCTCCTGATAGGGGAGGCGAAGCACGCGATAAAACGTCTTTGGGTTGCTAAAGAGGCTCGAACTGAAGGCCACAGGATTGCACAGGCAGACTGCAGTCCTGATGCTTCCTCCCTCTTGGCCAATGAGTTTTATGTCTATATAAGAGTGACTCTCGTTCCCCGTAAGTGCCTGCTCCCTACACCATAAACTCATAAAGAGGATGAAAGCAATGTCCGCTTCCCCGGCGACTTCATTAAAAAGGCGTAGCATGTATCTCCTGAGAGGTTCTGACAGTACCTGACTAATACAGATATAGAGGCTCACAGACATCCATCGAACTGAGTACAGGGTCCCCAGTGAAGGAGTTAGAGAAAGGACCAAAGGAGCTGAGGGTTTGCAGTCCCTTAGGATGAACAACAATATGAACTAACTAGTACCCTCAGAGCTCCCAGGATCTCAACCACCAACCAAAGACTGCACATGGAGGTGCCTGATTGTTCTGGCAGCATGTGTATAGTAGAGGGTTGCAAATTCGATCATCAATAGGAGGAGAGGACCTTGGCCCTATGAAGGTTCTGTGCCCCAGTGTAGGGGAATGCGAGGGCCAGAAAGTGGGAGAGGGCGGGGTGGCAGGCATGGGGAAGTGGGAGGCAACAGGGGTTTGTTTCTGTTGTTTTTGTTTGTTTCTTTGCTTTTTGGAGGGGAAACTGGGAATGGAGAAATTTACATGTAAATAAAGAAAATATCTAATAAAAAAATTAACACCTAGATAATTCAACCGCAGCACAGGAAAAAAAAAGGCGTAGCATGCTTGAACTCTTCTCCTACAGCAAACACAGAGATCATGTAATTCACCTTACAATATTTACTTAGAATATGAAGTTGCATTTTAGCAAAGTTCTTTATCTCTGGGGGCAAATCGAATTGTCAGAGGAAAGCCTCTTGAGGAAATAGGATTTCATACACTTACAAGAAGGTTGAATTTAATTCTGATATTTAGGAAGCTTTGATCTCTTCCCACCCGCTTTCTTGAATAGTTGTAGTTTTAACTACCTGTTTTTGTAGACAATTCCTTTTTAGGTTAGATATTTCCACCCACTCTTTATGTCTGACTTTAATATGAGTGAAGACTTTGAGCAGCATGCAATATTCTTGTGACAGAAATTAATGTAATACTACATATTAACACTATTTGGGAGAACCTTCAATGCTTGATGATGCTAGTAACTCCCTTATGCTTATATATTAGACTCACATGATATTTTCCTATAGTACCCACAGTGTAGCTCACACTTTAGATTCAGTATGACTTCAAGTAGGACAAAACTAAGATATAATGCAAGATACTGTTCTTAAGGAAAAAAATCACAAATTTAGGTGGTTATGTCTATGCACCACACTAGGTCACAATGAAAACTTGATGCAAGCAAGGAAAATACAAAATGCTAGGCACTGCATTATAAGACTCACTGGTGAAAAAAAATGACACACATAAAAATTAATTATGGGCCCTCTGGAAACCACCACCACTGTACCTGCCCATGCCTGGGTACCCACCCTGAGAGGTGTACAAATGCTACCCACACTGACAGAGGTACAAATGTGGAGAAGATGTAAATGATGCAAGGAGGGAAGGTTGTAGGTTGGGAGTCACTGCTTAAAGAACTGATTTACTCAATATCTGTAAGAGAGAGATTTAAAAAATATGCAGTAAGTGCTGAGAGAGGGTAGCAAGACACCAGGCTGGATGGGAGAAACATAAAGGCATCTTTGTGTTTGCTTTGAGGTATTGTTTTTCTGTGACCCTGCTATTTTAAGGTTGGATAAGAAACCCACTGGCCTGTGTAGTCAGCAGTCTCTAGCCGGCAAATCTGAATAAAAGTCTCTTACCACACAGAGCCAGAGTCGAGTCTCAGAAGCCCAGGGTTCAGTTCTCACATTATAGCCCCAATTATACATCTGAGTCCAAATGCCAAAAGAGATGGGTCATTCACTTCATGTTATCAGTCAATAATACTTATAATACTCTCATTTTCGAGAAGTCATTTGCTAAACCTTTTAAAGCAAACAAACAGAGCCCCAACCAAAATGGGAAGCACAACAACAACAACAACAAAATCCTACCAGATAAAAAGAACAAGTTTCATAAGAATGTAACTAATGTAACTAACACTTTGAAGTCTCTGCCATGATGCCAGAGAAGGATGGTGGAATTCTCATCAAGCTATAAAACTATCTCTTCTTTCTTTACTCATTTAAGTTATTACCATTGCATGTTCAGATTCGCTGGCAAAACATCAGATATTTTCGAAAGTGAATCCTCCACATGCTCTCTCAACAGAGCTTAACACTTAACTAAAGTGTTTAAAACTTGCCAGACGCCGGAAGCATCCTAAAGTTACCCCCATGGAGTCCTGCATGCTGCCTTTTTGGTTTGCTGCCGCTTCTTCCCATGCACACAGCAGATACAGCTCTATGGTTTGCCTTCATGTTTGCTAGAAACAACCACCATGGGTCAGAATCAGCCACGGAATGGCTGTGTTTCAATGCATAAAGTAGAAGAGACACTGTACCGGGTCTTCGGTTTTGTGACTATTCAAGAAGTCAGACAGGAAATCTTCATGAAGGCTCTCTCTTCGAATCAGTGTGAATTCCCTCAGGAAAACAGCCCCTTGGCTTTGGTCTCCACATACCTAGAGAGATAAGGTAGCTGAATTAAGCCTTCAGACAGCCTCAAGGGAGAGTGCATGGGGGATTAATGTCTCAGTTGTAAAACCTTTTGGATTCATTTCAAGTCCGATTAGAGCAATCAAAAACAATGCACACAAATACATATTAATGTGAGAGGCACGAGAACATTCTGGCATGTGGCCTCTCTGACAGATGCCAGGAAAGTCCCCTACTAGGTTGGAGTCTCTTAACTAACTGTTTGCTCATGATGCTAAAATTCAGTGCTTTATAGGTTATTGTTGTGTTCAGGGCTGGGCCCTTATGCCATTGGGCCTTATGTAGGTAGGTACCACACAGATATAGGCTATTGACCCAAATGGATCCATTCCTAGATGAACAGATCTGAGCACAGAGGAAGGTCCTGATGTCCTGTTAAATGTCCACAAGATACAGAAGCGCTGGCCTGAGCCCAGTCCTGGCTTCCTGTAAGAGCTTTAGAACCAGACACACATTGGCTGCTCCAGAAGGAGGTGCTGGAGAGCTCTTCGATGAAGCTTATCACTTAGCAGGTTCTTTACACATGTTATCTTGCAACAGCCCCACGAGGTGTCTCTTAGCAGCCACACTTGACAAATTAGGAACCAGAGGCACAGAAGATTTCAGGACCTTGCCAAGTGAGTAAGCGTTAGAATCCATATTCAAATACAGGTCTGAGTCTAAAACCCTCGTCTGTTCCCTACATCATTTTGCTCCTGAGCTGCTCAAGCCTTCTCTTCCTGAGTGACACACTATTATGTAACATCTATAAATTTAAGGAATGGCCACTTTGCCCAGCCTTCTTAAGGTCTCTCTGACCCTTTACACAGTCAAACAACAAGAGGGATTGCAGCAGTGTGGATTGCCCAGACGACAGACCATGTAAGCATCACCAATGTTTAGTGTACTGCTTGGCATACCATAAGTATCTTGTAAATACATCACTGTTAGGAAATTATGAGGTTCTTTACAATATTTATTAAAGGCATGTGCATATCCATCCAAATGTCTTTACTTTCCTAACTTCTAACTATTTTAATTCCACAGTTTTGTACAACATTGAAGTCAGCAATGAACATGTGAGGGTTCATGTTAATTCATGTCGTCTTAAATGTCTGCAATAGCTCAAAATGAATTAAATGTATTTTAAACCCGATGTGTTTGGGAAAGGAAAGCAACTTGCATAATTTATATGTGCTACTGTTCTCTGTGGTTGAGCAGTCGAGACAGTTTTGTCATGGTAGACAGCATCTCACTGCTGATGGCTTCCCTCCCTGGTGTCACCACTCTCTGAATAATATGTTGCTTCACATGACAGAGAGGACTTTTGCAGTTGTAATCAGGGATTCTAAAGAATCGGCTTTAACAGAATTAGTATCTTGAAATGTTTAAGTGAGCCCAGTATAATCATAGGTTATAATCAGCAAAATGTAGCTGATTTGAATTCAATTAATTCACACATTGATGAGTGCAAAAGACAAAAAACAAACAAACAAACAACAAAACAAAACAAAACCCACAAAATTCCTTAAGAGATTAAAAAATACAGAGAATGGTTTATAGCCTGCAGCAGGCAAGGAGATTACTATCAAAGCAATACCATCTTAGAACAAAACCTGTGTAATTTTATTCAGGTATAAATATTCATAATGGGAAAAACTATAGGAAGTGGTACAGTCCTTAGTACACTGTTTAAAGCACATTCCTGAGCACAATGCTCCGTTAAAGATTATAGTGAACAAGGAAAGATGGTTGATAGGCTTCATTTCTGAGGATGCTTAGCTCCAGGTCACAGAGCACACACTCAGAATATGACAATGACAGACAGAAAAACCTGTGGACATGCATAGAATTTCACATAGAATTTTAGTCCATCTTTAAAAGGGGCTTTGAAGTGCCACTAAGCATGACAATACCCAAGGTTGCAAAGTCGTTCTTGGAAATGTGTCCTTCAAGCTAAACTAATCGTCCTTGCTTTCTCTAAAATTCACTTTTATTTAAATTATTTTCTCATCAAGATCAATCATTTAATCCTCCCTTGAATTCATAGTTGAATATACCTCCAAACTTGTCTTGATCATCTAACTTCCTTGACCAAAAGTCTTCCTGATTCCCTTCCTGCTGGCAGAAGCCTGACACTCAGGACCACTCATGGCTTTTTATTTCCAGGTAAGGAAGATTCTAGGCAAGGAAGATCAATGCTTGTGTAATTCTTCCTGAAAAAGTATGAAAAGAGTTTAACATGACATTTACTATGAAAATGGCATATATAAATATATACAAATGTACAAAATATACAAATAGCATACACAACCTATATGATGTTCACAATGGATACAACTTACACAAATGTGCTGCCATGTGACATGAGTCTCTGTATGTTTGTGTTTCTTAAGACTATCAAAAGTGTGAGAGCATTCTGGAAACCCCTAAATGCTACATTTGGTGAATTCTCCCAAATCTACCTCAAATTGTTTGCATTTCTATGTCTATCATCTAAAACATTCGCTCTCTGTAGACTATCCTTGCCACAGTTCTTAAAAGAAAATTAACTAACTTTGTGCATTTCCTTGGGGAAAATGTTTGTGTCTATGGCAAGCTTTTTGTTGTTGTTGTTGTTGTTGTTGTTGTTCAACTTATTACGGAACTGTGAAAAAATTCACACATCCAAACTAGACAGAGAAATATTCAATAGTTACTAATAATGCTAAAATATAACCAGTTTTGTCCATGTTGTTTATATTAAATGTGTAATCATAATTTTGTATTTAGGAATGTCTGTAGGGCTTGAGAGATGGCTGAGAGATTAAACCTACTTATCGCTCTTCTAGAAGACCTGGACTTGGTTCTGAGTTATAGCTTACAATTCTCTGTAATTCCAACTCTGGGGATCTGACAACTTTTCTTGACCTCTGAGGGCACTGAATACACATGGTGCACATGGACATACTCAGGCACACATCTGCATACATAAAATAAATTAATTAATAAATGAGTCTCTGTATGTTTGTGTTTCTTAAGAATATCAACATATGCAATAACTCTTGCCAGAATACTCGACTTATAAATCATTTTTATAAGACTCTAGCTTGAATTTAACCCCAAGAATAGATAAGAATATATGAGTATTCTATTATATACACATACACACACACTGTATTTTTATTTAATTATTTCATGAATATTATTTCTAATTTAAAAATTAAATTAGTAATTTAAAAACGTTTTAATACTAATGTTTTGGAGTAGCTGTGTCTATTATAATTATAATTACTTGTTGGATATTGAAGCAAACCTAGCAGGATAAAATAGAGGACGGTTAGCAAGTTATATTAACATGTACATTTTCTACACCAATTTCAAGCTAACTTCTAAGAATGTTTTCCACGTAGGAAGTGGTGCCATTGCTCCTCCATTCTTCCACTTTTGCTCAAGTCCTACTAAGTGTCAACAACTTTTCTATGGGATCACAGAACAGATTACACATTCTTTTTCATGACACAGCCAATCTAATATATATCAAGATTTGGCAGAAAACAAAAGATACTCATTAAACCATCTTCCTGTCATGGTGAGGATATACCTAGATAACATTTCCAAGCCCTCCTTATGGTTAAGAAGGAAGTTTGGCAGAAAACAAAAGACACTCATTAAAACATCTTCCTGTCATGGTGAGGACATACTTTGATAACATTTCCAAGCCCTCCTTATGGTTAAGAAGGAAGTGAAACAGCTGCCAGACCCAACCCATATATTTGTGTGTGTGTGTGTGTGTGTGTGTGTGTGTGTGTGTGTGTGTGTGTGTGTATCCCATAGTTTTCTCTCCAGGCTCTTTTAGAGTTAGTTCCAATTTAAATACACAATTTCAGAGAAATATCGGGGTCAATTTATTGAAGTGAAAGAGCACCCATTAGCATAGCTTCCAGAATGAATGCATGCAGGAAGACTTGCCAACATCAGTTCACTTATATCAAGAATCAAAGGTTTGCACCAGTGTCCATTTTAGAGCCCATTTCTACAGTTAACCTACTTTAACTATGCCAATGAGAATTTGCAGGTAAGAGCATGCAAGGTTATGAGAATACAGAGCTACCTAAGCAGAGTTATACAAGGACTTAAATGGAGTTAGAGGAATAGTGGAAATTTACCAGCTGGTCGAGGAGAGAGGTGTGAGGGGGAGACACATTGTTAGAGTAGGAAGAAGATTCAGTATGGGTAAAATGAGGCATAAAAGAGTTTAGGAGGGAGGGACCTGAGTTCCCAGGAGGAAGTAGTGACACTGAATTTGTACAGTAGGTCAGACCACGTTATAAATCAATGAAAGTGGAGCAGTGGCCTCCTGCTCGGACTCGTATGTTGGAGGAGTTTTCTAGTGGCTGACAGGAATGGAGCCTGGAGGGAGGGTTTTAGATAATTGGAACTCATCAGATGAGAACTTGTGAAGACCTGAGAAGTTGGGAAGGAAGGAAAAGATTATAAGATTTGGCAGCCAACTGATTCCAGAAGATACTTTTCAAGTTATGACTTTATTTTTCTCACTGGAGTTAAGCATTAGAACAAAGAGTAGTATGCTGACGGAAAAATATATGAGGGACAAATATTTGAGTTCAAAGCAGCACAGTGAGAAGTGACTCTAAACCTTGGGAAGGAAAGATGGGGATAGTGCACAGAACAGACTGGGCTAGGACTGTTTGGTGGCTAGTGATGTCACATGAGGCTAGGATGATGCTTAGATTAATCAAAAACCAAAGGAAAGCATAGGAGGCAAAAGTTATACAACTGAGGCACACCGATAGTGCACACACACCATGGATCCATCTGCGGTACCTCATTCATAGCAGAAGAAGGTGTCAACAAGAAGCAGTTCATTTGGACTTTTCATTATGGACTTCCTTCTATTGACTGTCTGTGAAAATACCTTAGATCACCATGGTGGACAATTTGCTACAGATCGCAGGTTCCTTGAGGGTAGAGGCCTATACTGGCTGGTTGTGTGTGTCAACTTGACACAGGCTGGAGTTATTACAGAGAAGGCAGTTTCAGTTGGGGAAGTGCCTCCATGAGATCCAGCTGTGGGGCATTTTCTCAATTAGTGATCAAGGGGGTAGGGCCCCTTGTGGGTGGTGCCATCCCTGGGCTGGAAATCTTGGGTTCTATAAGAGAGCAGGCTGAGCAAGCCAGGGGAAGCAAGCCAGTAAGGAATATCCCTCCATGGCCTCTGCATCAGCTCCTGCTTCCTGACCTGCTTGAGTTCCAGTCCTGACTTCTTCTGGTGATCAATAGCAATGTGGAAGTAAGCTGAATAAACTCTTCCCTCCCCAACTTGCTTCTTGGTCATGATGTTTGTGCAGGAATAGAGACCTGACTAAGACAAGGCCATGAACAACTGGATTACTAACTTCCAGAGCCTGAATTCATCTAACTATTAAAGTTTAAATTTTCCAGGACAAATTCAAAATTTAAAAGTCCTATATTCCAAGGTCAGACCATATTTCCTAATCTTTGGTTTGAGTGACTGCTTTATTTTATATGTCAAGAAATACTTTGTATACCAAGTGTGTTCTTTTGTGATTAGGTTACCTTACTCAGGATGATATACTCCAGATCCATTCATTTGCCTAAGAATTTCATAACTTCATTGTTTTTAATAGCTGAGTAGTACTCGATTGTGTAAATGTACCACATTTTCTGTATCCATTCCTCTGTTGAGTGACATCTGGGTTGTTTCCAGTTTCTGGCTATTATAAATAAGGCTGCTATGAACATAGTGGAGCATGAGTCCTTATTACATGTTGGAGCATCTTCTGAGTATATGCCCAGGAGTGGTATAGCTGGGTCCTCTGGTAGTACTATGTCCAATTTCCTGAGGAACCATCAAACTGATTTCCAGAGTAGTTGTACCAGCTTGTAATCCCATTAACAATGAAGGAGTGTTCTTCTTTCTCCACATCCTCCCCAGCATTTATTGTTCCCTGAGTTTTTGATCTTAGCCATTCTGACTTGTATGAGGCTGAATATCAGGGTTGTTTTGATTTGCATTTCCCTGATGACTAAGGGTGTTGAATATTTCTTTAGATGCTTCTGAGCTATTCAGTATTCTTCAGTTGAGAATTCTTTGTTTAGCTCTGTACCCCATTTTTAATAGGGTTATTTGGTTCTCTGGAGTCTAACTTCTTGAGTTCTTTGTATACATTGGATATTTGCCCCCTATCGGATATAGGATTCATAAAGATCTTTTCCCAATCTGTTGGTTGCAGTTTTGTCCTATTGCCTTACAGAAGCCTTGCAATTTTATGAAGTCCAATTTCTCACTGATAAGTAGATATTAGCCCAGAAGCTCGGAATAGCCAGGATACAATCCACAAACCACAAGAAACTCAAGAAGAAGGAAGACCAAAGTGTGGATACTTAGATCCCTCTTAGAAGGGGGAACACAATGCCCATGGAAGGAGTTGCAGAGACAAAGTATGGAGCAGAGACTGAAGGAAGGACAATCCAGAGACTGTTCCACCTGAGAATCCTTCCCATATTCAATCACCAAACCCAGACACTATTGTGGATGCCAGCAAGTGCTGGCTGACAGGAGCTTGATATAGCTGTCTCCTGAGAGTCTGCCATTTCCCAGCTAATACAGACGTAGCGGCTCACAACCATCCATTGGAATGAGCTCAGGGTCCCCAATGAAGGAGCTAGAGAAAGGACCCAGGGAGCTGAAGGGATTTGCAGCCTTATAGGAGGAAGAACAATATGAACTAACGAGTATCTTCAGAGCTCCCAGGGACTAAACCACCAACCAAAGAGTACACATGGTGGGACTCATGGCTCTGGCTGCGTATGTAGTAGAAGATGGCCTAGTTGGTCATCAATGGGAAGAGAGGCCTTTGGTCCTGTGAAAGCTCTATGTCCCAGTGTAGGAGAATGCCAGAGGGCTGGTTGCTGAGCCGGGTAGGGTAGGGAATAGGTTTTTTTTTTTTTTCCTCAGAGGGGAAACCGGAGAGGGGATATCATTTGAAATGTAAATAAAGAAAATATCTAATAAAAAAGTACTTTGTAGTTATAAGGTAATTAAAATGTAATAGAATTAATCAAAGTTCTCACTCATTAGCTTTAGGTTTTAGTAGCATTAGTTTTGAAGGTGAGTTAACAGAAATATGAGGATTGTGCATATAGCTAGAGGGGCCTATAGCTAAGTCATGCAAAATACTAGAAATATCTAATAAAATTGAAGTCATTGCTGGATATAAGCCCCATGGTTCACCTGTGAGGAACACAAAGTTGTTATTGAAATACATTATCTGTTCTGATAGGATTTCTAGAGCCCTAAGAACTATTGTAAGATTTGTTCCTGCTACATTGGCTCATGTACCCAGTAAAGTGGAATCCTGTTCCTACTGAAGTCTCATCTCCAGGCTTCAATCTTTGACTCTGTCTTTCTAACAGCTGGGCAGCACAAGTACTCCTTAAAGAATCTTGGAATGAATACATGTGTAGCTTCTAGAAGAAAGTCTTAATGCATCCAGAAAGGCATGGAGGCAATTTATTACTTGTGCTCTGTGTTCTCTTTGATGGGACCAAGCAACAAACCACACTAGAGATACAGATAAAACAAGAAAGTAGGGAGTCCTTCAAACAGCTTTCTTCCTTCTGCTACAGGAAAGAAAACGGAAGGACCGATGGCTTGAAACTACAACAAAGCCACTGACTAACACAACCATCTCTTATATCTAGCACTTAAGCTAGTTCCAACACATGCTTTTGTCTTCTTCTTCACACTTGCTCCCATCATACACTGGCACTGAGGAGTCCCCAGCCTGACCTGGCTTTCAGCGTCTCCAGGGAATACTGATTAGGATTATGACTCATGTGCTCACAATTAATGTGTTTGGTAAAATGAAAGATAAAAATACTCCCATTCATATTTTCCTACTTGTAATATGCTTTCTATAAGGTCTGTGGCTAGCATTTGGAAAGCTGATATCCAAAGCAACTGGTTTGCATTTTTGAATCTGCATCATTAAAGAAGAGCCATAATTCCTCTAATAATTGGATGCTTATGGCTGGAATTTTCATGCAGCTATAATTTTCTTATAATTCTGGGGGAAGTTGCTGTGCTTTTGTAGGCTGGGAGGAAAGGCTGCAGAAATAATTGAAGCTTGAACATACAAACATGCCCTCAAATTATCAGTTTATTGTTCTTCTTGCTTCATGTAGCTTTTCTGTGAAAATTGAAAGGTAGCCAAGCTTATACCCTAAGGAAGGCTTTAGGTTTAAACTTTACTTATGAAGTATAGCACTGAAAACCACAAAACTATTAAACTTTTCTCCTACAAAAAGGATTTTATAAAGTAAGTTTTATGCTCATATTTTGGTTCACAGTTTACTAAGAATTAAGTTAGTGAAGCTATAAATTTCCTGTCAATTAGAATAATGATTTAAACAACTTAATAAGGGACCACTGTGCTATCTGAATATGCACCTATATTTAAATACTAGTGGGCAGTGAAATGATTGATGCCAGAGTTAACAACTTTTGGCACAATAAGGACAATGAAATATTTATTGAACAAATAACTCAACAAAAATGTGCTTGGGGCCAAAATGATCTTCAGTTCCAGCTCTGAGAATGACTGTGAAGTAGGCAGAGAACGTTGCAAGCCCAGTTCATTTCTGCCACCCATGCCATTCCCACTGGGAAATAAAGCCAAATGGCTCAGAAAGCAAGAGAAGTGACAGAACCTGACCCAATGTGAAAGCAGAAGAAGGCTTGGTTTGAAGGCAATGGAGAAAAGAATTATAGTATTGCTATGCAGCGCCATAAATGAGAATGATCAAATTAAAAATTTTAAAAATCAACTAAATTTTCTATCAAGACGATTCTAAATAGCAATACATATTTATATTTTTAATGAAAATTCTTCCATTTAGTAACAGATGCTTGGTTTTGAATAAATTCCACTTGCACATAAACAAGTGTCAATGGTTCTTCACCTATGGCAATCCTTTTCATTGCTAGGACTATTCTAATGGGCCAAATGCCATGAAGACTCATCAAGGCTACATTCAGTGACCATCCTTCTATTAATATAGGTGACTTCATTCCTGGTTTGAATGTTCTAGAGTTAGGAGATGTGAAAATTAATGTTCAGTAATTTAATCATAAATCCTAAGTGATTTATGCTAGTGAACATAAGATACATATAATTTTAGTGAAGAAATTATTTTGTTATAATGAAGGAAGAACACTAATTCAGAGGTTAATGAAGTCCCCAAGTGGTAATCACTATAGATGTCCACAAACTCATTGTCAAAAATCAAAGAGGTTCAATCAAAGTATGAGATGTCAGCATCAGATGTCCTCTCTCTTTACAGTAAAATCTTTTCTCTTCTGCATAGACTCAACTCACAGGCACCTCTTTCCAGCTCTGTAGTAAATAAATGCTTTCTTCAGAAAGTAGGATATAGAGTCCCTTAAAAATGTGCTTTCAAAAAAACGAACCAAACCAAACCAAAACCAACCAAGCAAACAAACAAAACAAAACAAAACAAAACAAAAAGATGCTCATTCAATATCGAAAGGGTCCACTTGGAAAAATCATTGCTTAACTTTGAACATATTTTTGATTGTTATGGCTGAACAGATTTTTAGACAGGGATGGTGGTGTTAATACAACCACCCATGCCTTCTGATCTAGCAGACATGTCTGAAGTCAGGGGAGAATGATTCCTGGGAGCTTTAGGCATCCCCAGCATTGTAATGGCTGCCAACTATGCAAGCTGATTAGCAGTGTTACACTCCCTGGAGGAAAGGCTAAACATGATCCCCAAGAAGGTCAGAGGTGGAGTTAATAAAAGCATTCTTGTAACAATATTTAAGCCACTGACATTTATATACCTGGTGTTTGGAACGTAAAAAACATCTTGAGTATTCTGTTTGTTCTTCTACCAACTTTAATTACCATTTCTAAGGATAGTAAAGATAATTGCTAAAAGGTTAAAGCTGAAAGAAGTGAGATGGAACATGCTGGTCCAAAATGTTCAGCTGGGCCTCATAACGTTTGCTACAGATGTTCTTGTTTAGTTCAGGTCTGATTTAAAGGAACAGCTGTAACGTGGTTTGAAGCAAGGTTGGAAGTAGCTGAATTTACAGGCCTATTCCAGAATGTCAGTGAAAAGACCCCATCTCCCTAGTGTAATAACCTTTATGTACAGGAAACAAAAGTTAAAGGAATATCTACTTTGGCTTTATCCTAGACAGAAATGTACTTTTACAAGAAAGTTATTCTAAACAGGATAAATAGTCAAACAGAAAGGATAACAGACATATTGGGTATGATGTAGGCTAATCAAAAATAACATAAGGAATTTTGTGACTTTTAAAATATGAACATTAACACTGAAATGAAAGTATTGGGAAGATCTTCAAGATACCTGCTTAACACTCTATTCAATACTATTTCCTTACTAATTATGAAATATGGGAATCATGGGTTTAAAGATATCTCAAAACCAATATATGATGGAAAAATGGCCAAATTAAGCCAGAATGACCACATGTTCCTCTCTCTTTATAGTAAAATCTCTTCTTATCTTTCCTGATCACTTAAGCCCATAGCATATCCCATCCCTTCAAAAGGGACATGGTACAGCTCCCAGAGAATTCTGAGGAGTCCCCTGTTCCATGAAGTATTGCCAAAGAGAGGTGTGATGCAACTTCATACTTGAACAGCAAAAGAGAAGTGACACTGGAAAAGTAGAGTCTTGTAGGTGGATGGGCACAGTTTTGTCACACCACTTAAAGACAAGAGGAATCAGACATGGCCTTGAAATTGTCTCTACATATGTGCTTACAAACATGATTTAATGTAAAATAAAGCACTCATACAATGCCAGGAGTCAAGAAAGTTTAGCAGTTGGAGGTAGATGTTAAGACGAAGAATAACTGGAAGAACAGAGAAACAATTGCATATGCTTTCAGTTGTAGAAATAAACTTTCTTTGATTGTACCTTTGACATGCGTTTATATAGTTCTGCATTATTATTGAGGCTTTTGTAAGGCAAGTCACTCCCCTAATGAGTTAGAAGTCACTACTGCTCACATACTGAGCCAAGTAGAGGATCAATTAAGCAAGGAGGTTCTCTGTCCACTTATATCTCCTATCAGAGTTCTATGAAGAGTACTTCATCAACAGTGTCTTGGATGCTGCATTCTATATGTGTGCCCATTTTTGAATTAAGGAATGTTTTTTCATGAGCTATATCAAGGACTAATACATCAGACTTACCAATGTAGATAATTCCTGGGAGAGGAAGAGAATCATTTCTTCTTAAGGAGTTGCAATTGTTTTACTAAAACTTCCTTAGCACTGTAATTCAGCTTGAGGCTCCTCCTCTCCAAGGCTTCTATGTCCCTTCTCTCTTTCACAAGAGGATAGGTAGTATGCCTTGCACTTTGCTGGCCCTGCCAGCCCCCATTCTCTCCCACCCCACCCAAATAATTCTCTTGCATTCTTAATCGTGTCCTCTAATTAACTTCTGGGAGAACCAGAAATAACAGCTTTTCTTTTTTGACCAAGAGCTAGTGGATCAGACTCAATATTTTCGTTCTGTCTTCCTACCTTAGTCAAAAGTCCACCAGGTCATATCCATAATGGATGGCAAGAACACAGGACATTACTCTTCTCTCTTCATATTGAAGACAATTGGAATTGGGTGCAGAGTTTTGAAATAATTATCAGTAGATGAAGGATCTATCTAATTCTGTCTTCGTGCTCTTCCCCCAGCTAGCCCACCTCCAAGTTGAGCTTCATTCTAACATATTTGTTTATACTATCACTGAAACTCAGATGTACACAAGAGACTTACTATAATCAGCTAGCTCAATGGTTCTAACTCCTTACAAAAGAATCCACATACCAAATTAAGTGGTTTTGTGGAGATGTTAGCTTTTATTGTTTCACAAATTCTAGAAGCTTTTCTGCTTCTAGGTAGAAGTGTCACTAGCATGGGCCAGCATTTCAGAGTTAAATATAGAACAGAGTAGTTTGGCCTCAGGCAGAATTACTTCTATTGTTAAAAATGTTCAAAGCACAATATATATGCTTTAGTGATAATAACACTGTAGCTCAGGTTACATGAACTCACCTCCACCTCTACACTCCACAAATGCATGTCTTTAAAAAAGTAAATATACAAAATATTTTAATGTCTTTTTAAAAAGTATAAGAAATGTGTATTGGGAATTAAATTGTATATATGCCCTAAGGAATTTCAAATATTTGCTCAGTATCTCAAGATTTGAAAGTACCCAAGAAGGGGGTCGTGTTCGTACTTAATGCATAGCAAGCATTCTTAAATGTTCTGCCTTTTCCTCCACACCTATTCCATCATCCCTGATGGACTTCACGCAGATGGTTGCTTTTTCTTCAAATCATTGCCCATCACCTTCCAGGCTACTTTGAAGACTCGCCTATGTGTTTCTTAGGGGAAAGAGAAGAATTTTAAATGTATTTGTGTATTTTTTTCTTTTCCTTTTTTTCTAGTGAATTAATACTTAGTTCCTGTTAGACAAGCATGTTCATATGAGAAAGAAAACAACATTCTAGGTGCATATTTGTATTCGTGAAGTGTTAGGGTGGAGAACAGGATATATCTGAAGACCTTGCATTCCAAAGCTCAGATAGAGCAGTGTCAGAGCTGAGCCCAGATAAGCATGAGTCATATGATCAAACCATCTTCAGCATTCTGATCCAACTAAGCTCCCAAATGAGTGTGGCTGGACTGAAACTACTATCACCTAGAGCAGGTCACCGAGTCCTATGAGGTAATAAGCATACAGCTATGACTTTATACATTTTGGTTTTGAGTTGGTTTGCTACTTAGCAAGAACAACTCATGCACAATGGTACTGTGTGCTGAAGGGAGAAAGGGAAAATGCATCTTCATACTCACATCAACTCTGAGACACAGAACTCGGAGGCAATTTCTTTTTCACTTGTCTGTTTCTGCTGACGAATGGGAATTTAAAACCATTGTAGACATAGACCTTCAGCTGAGACTGTGAGGAAGAGATTACAATCTTATGGTGGATCCCTCTGTTTTCTGTCTTACTCTATCCACTGCAGATTGTCTGATGGGAGGCTTTCGGGTACCCTTCTCTGTGAGGATTTACAAGCTAAGGGCCCTTCTATATCTTGCTCAGCATCCTGTTCCAAACATGAACTTGAATATAAACACTTTGAAAACATGAATTGTCAACTATATAAAGTTATTACCTCTTGGTAAAATTCAAATTTTAAGGACTCTTCTTCATTCAATATTTTAAAAGTTGTTAAACCAGTGCTTTTCTGCAAACTCTTTAAGCAGGCAATGATTTGGGACACCCTCTGAGTCTGGTTTATAACTCTTTCTCCCTGTATTTAGCTAAGTATTTTTCAACATCAAAATGACACAATGATGCTTTGGCTATCAATATTCACTGATTAGGACTGCTGTTATCTCATGCACCACTATATTTTAAGCTTATTATAGATTGGCAGAGTGTTGAGTTCTTATAGATATCTTGGTAGTGAATTATTAAAGGCATGTGCTATTATCAGTTATTAATTTCAGAACATTTCACAGTTAGACAGAGGCTTAAATGCATCTAATTAATTCTCTCTGTAGCACAAATAGTGTCGACTGATATTCTCAAGGATAAATTTCAGAAAAGTATCAATGTCTCTCCTGGGGAGTGTAGACTTCCTGGTATTAGCCCTCTGTGTCCTCTCCACCTCAAGGCTCCAGTGTCCTCTATTTTGTTTAGGTTGTCTTCCCACATAGCTGGCCAGTTTAGGAAGTGGATTACTGAGAGTCATAAGGAACTTTGAGCTAATGAGTGAATAAAGAGAGAAATGTGGCTAATGTAACGTGTATGCTTTGTCCTTCACAGACAAATCATATGAGAGCTTTCCTACTCCATGTTCTGCAAGGCACAAACTCAGAATAAAAAGTTCAGTGTTAGATGGGAAACTTTAAGAAATACAACAGGCAAACCAATGATTCCTAAAGAGAGCTGTGCTAAGCAACTAAACAAGAATATGACAATGGGGGCGAGGGGGAGTGAGACGAGTAGGACTTGCCTTCCCTCTATTCCTAACCACCTGCCTGCCTTTATTTTCTTCTCATCTGCTTGGTTTTTTTGTTTGTTTGTTTTTGTTTTTGTTTTTTTGCCTTATACCTTGCATCACCTTGGGGATGTTTGCTCCAACCTCAGCAAGACCACTTTCCAACCCTTGTGTCCCCAGTCACAATCTCCTGCTGGTCATATCTTTTATTGAGACCCCCCCCCACGCCAGTTTTCTATAATAACTGAGAATTGAGCTCTCTGGCCATTCTTTTATTTTCTTTTCTGCAGGCTCCTCCTGCATCTCCTATCCTCTAACCACAGGAGATCTCAAGGCCATCCAGGCAGATATCTTCCTCTCTTTTGTTTCCTGAAAGAAAACATCTTGTTTAGCTGCAAGAGAGCCATTTCCTCTCAACAGTTTATTTCCACATTCTGATAGATCTGATAGATTCTGATAGATCATGAGTCTTACCTCAGCATATCCTATATCCATAGTTTGAACATTATTATGCCCTTTGAGTGGTATGCCATCACTTTATCTCCTAATATTGAAATTTTAACGTGGGAGTAACTGCTTAAGATGAGCTTTAAGTCCTTCAAGTATGAATGAGGGAGAAAATAATATGATGTTCTGATAATTGTGAAAAGTGATTTGTAATGTAGGAGGTAACATAGTTTCAGAGTATCATTAATGGTAGGATTCTCTTTTACATTATGAACTAACAGAGAATGTCCATTTAAATTAATTAGTATTTCCATCTTGACTGATTTACTTGGCTACAAAACCATGTGGGTGTTCCAATGTAAACAGCATTGCAGAGGGGTGTAGCAGACACACGTCTCAATTTGCTGAGAAATGACTCCTGGCTCCTCATCTTTAAACAAACAAACAAAGAAACCAGGATATTATTTCTTCTCTAATCACATGTATTTTCATTTCTTATGTGATCATTTAGGAACTCATTTTACCCTCTTCATGAAGTTATAAGGTAGTAAGATCAAGAACCCTGATTTGCTGACTATGCCATAAGCCCAAGAACAATGTCTTGAACTTGGTGTGAGAGCTTTCATTGATTCATTGCATTAAAACAAACATAGAGAAGGCTCACTGGTTAAGAGCCAGTACTGCTCTTGCAGAGAACCTGAGTTCAGATCCCACCACCCAAGTTAAGCAGTTCATAATGGCTTGTAACTTCAGCTCAATGGAGCTCTGGTGCCTCTTGCCTTGGAGCATTTACATGCATGCACACATACCTTTACACAGATGGACACACATACAATTAAAAACTGTGAAATTAATCTTAAAAAATTAGTACACTGAGTCTCAAGAGAAGCTCCTAAACCTGATAAACACAGACCCTTCAGATGGTGTCTGGGTATGGCATCAGGTACTTAACAGGTAACAAAGAGCGGACACTGAAGCATCCACCGAGTAGCTGAAGAGAGCATGTTCCTAGATTGAGTCCTTCCAAATTTGAAAAGCTAAGAATCAGCTTAAAGTTATCACTATTGTTTCTAATGTTACTCTATCCTTTCTGGATAATGGATGGTTTACCACAGGCTATATGTGTTGTTTGCTTCCCTGGCACATGGTTATGCATGTCTTCTTGTTTGTGGTCAGCATGTCTGGACCTTTGTCTACCTCTCAAGATCTGTATTATAAACCCTTTGACCACACATTGAGAGCACAAATTATGGGTAACTAAATGCATTTATTCTGTTTATTCTGAGTTGGTAATAACACTAGTAGCTTTTTTTCCACCCCAGAATTGAAATATTACCTCTTGGATGGAGGAGAAAAATCTCACTTAGTTTTCAATGCTTAAGAAGCTCATGGGTGCTTAGCTTAGGATTAGGAAATTCAGAAATATGTAAATTAACAAGGTCCTTCCCAGGGTTATATAAACAGTCACAACTGCTGGTGGGGGATTTTTTAAGCATCTGAGTTGCCTACAAGTTCATGTATAGTCTGCAGTGGCTTTGGGTGACGCAATTGCCTTTGTATCACTCATGTTTTGGTAAATGTCCCATAGCCCACACTCCTGTAAGTAATATCAATAAACTCATTGGTTCATCATGCTAGACTTGTGCCAAACTGTTGCTTTGGTGTCTGTTGGTACCCTCTCTAGGGTGATTAGACATTTGTTGACATCTCTTTAGGAAAGTCGCTCAACATACAGAAAGGACCACAAGACCCACAATATATCACCTATAATTAAAAAATATAAACTGAATTGTTTTCCAAGTTGTCTAGACCTAGAATATTTCCTAGAAATCTTCTTCAATTGTTTTCCTCTGGGGTTCCATGTCTACTAGTCTGTTTTCTCAACCTGTGACTGTCCAGATCACTTATTGCACAGGCTAAAATTAAGGCTCACAGAGAAAGTCTGTTTACTATATTCTCAAGTTTATGTGCCCCCGTCTCCATGCCTCTGTAGGTGTTTCACAGGTGCCTATGATTTTCCTTCTTTCTTAAGCAAATAAAATCCACCTGCACATTGCATCCTAGCCATGCTGCCCCAAAGGAATTTTGCCCCATAATCTATTCCTTCTCGTACCCCACCCCATTCCCTGTAATCATTCCTTCATGTTAGAAAAATAGAGGAATGTGTGTGTGTGCATGTGCATATGCATGTGAGTGTATGTGTGTGTGTGTGTGTGTGTGAGAGAGAGAGAGAGAGAGAGAGACAGAGACAGAGACAGAGAGAGAGAGACACAGAGAGAGAGAGACAGAGAGAGACAGAGAGTTATTTCTCTTTTGTCTAATAGCCAACATTTGTCTTCCTTTCAAAGATACTTTTCTAGAAAGAATTACTTAAAGACTCCTCAAGTTCAGAAATCAGCAACTCTAACTTTTGATATCACCATCCAACTAACATTTCTGTGGCTGGTTACCAAATTACGTGTACCAAAAATTAGGTATCAAATCTAAGAGGTATTTGTCAGTCTTTATTTTATAAGTATGACTCATGGCCTAGATAGGGCTACTCCCTTTTGCTTGAAAATATCTTCTCCTTTCTTTCCCATGACCCTACACCCTTCCTATTCTGTACACTTTTCTCCACAGTTTGGCATTACTCTATTCACTCCTAAGAGGCTAATGTACCCTAGTGCTTCATCTGCATACCACTTTATACTATTACATAAGCTGTTCCTGAAAATCTTCCCTAGTACCAAGCATTCAGAGAGCATTGATAAGACAACTAACTTTTAAATATATGTGTGTCTGTCCAAAATTCCAGATACTTGTCTCCCAATTGTCTACTAAACAGTATCAAGTATGTAATGGGTATTTCCAAGTAGACAATGCAAGTTGGACAAGGCATCATCTTGCTCACCTCTTAAAAATGTGCTCTTTCTTGGCAAACCCTATCCCATCCTGCTAATACACCTTGCCTGGTGGCCTGAGCCAGAAACCTGTTAGCCTGCCTGTCAGTTTCATTCTTTTTGCATGAAATTTCCAAATCCTGATATTGCTACCTCCCCAAATTCCTCCTAACCTGTCTCTTCCATCCCAGGTTTATTAAGTGTCCTCCTGAGCCCCAACACTTTTCTAGTTAGTAGTCTTTCAAGTCTTAATTACATCCCCATTTCAGTCTGACACCCACCTTCTAGGTGAGCATTCAAAAACAGCAATTCCAAATATATCTCTCTCTGACATGACACACTCCAGCAATATAGCATCTTCCTCATGTACTGTTCTTCAAATCTTGATGTGCCTAAAAGCCAAGTAGGGGTTATTCTTACCATATTATCTGTTTTGACTGAAGAGGTCTTGTGTTGGAACCTGCAAATATGTGTTTTTGACATATATGTGGGTCATGCTGACATGTGGTCCAGGAGCTACACTTCAGTACCAAAGCTCTATTGATCATAAAATTAACTTGTTTGTAAAAAGCCTTTAAAGTATTATTGTATAATCTATTACTGCAGCCTCTCCTACTATTCCCTTCTTTCTCTGTACTTAGACAAACTTGAGCAACTTGTGGTTGCCCAAATATAGCATGGTAATTTGATTTTCATGGTTTTGTATCGTATGTCCAGACGGCTTGCTTAACTACCTAAAGAAGTTGATTGGCTTAAATCCTACCCAGCTCAACTTTCCCTACAAGAGCCTGAGGGCCATGTTAGAAGAGTCTAATTCTTTCATCTCCAAAGTCCTAACTCGACCAGAGTACCCTGGCCTCAGAAGCTAGCTGAAAAAGCTTGAGGAATTGGTTCCTGATCTACTCTACTACAGTGTCTGTCCCTACAAAATTCCTAGCTCTCCATAAACAATTTATACTGGAGGATATGCTGATTAATAATCATAAAACAAAAACTGCCACGAGATGAGTCTTGCAGTTAATTTTTACTTTTCAATGTTAAATAAAATGGTAGGTAAAAGAAAGGTCTAAAATGTATTGATTTATTGGGTATAGAGTTAGAGCCTATCTTGTGTTTAATCAACTGGAATTTAAGCAAATTTGAAACTAATAAAATATTTGCATGTTTTTCAAATTGCTTCACTAAGCTCTTCTAATTTAAAAGTACCCCTGAGTATATTACTAAATGTGTTAAATGTGTCACCGATTACAAAATCATGAAGGATTAGCTAATGAGTCATTTGAAGGTCCTGCTTATTAATTTTTATAGCCTCATTGCCTGGAACCTAATCATCAAATTTTATCAATACCCTTGGAGAAATTAAAAGAATCCTCATTTGTTAAAGGTAGGAGTCCTTATCGCTATAGGACGCTATTCTTGCCCTCATGATGTCATGGGCACTGCCAACACTGATCCTCCTTCAAAGATATTGTAGGCTTTTCTTTAGGCTTGCGCAGATTCCCTCTGGATTTGACTTTAGTATCTGATCTTTAAGAGACATTTCAGTTTTACAGTTACCAAATAAATTCCTATACTCTGTTAATCATTTTCTTTTGGCTGTCAGTGAGGTGTAGGTGACTAGATGTTAAACAAACATTCTTTTTCAAACTCAAACTGAAATTGGGATGTTCCACTTGTTTATACTATGTAGACATGAAAAAATGTGAGAGTTTTTTTTCCTGAAGATCCCCAAAGCCCTTGCCTTTCATTTGCAAAATTCTGTTTCTTTCAGTCCTTTTAAAATGTGTGTGTGTGTGTGTGTGTGTGTGTGTGTGATGCTATCACACATGTGTGTGCCATGGTACACATCTGGTGGACAGAGGACAACTTAGCGGAGTCAGTGCTCACCTTCTACTATGTGCATTCTAGGATAGAACTCATTTCTTCAGGCAGCATGGTAAACACTTTCTTTAGCTGCTTAGTCATGTTGCCAGCCTTCAACTCTAGCTAAGACCTAAAAGTCTGTTATGGTTTTTCTGCTTAGAAAACAGTGTCTTCTAAGGTTTTATTGTTGTTAAAGCTTTCTTATGGCTAGTGTCCTCTACCACTGTTGCTGCTATTGTCTCTTTGTATAAACTGTGATGTATATATGCTAAAGAATGGTAGGTGCCACAATAAATATGGGTAACCCTTTCACACCCAATAGAAGGAAGAGAACAGTAGTGAACAGCTTCCTAAACTGCCAAAGTTCTGTGGTGATAGAAGCCTTGCGTGTGCTTGTGCAGTGAATTGTGAGGTATACTCTGTAGCAAAAGATAATGACATGTGCTCTGAGAAATGCAAGTCACCCATGTTTACTTCTATAACTACTTGTGAACACATCAGAGGAAGGCAAATCAATGGAAAGGGAGAATCTCTCCATGATAAGTAATTTGGTTGCCCTGGTCTTCTGAAACAAGGGGATATGTCCACAAACACGCTGTAATTGAATCTTTATTATGTGTGTAAAGCTGTAGGAGAGTTCTACTCTGGCTACACAATGTCTGTGAAAAAATTGACTTATAAGATAGCCATTTCTTCACTTCCGTTACCACTGTTAACAACAACAGGGAAGAGGCAAGGCCTTCAATTATGTGTGTTCTTTAAAAAGGCCAGTATATGGCTATAACTTCATCCCAAGCAAAGAACAGATGAGAACCAAGACTATGCTCAGTATGTGCTCTCTACTTCCCTCCTACCAATCCCTTCTCTGTTGAGCTGATGAGCCCTTTTATTTATTTAAAAAATTGACTTTAAGAATCTTAATGAGGACATCCTGAGTTTTTCAGGCAAATGGATAGAACTAGAAAATATCATCCTGAGTGAGGAATCTCAGACCCAAAAGGACATGCAGTGTATGTACTCACTAATAAGTGGATATTAGCAAAAAAAAGTACGGAATACCCAGGATACAATCCACAGAACTCAAAAAAGTTAACCTGCCTAAGGGCCCAAGTCAGGACGCCTCATTCCCACTTGGGAGGGAGAAGAAAGCAATCACGGGATGGGGGAGGGAGGATCTAGGTGCAAAAGGGGGCAGGGAGGGGAAGAGGAGAACATGATCAGTTATTGTGTGGGGGGAAGAGGATTGAAGCCCTGAGGGCCTACAGAAAGAATGGAAACAGGCAACCTTGGGAGGTAGGAGGTAGGAGGATCCTCCAGAATATTCCAGAGACCTGGGAGGTGAGAGACTCTGAGGACTCAAAGGGATGGACCTTAGATGAAATGTCCTACAGGAGGGAGAGGGAACTTGTAGAGCCCACTTCCAGCAGAAAGACAGGGCATCAAGTGAGGGATGGGGTTGCCATCCCACTGTAAAAACTCTGACCCATAACTGTTTCTGTTTGAAAGAACTGCAGGGACAATAATTGAGAGGAGCCTGAGCAAAAAGAGGTCCAGCTACAACCCCAAATTGGGATCCAATTAAAGGGGAGTCCCCAAGGCCTGACACTATTACTGAGGCTATGGAGTGCTCACAAAAAGGGGCCTATCATGACTCTTCTCTTAAAAGACCCAACAGGCAGCTGAAAGAGTCAGATGCAGATATTTATAACCAACTGATGGCTGTAAGCAGTTGTCCCCTGTGGTTGAATTAGGGAAAAACTGGAAGAAGCTGAAGAGGATGACAATCCTATAGGAGGACCCACAGTCTCAATCCACCTGGACCCCCGAGATCTCTCAGATACTAGACCACCAACCAGGCAGCATATACCAGCTAATATGAAGCCTCCAATACATATACAGCAGAGGACTGCTGGGTCTGGACTCAGTCAGAGAAGAATCACCTAACCCCAAGAGACTGGAGATCCCAGGGAGTAGGGAGGTTTCGTAGGGTGGGGGTTGGGGCTGGGGACATCCTCTCTTGGAGACAGGGAGAGAGGAGGTATGGGATTTGGAAAAGTCAGAGGGTGGACCAGGAGGGGCATAAAATCTGGATTGTACAAAAAGATTAAATAAAAATTTTAAAAAATAATCTTCACTCATTAAATACCATGATTTGATAAAATTCTGATAATTTACAATAGTGTTCCCAGAAAGAAGGCATTTTCCATAATTATAAAATAAACACACATTGCATGTTGTACAACATTTTTCATCTAAGCAGATATACTATTTTAATGTTTATGTTTTAAATATGAAATTATTAAATTTACCTCATCTCCCTGCTAATTTCCCTCATCTTCTGCACTGCTATTCTCTCCTGACTCCATGTGACCTCATTTTTCAAAGCTACTGAATCAACTTAGTACTGCCAATTGGTGCATCAGTTCAGTGCACCATCCACTGGGTGCTGAGCAGCCTCTCTGTTTAGTTTGATCCTTTGCAGGTCATGTGCATGCAATCAAACTGTGAGTTCATGTGAGCAAGAGCCTTTTATTGTTCAGAAAACACCTTTGCTGTAGTCATCTACTACCTAGGCTCTCACGATCATTCTCGACCCTCTTCTGTGATGACCTGTGAATTTCAAGCCGAAGAAGTATGTTATAGGTGTTTCCTGTATGGTAACAGTAACAGCTTTTTCTTGACTAATGAAAATATCATATCACCTCCTGCTATAAATTTTTACCCATTTCTTTTGTCAAAATGATGAATTCCTAATTTTTATTCAGATTTATGCCAAATCTTTTTAAGGCTAGTCCAAATCCTCACAAATGCCAAGATCAATTTATCCTAACTATCTTTAATCTTATACTTGATAGCATTAAATTTCATAAAAAGTACATAGCTGGCCAAAGAAAGAGCTGAAGGCCAAATTCAGGGATGTGTTTTCTTAGAAATGAAGGCACAGAGCTATCTAAATAAATATTCTTGACTACTTAAACACCTGAAAATCCTGTGATACAAGTAGTTAGAAATTCAAAGGTAGTGCAAGTTTTCAAAACTGCATTATTTAAAATGAGAAATAGAAAAGGGAAGAAAGGGTAGTGGCCACTCAGAAATGTGGAATGATAGATTTGCTTTGTATTTATACTAACCCTCTCAAAGCCTAAACAAGAAGGTTCATACTTTAAGATGTAAATACATGAACAATATAGCTGTTCATTTTTAATATCATGCTACCAATAGTACACAATAAAAGAATGAAATTTTTTGAATTGTTATATACATTTATGTATATACATATATAATCTTGAATACATGAAGAAAACTTCAGTTTGTATAATGTTACCATAGGTATGTTTTTAGAGCTATTCCTGGGGTCCAAAAGAAGGTGTTAGAGCCCATGAAGCCTACTGTGAGCCACCTGACTTAGGTGCTAGGAACCAAACACAAAAGAATAGTATGTGCTTTCATCCTCTGATCTCTATCCGAGCCTGACTTTTAGTTTTTGATGAGCATGTTGAAAGCAACTATATAGGGTTGACCACAAACATAGGTTTTCATATTTGAGGATAAATATCTTGGTGTGAGATTATGCATCACATGATAAGACTGTTTTGTCTTGTAATAAAGAAACTTGCAAACTTTATCTCAAAGTAAGCATAACATTTTATAATCTCATGAGTAAAGGGAGTTTTTGTAGCTCTGAATCCCCCTCAGCAAGAATGATAACCAGGCTTGGAAATTGTAAAGGTATGTGGAGCTTTAATTGCTTTTGAATTACTGAATGGTTAAATCCCAAACCTCATTAGTTTTAGTTTGCAATCTCTGATGAAAGGTTATGTAAGCACGTTTAACATGCTTGCCTCCTATCTGTAGATCGCTTTGCTGATATGCGATTCATGGCTCCTTCCCATTTAATCATTTGTTTCTTGATGATGTTAGGACCTCCCTGCATACTCTAGGTAGAAGTCTTACATCAGATATGTATCATGTACATATTTCCTCCCAGTCTAAGACTGTCTTTTCCTTTTGCTAACAGTATGTTTCATAGAGCAGGATGTTTTAATTTGAGAAAGGTCCAGCTTATCAGTTTTCCTTTGATGGTGTTATGCCTAGATTTCATCCCCAAACTCAAGGTTATATAGATCTTCTGTGTTTTAGCCTAGAAGATTTATAGTTTGCATTTTACATTTATGTCCATGAACCATCTTTGAGTGAGCAGTTGGGAAAACCTTAACAGCATGTGAGGATTCATGTTGTGGCATGAGTTGAACATCCAAGTGTTCTGTTACCACAGTTTACACTTCTCATGGTGGTAGAAGACAAATGTCTTTGCTGGCCGTTTGAATGTACTAGTGGCTTAATGAATAAAATTATCATGATGATGAAACCTTTTTTATTTTTTAAGTTTGTGAACCTCCAGGAGTCATGACTCTGAGCCAAGATTATCAGGTTATTGCCTCTGTAACAGCGCTATAGACCTTGTACTAGCATGAGGCTCCTTCATCTCTTCATCCCAACAGCAACACTCATGGCCTCTGCCTCGAGACTTCTACAGTTTGTAAATTTGCTTCTTCTGGGGGCAGCCCATTGACGTTCTGAGAGCACCAAGGATAAGGGTTCCTCATTGTGAAGCCTCAGCTTGTTTTCTGGAATCTCCACCATACTCTTGGTGTACAGATACAGGAAGTAACATCCTAGGCTTGGTACCTTGGCAAGAGTATTGACTTAATGGAGATATCAATACGAGCTTGGTGACTCTGCACTGGGTGTTTTATCCCTATATGTATTAATTCCATACTTGGGATAAACATTAAAATTCTGTACTTCTGAAAATCTCATGTCTTCACAAACGCTAGTTTTAATTTAGCAAAAGTGAAGATAAACACTGGAAAAGATCCTGATATTCTGAAAAAACAGTAGGAAGAACAGGGAATGCCCTGGCATAGAAGAAGGTCAACTTTACCTACATGTTAGTCAAGCCAAACAGAGATACAGGACATTTGCCATGCTAAGTGGCTTCCTTGGCCTCTGGAGCAATGTCAATTTAAAAAACTATTTATCTTTACAATGAATTTTAACTCACAAAATCAGAAGAGAAGCTTATAGTCACCCACTGTGGAGACAGTAAGAAATTGTCATGAAAACATTGATCCAAACAGTATTGTGTTTCTTGCCGGAATGTTTGACTCAATGGTTAAAAGTTCCCAGCAGAAATCTTTTTGAAAGTCTTGAAATATATTTCAATTGCCCCCCTCCTCGTTTTTTCTTCCAAAACTAAAAATAATTATTCCCTCAATGGTGGTTCCCCGCACTCCTTTTACATGGAATGTGGCTTTGTTCAAGTTGTTCCCATTCCTTTAACTTGTATAATGAAAGAGTCTGTTTAATGTATTCACTGAAAAAATTATTTAAGCTCCAGTACAACCCCTCATTATTGACATGGATAAAAGAAACAAAAAGTGATTTGGAGAGTTTGGAGCATGAAGTGTCTCTTATACAAAAGCAGCAGCAAACATAGACTCGAGCAGGCAGCAGGCAGGAATGAGAAACCATCCATAACGCATGCACACGCCTACACTTGACCCATGGGGTTCTGACAGGAGAGGATGCCAAAATGATTCCAGCAGGAGGGTGACAGGAGCCCCGAGTCAGTGCCTAGACCTCTGAGACTCACTGCTAAGCAACACTGTCCCCGCTCTCCAGACCTTCTTCTCAGCCACCATAGAAAAAGAAGAAAGTGGATATTGCTGACTATGGGAATGGTGGACATTACTTCTGATAGGAAAGCTGTAGGCCACTTTTCAAACTTCTCCAAGGAGAGCTGGTTCACTCACGCTCACACATAACCATGAAGGAAGAACCTCCAGCATCTTAAAACAATGTATGTGCTCTGAGTCTCTGGCTCCACCTGCCTAGGTGGTAGCTGAGAGTAGATAGTGTCTCTGCAAACATCTTTTTTTTTGATTTGCCTATCAAATTGCCAATTGATTCTATATTATCTATATTCATGGATGTCCTGTCAGACTTGGAAGGAAACAGCTACCCAAAGACCCTTAACATCCTCATCACAGCTGACACTTGCTGAGCTTCTAAAACTTACCCTAAGTGCTTACTTTAGGTTTTTTAATCTTCAAAGCCATATCAAAAGCAAACACTATGAACAAGCTCAGTTTCATAGAGTAGAACGCAATCTCAGGAGGACTGGGGCAAGCACTAGCTGTTCAATATTTGAATTCAGACTTATTTCATTCCAAGGCCTGGAAGGTCTAGCACCATATGGAGTATAGACCCACATCTCTACTTCCGGAGTGCTTTGTTTATTTTATATTTGTAGGCTGGAGGAGATATTCACTGTCAAGCCATTAGAGGAACACTTAGTCTAGTGAAGAGAATCACTGAGTGCTTACTAATGTTGTTTAGCTTCTAGCAGTCTGATGAAAGAAGACTGTGTCATAATAAATTATACAAAGTCAGTCCTGGCACTCCTGGTTCTTTGAGAGTGATACACAATACACTATGGACGATTTTTGTAGAGAAGGTAGGATGATGTGAGCATGAGCTCTTTCTCACGTCATATCATTGTTGTTAACTCACAATTGTTCTAGGTTGTGCTATTGGAGAGACCCAATAAACGTGGACTCAGTCAATCATACTCCAACTTTGTATGTTATTTCTAAAGCATCTGTTGACCAAGCGCTATTTTATAAGAGTGCCTTAGAAAAAGAGGTTAAGTAACTCACTTAAAGGTTAAATCGATACTTAGACTAAACACAGCCCATAATTCTCAAGCCTCAATGCACTCGTCCCCTTGACTCATGTTCTTCTTTTGAACACATTCTTGGCTACGTTAGAGAATAGTCATTACTCTTCAAAACAAGGGGGAGTAAAATATTCACATAAAAGTTGCCATTGCTCAGATAGAAAGGAGGAATCAAGTGTATTGATACCACTTATTAATTATCACACGCCATGCCTTTTTAAATGCTAAGTAAAACTACCACTGACTTATATCGCCAGTCCTTGAATGTTGGAGGCAGAGTATCAGCGCAGTTCAGGTTGGGGTTAAATGTGTGTTTTTCTTGTCTCTCACCTCTCCCTGCTCCTGGAATACTGGAATGCCAATATCACACCTGATAGTTAATTACTTATGAAGTAGAGTAAGGTAGAAAAGACCAATGATTAGATGCTGATTTATTGATTTACTGAAAGCATTGCTTATACTGACTACTTGCCAAACATGAATTCATTTGCTACCTGAAACAGATTGACCTAGAGAAATGGCCATAACAATGGGTTGTTGCCCTTAACAACCTGTTAACTTCCATATAAGGATCTATAAAGTCTCTATTGCTTGCCTGCCCCACCTTACAGTTTTAGAGTGTAAAATGAGAATGCAAACCAGACCCAAGGTTGAAGCCTTTTAAAGAGCTATTCTGGCTTTGGTCTTATCTATCCTCACTGGTGTCTAGATGCTTATTGTACAAAATTTCTCACAACATATATACTAATATAACCCAGATTGATATTTATATGTTTTCACAAATATTTCTAGTTTAGCTTTTAATGAAAATTGTGATTAAGATTTCTTTCTGTGGCCCATTCTTGAGCATCCAGTTTATTTCTTGGGGTCAAAGAACAATATAAGGTAAATTAGCTATAGCTGTATCATGAACAGGCATCTGTGATCATGGACTACTTGGTCGCACATTGCAAAATCAGAGATTAGATTGAAGAGGGTTTTAATGTAAACAAATGACAAATATGAAGGAAAGAAGAGTCCAGGTTAATTCCATGGCTCCATGATCCATTCATTATTTCTTTGCCCTTTGAGAGCAAAGACAAGTCAGAATGGGAGAAACAGCAGTGACAAAGAGCAGCATGTGACTGACCATCAACCTCCTAATGCATTCAGTAGGTGTGGTGTGGTGTATGTGTGTGTGTGTGTGTGTGTGTGTGTGTGTGTGTGTGTGTGTGTGTGTGGTGTAGAATGGAGCCAGACAAGTGAGGATTCTCTCCCTATTTTTTTATAATGTCACCATAGGACACAATAAAATGAGAGAAAAGATAAGGCTTGAGTATTCTTAGAGGCCATAGTTCTATGTTCATAGGAAAATGGGTTAGCGTTTTTAACATCCAGAGCAAGCTCCCTCAAGAGAAATGGGAAAGAATGTCTACTTCCTAAGTTTGGCCCCCATATCAGAGACTTAAACCAAGTGGTTTAAAGCTTCGTATAAACCTGGCATACCTCTGGGAAGCACTGTTATACTCTTGCCTTGGTGAGAAAATGTCTACTTGTGAAGGTTAAATCTCTTGCTGGTGAATGTACATGATTTGTGGAGATGTTAAGATCAAGCCACTTCTCCCAGTTTGCAATAGTAACTCTTTTCTTAGTAATGTTTGCTGGGAGAGCATCCATCATGGAAATCAAACAGGATATCTGGCCTGGAAGAGGTGCTATCAGGTAACTGCTGTAAAGAATCTGACAAGCATGGTGGTGGTGAGGGGTATTTCTCCAGTCTAATAAGGCCTCCCCTAGGGGCAGGACACAAGTCAGATATGGAAGGCCTCCCACCAGGAGGACATTCTGGCCATACCTGTGCAAATTAGGAAGCCAGACCCCACTGTGCTGCCTCAGCTTGCTGTCAGATCTCTAACTGTGACCTGATGTTTATTTTAACTATTTTAACATCCAGGCCAATGATTCTGCACCCTAGAAAGCCTGGCAAAGTGCTCCAGAGGGAGGACTGCATGTGGAAAGAGTCTAGAGTTGTTTGCTCAGAGCCTTCTTTTCTGCTCTAGATTTCCCAGGCCCTGGGAGAATATGTTCCCAGGATGACTGAAAGTAGAAACTCTCTTCTGTTCTTACCTGCCATCTCTTTGGAGGCTCTGAGAAATGGCCCTACCGGCTCTTCATATAGTGTTTGTCACTCAGTGAGAATTTATGAATTCAGGGGAATGCAGCTTTTCTAAATTCATAAATTCTCATTGAATGACAAACACTGGATGAAGAGCCAATAGGGCCATTGTTCAGAGCCTCTCCGTAGGAGGAACAACAATATGAACCAACCAGAGCTCCCAGGGACTAAAACACCAACCAAAGAGTACACATAGAGGGACCCATGGCTCCAGCTGCATATGTAGCAGAGGATGGCCTTGTTGGTCATCAATGGGAGGAAAGGCCCTTGGTCCTGTGAAGGCTCTATGCACCAGTGTAGGGAAATGCCAGGACAGGGAAGAAGGAGTGGGTGGGATGGTGAACAGGGGAAGGGGAGAAGGAGGAGGGGGATGGGAAGGGATAAGGATTTTTCAGAGGGGAAACCAGGAAAGGGGATAACATTTGAAATATAAATAAAGAAAATATCTAATAAAAAAAATAAAAGTCCTAAAAAAAGATAAAGAAAAGAAAAGCTGCATTCTCTTTCCCCGATGCTGATTCACATGATAGACTGACTAAACTTAGAAGACATTCTTGTTTATTCTGTTTTGTCAGAATAGTACATAGCTGCCTAATGACTGCATGAATGAAGCAGTTAAACTGAGTCTTACTTCTGTTGGTTTGTGCTCCCAGTTGCCGAATTGTGTACAATGCTGTGCAGTTTACTCAGAACCCTAGTTTTCCATGGCTGGATTTTTTTTTTTGACAATTTTAAATTTTCCTTCATTTTTAAATAATTGTATTATTTCCCCCTTCAAAACTTTTGCATATCTCTCTTCTTGCTTTCAAATTTATGACTTTTTTTCATTTATTGTTTTTCTATACATACATACATACATACATACATGTATATACGTTTATATACATAAACACATGCATGTGCACACACACACATATATGTATGTATAAATATATACATTTATATATACTTATATAATATATCTCCAGCTCAGTTGGCACAGGGGTACTTATATGCATCTTTTTAGGGCTGGTAAGGTTTTAATGGTATGGGAAAAAAAAACCAAAAAACAAAACATACTAACTCAAAAACCAGGCCATCTGAAGGCCTTATTTAGTGGGTCAGTTCTTGATTGGTACCTGGGAAACCATGATATCAGTGGTCTTCCATCATTCTCAGAGCCCATAAAGAGTGTCCTCTTATGTGATTTATATGTAGCACTTCCTTTCCTTCTGAGGGGTCTGAAATTTGAGACAGGCCAAGCAGAAGGTGACTTGACAGAAATGGGAAGGAGAATCTTAGAAAATCACTCCTAGGGAGTGGAGAGACAGCTCAGTGGATATTCACACTGGCTGCTCTTAAAGAGGGCCTGTATTCAATTCCTGGCACTCACATGGCAGCTCATAACCTTCTGTAACTCCACTTTTGAGGTATCCAACATCCATTTCTGACCTTGGCAGGCAGCAGGCATATGGTTCACAGACATACATGCAGACAAAGCACTCATTCATGTATAATAATTTTAAGAAGAAAGAAGTTCGACATCCTTAGTCATCAGGGAAATGCAAATCAAAACAACCCTGAGATTTCACCTCACACCAG